>NC_132907.1:74316970-74627433 GCF_047675955.1 Chlorocebus sabaeus
TTTTGAAGAACTTAGAGTATACCCTCACATGAAAAAATTATATTTCACCTATTAAAATGATTTTTTTTCTTCCACTCCTAGCAAAATTACAACTCAATCTTCTTAGATCAAATCCATGGTAATTTTTAAATTTGTGTCTTCCTGAAAAAATAAGACTTGCTTAGTTCTTCTTTCTAGACCTCTCCCTGCTTCCAGATCACAACTTTCACTTGGCCTTTCTCTGTTTGACTAGTCATTCCTTATGAATCACTTTTGCTGATTCTTTTCTCATTTTCTAAAATGTAAATATTATAGGGTCTCAGGGTTCAGAATTCTGAACTTGTCTTCATCTATGTTCACTTTTTCGGGGACATGATATATACTTAGGATAGATTTATGTCAACTCTAGCACACGGGTATTATGTTATTGAGCTGGCAGTGCATATCAGCAAGATATTCTTTATTTCAAAATATTTCCAGGATATTTTTAGGTACAGTTTATTTGATAGAATGTCTAATGTAACTTCTACTTTCCTTGATTCAAATAATAAGTTAATTGATGATGTTTTATATATCTGGGTAATCTTGAGTGAGGAGCGTCCCACTTACAGACATATACATCACAAATGCTTCTAACACAATTGACATGAAAACCCCAACAACAGCAGCAAACAAAAATAAGTCAATGCAATTTCAGGCAACAATCAATAATATTGTAGGTGTTAACCAAAGACTGTTGGGGTAAAGAATGAAGGAATCACAAAACACATAGTAAAAATTTCAGAAAATGGTCTTTATATAATTGTCTTTTGCCTCAAATTTTTTTTTCATAAAGCTCATCCTCCAGTACCATCTCACTCGTCCCCTGCATCTGACATCTCCACATGTTCTCAGCTTCTCTCTGGACTTGTGCTAGCTTCTGTTTTCTTTTTCAATATTTCCCTAGCAATTAGTATTATGATTACTGACATTTTTACTTATATTCTTATTTCTGTTATTGTCTTGCCAACAAGCATTCATAAAACATTCTCATTGACCTTATTATTTTATACCTAACCCATGAGGCTGTCATTGTTAATAACATTTTTGAGATACCTTTTGTTGAAATACTTTGATAAAGAGTTACATAAGCAAACCATTTTTATTACTTTATTGTCATGCCTCATGTATCACAGCTAAATTCTGAAATCAGACTCTTGGCTTGAAAATGCAATCAATCTGCCAGAGACAGAAGTGTGAAGTGGTTTGTTGTTTTAGTTGTGGGGTGGGGAGACAAAAAATGCATGTATTGAATAAAAAATGCTTCAACTAAATTTGAAAACTAAAAGCACAGTCCTTTATAGACAAATAACAAGAAAAAAAGGCTAAAGACTAATATGTTGACTGAGAATTAAAGCAACTCAGCTGGGGAAGATGCATATAATTCCTTTTTCAATAAACAGGAATACTGTGGGCATCCCACCACTGAAAAACATGCCAGAAGTTTATCTCCTAAGTGATTCAATATGGTGAATCATGACTCAGTATTTCCCAGAATGAAATAAAATGTTTAAAAATACTACAATTTACTAAAATGAAGGAGTTAAAAATACCACTTGCGTATTAGAAGCATTTGTGTTCTACCTTTATCATTAGAACTAAAGAACTGTGTCTCCAAGAACAGAGAAGAAACAGTGATTGTAATGTGTCTGATTTAAGCCAAAGCAACCTTCTTTTCATGAGAATTTTAATTTAAAAAAATCAATAGAAGGATTCTAACCACACCAGGTTCTCAGTGTTGGGGAAAAATTTCAGAGCATGCTAAAAATATTCTTTGCAGTGCCTGCTCCAAATTTCAGTGTAAAATTCTCTCATAAGTACAATTTCAAAAGCAAAATTTTAGCTAACAACAAAAGCCATGCATGTGGATGTAATGTCTTGGGTGAAAAATAATATGAATAATGAGTATTATGAATAATGACTTTTTTTTTTGAGACGGAGTTTCCCTCTGTCGCCAGGCTGGAGTGCGGTGGCGCGATCTCAGCTTACTGCAACCTCTGCTTCCTGGGTTCAAGCAATTCTCCTGCCTTGGCCTCCCAAGTAGATTTGGGGTTTTATTTTTCAATAGCTAGTAAGAATTCCTCTAACTCATGAAGCACCTGCTTTATGTTAACCACTTTTTAGCAGCTTTGCTATCAAACATGGCAAAACCTATCTGATAATAACCAGTTATATAGAAAGAACATCTAATGTATGAGTCTGAATTTTACTGTGTCCCTTGCTGAAAAAAATGCAGCCATTAAAACAACCAAAAAATTAATAATAACGAAATATGTTTCTGTCATGAATAGCTGTTTTTTACATTAGAGAGTAAAGCATGAGATGATTATTTGGGGTGGATAATTATTAACTAATACTGGCTTGGAGTGGATTATTTGGAGTGAATAATTATTAACTGATACTGAGTTCTTGCTCTGACAATCAAGAATTTCAAATATACATTAGCACCGCAGAAATTACTAAAGTTAAGGAAATACATATTACGTGAAATGTATCCTTGAAATTTTCATAAATGTGTGAACTTAACTTCCTTACACATATTTGCTATAATTTTGACCTAAACATATTTTCTACTAAGGCATGATGCTATTCACTGACATGATCGTATACTGTCAAACATGGCTGTATAATTAGCCAAATGTATGAAAAATAAACACTACTGACAAGTATAATTATAAGAAATTGGCTAATTAAATGCATTTTAATTATATTGTAAGTGGTTAATATTAAAAATAGTCATTCTTCAGCTGGGCGCGGTGGCTTACCCCTGTAATCCCAGCACCTTGGGAAGCTGAAGAGGGCAGATCACGAGGTCAAGAGATTGAGACCATCCTGCCCAACATGGTGAAAACCCGTCTCTACTAAAAACATAAAACTTTGCTGAGTGTGGTGGTGCACTCTTGTAGTCCCAGCTACTCGGGAGACTGAGGTAAGAGAATAGCTTGAACCAGGGAGGTGGAGGTTGCAGTGAACTGAAATTTTACCACTGCACTCCAGCCTGACGACAGAGCAAGGCTCTGGGGGAAAAAAAAAAAAAAAAAAAAAAAGGAAAAGGAAAAAAAGAAGGAAGGAAGGGAGGGAGGAAGGAAGGAAGGGAGGGAGGAAGATTTTACATCACTTCTGTTCTCATTAGTTTGGCCATAGTAGGAACAAGGTCCCACCCTAACTGCACAAGAGGCTTGCAAATATGGTCTCCCAATACTCTTGGGGAAGGAAAACTAGACTGGTAAACATCTAGCTAGTTTCAACCAAAACAACAACAACCACAACAATAACAACAACAAATCATTGGATGTGTCTCCCTGCGGAGTCTTTCCTCATACAAAATGCCTATACATTATCTAGGAGTTCTTCTGAACCTTTGACTCAAGGCACCAGTAATACTTATGAAGAGAAAAGATAATTATATGTCCCAGAGTAAGAAATGAACTCTACTTCGCTAATACCCTCCCTTTATATAGAGCAGAGAAAATTAAAAACTTTCACTATTACATAAACTAGAATTGTATAGGAATTACCTTACTTGAAAAATAACTATTATCCTAGTATATGAGCAGTTGAGACTGATGGCCAAGTCCTGACTGATGGATTTTTTTTTTTAATGACTTACCTAACTCAACTTTTAATTGCTAATTAATAAGAATAGAAATCTTTTATCCTTTACTATATGACATCAAAGTAGAAGAAAAAAGCTAAGAAGATAAATCCACGTGCAAGTTAGGCTCTTATTCCAAGTAAGTTAATTTTTTAAACATGTTTTTGTTTACTATGAATAAATAAATTCGATTAGTGAAAAATAAAAATATTCCATATTCTCAATTCATTTTCATTATGCTGCCACTACCTTAGGTGTGAAGTTGATGTAAATATTAACTAAAGTAATTGGTTATATTTTGCATTTCAAATCCAGTCACTAAGGGTCATTGACAAAATCTGTGAAACAATATTTGTTTTTTTTGTTTTGTTTTGTTTTGTTGTTTTTTTTTTGAGACCAAGTCTCACTCTGTCGCTCAGGCTGGAGTGCAGTGGTGTGATCTCGGCTCACTGAAACCTCTGCCTCCCAGGTTCAAGCAATGTTCCTGCCTCAGCCTCCCAAGTAACTGGGATTACTGGCACGTGGTACCACACCCAGCTAATTTTTTGTATTTTTAGTAGTGATAGGGTTTCACCATGTTGGCCAGGCTGGTCTCAAACTCCTGACCTGAGGTAATCCACCTACCTTGGCCTCCCAAAGTGCTGGGATTACACACGTGAGTCACCGTGCTCGACACATATTTGGTATTTTCAAAAATGTAACTGACATGTAATAATCAACAGACTATAAGCCAGATGGCCAAAAACACGTTTCTACTATTTAGTAGATCTTGCTAAGTGGAAGCTCTGATTCAAAATTGTAAAACTGAAGATGACCAAGAGTTAGTAAGAAAAAGTATACAAGCACTAATTTTTGTATATTATGTATTTTGGTAGATTCATATTTCAATGTGGGATCCGTGGAAGAGAAGGTTTGGCAGTTCTCAGCTTCAGACCTGAAAAATGCATTGTTTTCTTTATGATTTTTCAAAGGCATGTAGAAGGTTAGCTCAGAGAGAGAAATCTGAAAGTTGAGAGATAATATATATACTTCTTGTCATGATCTCTCTCTGCCTCTCTCTTTCTTCTATCTCATTGACAATTCCAAACTAGTATCCTTAGTACAATAACAAAGAACAATACCAAAACGTTGCTTTACATTCTAACACAAGTATCTAGTTTCAAGTGACTTTACTTCAAATTCCTGAATGCCTAGAAGACATCCAAAAGTATTTTTTTTTAATTCTAAGGAAATGTCTTCATTATTCAAAAAACTCTTTGAAGTTAGAAAGGAATAAAGTGGGAGAAAGATAATTACGTCTTCCAGAAAACAATCCTTTGTTGTTGCAAAAACAAAACAAACAAAAACAATTAAATAAACAAAAAATGACTGTGCTGTTTCCTGAATTAAAGCATGAAGAAAAGAAAAAAGGCAGTACATTCCATACTTCAAAAACCATATACACAGCCTTAGGGGAACCTGGCTTGGGAAGGTCTGCAGGAAAGCTACCTGCTGAACAGGTATTTGCAAGTCAGACACTGGCTGCTGGTTCAGCACAGGCTCTCATTCCCTCCCTGGAGCCATGTTCCTCTGGGGCATAGAGTGTTGACATATAAGTCTGTTGTTTTAACTGCAAAGCCCTTATCAACTCAGATCATTTTTATCCTTCAGTCTCTGCTGTTCTTGTCAATGTGCCTGCTGGAGCTGAGATTTCTGTCTTTCATGCCCTCTGCATGTTGCAGATAATGAAATGTTCTTTTAAACTTGGAGACTGTGTCTCTAGTCAGAGCATTTTCTCAGAAGGAACTCTCTTTCGTAAAAGGATGTCTACTTCTAAACTGCGTCCCTAAGCTCTTTCTTGAGTTGTTTATAGGGGCAGTCTCAATTACTATCCCCATTTCAATCATTAAAGAGTAGATTTTTCCATTTCTGTCACATTGTTTATTCCAACTAAATGTATGGGATGCATCTTAATATGTAACCCTCGGCATTAGAGGTATGGTATTAAGCACAGCAAAGCTTCTTGGCTTCTTAAAGGTAACAATCTATGCAGGCAAATAGAAGATTAAATTATTCATAACAGCTAACACTTACAACTTACCATTAGTTGCCATTCTAAGCAACTAATATGCTTTTTAAAAACTTATTTATCATTATATACATGTAAGGAAATTATTACCTTTTACAGATGAGGAAACTGAGGCACAGAGGTTGAATATGTTCCCTAAGGATTTTCTTTTTTAATCTAGTTCATGGCTCTCACCTTTGTCAGTCTGTGGCCAGGAACCAGAAAACACACCTTACTGTCATGTTAAATTCTGTGACATATGATAAGGGCGATAATGGCAGAAATGCAAGGATTGATGAGACCCAGTAACAGAAGGAACCAGCAGTAGTCTCAGTCAGAGAAAATGTCCCTGGGAAGTGTTGTTTAAGCTGATCCAGGTAGGCTAGGCTGTGGTTAGTAGGGAGGTGGAGATGAAAGACGTGGGGTGACACTTACCTGGATGTGAGTGGAAGGATGAGTGCGGTGATTTGAGAGGAAGATTTAGAAAAAAAAAAATGAGAAATTCAGTGATTGTTTTGACATGGTGGATGTCACAGGCTAAATTGTGTCTACTTGAAATTCACACATTGGAGTCCTAACCACTAGTTCCTCAAAATAACACTATGTTTGGAGATAGGGCCTTCAAAGAGGCAATTGGGGGGGCACAGCGGCTCACAGCTGTAATCATAGCACTTTGGGAAGCCGAGGTTGGCGGATTGTCTGAGCTCAGGAGTTCGAGACCAGCTTGCCCAACATGGTGAAACCTTGTCTCTACTAACAATAAAAAATAAATACATAAATAAAATTAGCCAGGCATGGTGGCACGTGCCTGTAGTCCCACCTGCTTGGGAAGCTGAGGCATGAGAATCATTTGAACCGGGAGGTGGAGGTTGCAGTGAGCCGAGATTGTACCACTGCATTCCAGCCTGGGCGACAGAGCAAGACTCAGTCTCAAAACAAAAACAAAACAAAACACGAGAGAAACAAACAAAACAAAAAGGCAATTAATGTAAAATGTGGTCATGGACCCTAATCCCCATTCAATGTGACTAGTATCCTTATATAAGCAGGAGATTGGGACATAGGCACACAAACACAGAATCGAGGAGGCCCTCATGTGAACACAGCAAGAATCACTGGTGTCCTTGAAAACGTGAGAAAGACACTGGGAATACAGGAGCACAGAAAAAAGACTGTGTGAGAATGCAGTGAGAAGACAGCTATCCGCAAGCTAAAGGAGAAAGGCCTCAGGAGAAACCAACCTTGCCAACTGCTTGATGTTGGACTTGTAGCTACTAGAACTATAAGAAAATCAATGTCTGCTGTTTAAGTCACCCAATCTGTGGTACTTTGTTACGGCAGCTCTAGCAAATTAAAATAGTGGGTAAAGAATATAGATAAATCAAAACAACCCCTAGGATCTTTCTGATCAGGTACTTGAAATAATTTGCAGAGATCAGGACAAGCTGGTTGTTTAAGAATTTGATTTCTCCTCAAGAAAGTTATAAAAGAGAGGCCGGGTGCGGTGGCTCATGGTTGTAATCCCAGCACTTTGGGAGGCTGAGGCAGGAGGATCACGAGGTAAGGAGATCAAGACCATCCTGGCTAACACAGTGACATCCTGTCTCTACTGAAAAAAAATAGCTGGGCGCAGTGGCGGGCGCCTGTAGTTCCAGCTACTCAGGAGGCTGAGGCAGGAGAATGGCGTGAACCTGGGAAGCAGAGCTTGTAGTGAGTGGTGATTGTGCCACTGCACTCCAGCCTGGGCAACAGAGTGAGACTTTGTCTCAAAAAAAAGAAAAAGTTATAAAAGGAACTTACATGCTTTCTAATAAAATATTATTCAGAATCACAGTGTAAAAAACAAAGACCCATTTTATTAACAGACATTTTCAAATAATACAAACAAAAAGCGTTTTGAGGCACACAACAATTTTTGATATTACAGTTTGTGGATGGCTTTGGCATTGTGATACTAGCTTACGAATGATTTTTGTAATGTTATATTAGCTTCATTATCTATCTTTTATTGTATTTTGTTGTAGACACATAGTTGTGAGAAAATCCTAGCCCACACAAATAGGTTATTGGATATTATAACCCTGTTTTCACAGTTCCCATATAGTCTCAGGTTGAATTTCAACAAAACAGAGATGGTGGTGAAGTTTTATTTTGAGATAAAATCTACATTAAAACAAATAAAGAAACAAATAGCAACAACCACCACAATCCCAGCAGGTATTACAAGTTGTTTCCAACACATTTAATTTTGGTCTATAACATTTAGAATGTGCAGTTTATTATACATCATAAATATTACAAATAATTAAGACATGAAAATTGATATAAAAAGTGTGTGGAATTCTTCAAACAGATGAGGAAATTTTTAAGGTGTCGTTTGTTAGTTCAATCAAAAATATGCATGGAGCACCTGCAAATCTGTGAGGGTTCTAGCAGAAAACAGATGGTAAATTTGAGGTTATTTAACTGAAAAATAAATCAGTGAAGTGATTATTTCACAGGTGTAAAGAGCGTTAAGAAAACAAGTAGGAATGTGAGAAATTCTCAGTTGTTACGGACCGTAAACAGGGAAAACCCTTTGCTACCCCTAAGTCGGAAGGGACAAGGGGAAGCCAAGGTTTGTGAAAGCACAGATGATGTGTGAGCTGTGGAGGTAGGTCCAGGAGGTAGGTCCATTGTGAAACCTGCAGAGTTGGAGGAAGCACAGCAAAGCCAGAGGGTTGGGAACTATTGACACCACTTCTCTCCTCCTGCTTTATGATCTTCCACCAGCGCCTTAATTACCATCGCCAACTGGAAGTAAAGGAATACAATGAAATCCAGAGGTGTCAGCCTTCTACACACACAATAGAACAGAAAAAAAGGGGGGTAGAAAAAAGAACAAAAATACAGCTACCTATTTACTACATTCCAGGCATTATTCCAAGCCCCATAGAAATAGCAGGAAAAAAAAAATTAAAAATGCCCTCAGACTCAAGGAGATAATTTCCACCAATGTTCATTGCAACTTTATTCACAATAGCCAAAAGATGGGAACCATCCAACTGTCCATCAACAGATAAAGGGAGAGCAAAATGTAGTATATGCATACAATGGAATATCATTCAGCCTTAAAAAGGTCTGAAAATCTGAGACATGCTACAACAGGTACAAATCTTAGAAATGTTATGCTAAGTGAAATAAGCCAGACATGAAAGAATGAATACTGCATAATTCCATGTTTATGAAGTATCTAAAATAAGCAAATTCATAGAGATAGGATATAGAAGTTATGGGGGGGTTATAGGGAGGGAGTGATGCGGTTATTTACAGGTTCTCTTTGGGTGAGATGAAGAAGTTCTAGAGATAGATGGTGGTAATGATTGCTCAACACTGCAAATGTGCTTAGCACCACTGAATTGTGTACTTAAACTTGGAAATTTTATACCTATAAATTGTATACTTAAAATTGGAAATGTTAAGTGTACAACATTCAGTCTCTAACGTTAAATTATGTTAACATTTCTTTTTCTCAAGTTTTTTTTTTTTTTCTTTTGGTTTCTATGTTCATAGCTCCCATAATAAATACTATATTAAATTATACACAATTGGCCGGGCACAGTAGCTCATGCCTATAATTCCAGCATTTTGGGAGGCCTGAGTGGGCGGATCAGCTGAGGTCAGGAGTTTGAGACCAGACTGACTAACATGGTGAAACCCCGTCTCTACTAAAGATACAAAATTAGCCAGGTCTAGTGGAGTATGCCCGTAATCCCAGTTACTCAAGAGGTTAAGACAGGAGAATCGCTTGAACTGGGAGGCAGAGGTGGCTGTGAGCCAAGATCGCATAATTGTACTCCAGCCTGGGCAACAAGAGAGAAATTCTGTCTCAAAAAAATATATATATAAATAATTTCTATTGTGTATATCAGAAATACGGAAATGGGATCATAAATCCTGTGAGATGGGGATAAATCCTGAGGAAATTCAATAGAGCAATAAATGCTATAGGAAGTGTATGTTTGTGGGTGTAGGTGTGGTTGTGTGAGTGTGGATGTGGATATTGGTGTCAGCAGTGGAGGCTTAAATTTTAATAGAATACCCAGGCAAGACCTATGGAAAAGGTAGCATTAGAATCAAGATCATCAACCAGTGAGGGAGTTCACCATTCAGACACCTGGCAAGAGGGCATCTCAGGTGTTGGAACAGCACTTAGAATGGCTCTGGGGCATGGGAGGAGCTGTGCACTGTGGAGATGAGGGAGAGAGGTGGACAGGTGGGGAAGTTAAGGAGGTACTAGGGACATAGATCACATGGGACCTGTGGGACAATCTAAAAACTTGTTGTTTTGTTTTGTCTTCTATTCTGAGAAAGGTGAGAAGTCATCGGAGTATTTTGAGGAGACTCACATTCTAAGAGAACACAGAACAACCTTTTGATATACTCTTGTTCTCTCACTTTATACATGCTTACATCATGGGTCAAAAATGCTAAGGTGTATCCCTACAAAGTTACTATGGAGCAGGGATTCAAACTCATGTTTTCTGACTCGATTACATTTCTCTATCCCATACCATCATTCCTCCTCATTACATCATTCAGCAGAATTTATGTATAACATTTGTTCAGTAGAGGCCTATTTTAAATTCATTGCCATTATTTCAAAAAGTGGATTTCATTTAATTTGCCTTGTGCACTTGACCAAAAAATGATTTTAAATATATCCATAAATATATAATAATCGATATCTATATTAATAGCCATGCCTATATATCTATAAACATATAATCTCTATATGGCTATAAATATATAATTATCTATAGATAATATAATCTATAGATAACCATCTATAGCCAAATTCATAACCATACCTATATCTATATTTTTATCTATCTATTGCAATAGATGCCATTGCTCCTGTGCTACAAACCTGTATGGCATGTTGCTGTATTGAATACTGTAGGCAACTATAACTCAATGGTTATTTGTGTACCTAAACATAGAAAAGGGTAGTACATGTTAACCTTCAATCTCTAAAGTAATGTTAAATTATGCTGACATTTATTTTTCTCGTTTTTTTTTCTTTTGGTTTCTATGTACATAGCTCCCATAATAAATTCTATATTAAATTATGCACAATTTATATTTTTCTTTTCTTTTTTTTTTTTGAGACGGTGTCTCACACTATTGCCCTGGTTGGAGTGCAGTGGCACAATCTCCGCTCACTGCAACCTCTGCCTCCTGAGTTCAAGTGATTTTCCTGCTTCAGCCTCTGAATAGCTGGGATTACAGGCGCCCACCACCACTCCTGGCCTTTTTTCTTTTTTTTTTTTTTTTGTATTTTTAGTAGAGAGTGGGTTTCATTATGTTGGCCAAGCTGGTCTTGAATTGTTGACCTCATGATCTCCCCACCTCGGTCTCCCAAAGTGCTGGGATTACAGGCATGAGTCACTGCGCCTGTATATTTTTCTGTGTATATCTCACCTAAAAGTGGTATCATTCTTCTACTTCCTACTTAATGTTTGGTAATCTCCTTTTAAATGCAATCACAAATGATGATTTTGTAAATCCTTTCGGCCAATGATAAAAAAAAAAAAAAAAAGGTCTGATTTACTTTTCAAGAGGCTATTTGAAAGCATTTCAAGCACATTATTAGGCTTTGGAGAGCACTGCAATCAACTATTGTAAAAACAGAGAAGAATCAAAAGATAGACATATTCCAGCACATTGCTTAAAAGACAACAAATTGACAAGTGATGTTTCAAAGAACACTTGTCTGTACTGGGGACACATGACATAGCAAAGCAAGCATGGAATTTGTTCCAGAGGCATTTTCTAAGGCTTTGAGTTACTGAAATGCTCACCCTGAGTACTAGAATTTGGACTGAAAATATACATTTGTAAGAGTCTCGCTGAAACAGTTCTTAGACACATTCAGAATTTTTATATGTTTTTGTTATGTGTGTTTTATTACAGAACACTAAAGACTAAAAAACTTATTAGGTTTGAGCCAATAAATTAACACTTTTTGTAGGAAGGAATCTTGCCCCTTGTTATTATTCTAGTCACAGATGGTTATCCTTTATGTTTTTTTTCAGCTAAATTAAAGAATTTTGACTCTTGTGATTGTTCACAAATCCTTTTCATCTTCATCTCCTTCCCAGGAGCCCCTCCTTATGTCCCTATTTCTTCTGTTTTGGTTTTACCAGTTTGTAAATACCCACAAATTGAATTAGTGTTTGCAGAGGGTCAAAGGTCAATGCAATTAAATGGTTGATGAAGAGCAATGAAAGCATCGTAGCCTCAATCAGATCCAGCTTCTGTGCAGTTGCTGACACAAACCTCCTATAGAGCTGTTTCTGCAAGAGTCTGACACCGGTTCTAACTCTCAGACACTCTGCTCCTCAGGGATTCAGCTCAGCACCCTTTCATCCGACCTATAGCACATGTTACATTTCCTTTTCCTCAGCCCCAGCAGGTAATGAGCGCATAATCTGTTGAAGCCATCCATTGATTACGCTTGGAAGACACTTAGAAATCAGTGAAGAAGCCAAGGCCATGGGAATCACAGTCCAAAGGGTGTTAAGGGGAAACAGAATATGTACTTCAGTGTCTTAACTTATTTCCATAAGTACATTCCTCACATTCAGCTCAATCATGAATACACACACACACACACACACACACACGCACTGCACATAACACTGAATACCATCTCAGCAGTTTTATGTTTGCTTTATGTTTAATTTATTCCTTTTAAGAAATTGATGTATAATTTAGCATTACAAAATGAAGAGAGATTTAACTGGTTTTTTTTTTTTTTCTGAGACAGAGTCTCCCTCTGTCCCCCAGCCTGGAGTACAGTGGCACGATCTCAGCTCACTGCAGCCTCTGCCTCCCGGCAATTCTCCTGCCTCAGCCTCCTGAGTAGCTAGGATTACAGGCGTGAGCCACCATACCTGGTTAATTTTTGTATTTTTTAGTAGAGACGGGGTTTCACCATGTTGGCCAGGATGACCTCGAACTCCTGACCTCATGAGCGACCCACCTCGGCCTCCCAAAATGCTGGGATTATATATGTGAGCCAACATGCGCGGCTACCTGTTTTGTTTCTAAAACAACCTTTCTATTATCATATTGGTGCATTGTCTATTACTGATCCTCATTTGTGACTTAAACTGGCAATACCTCTATGGTTTAGTCTGTGTTTGGGCACTGGTCTACAAACTGCAGAGTCTTTTTAATCCTGGTTTCGATGATTACAAATCCACACTTATGACAGTCATTATTGCTGGTAATTCCACAGTCTTAGTTGGTGATGTTACTCGTTTGATGCTTTATGGATCCTACCAATAGTGTCAATTAGCATTTCTTATGCATCTTCAAGTCAGCCCATGGCCAATGCCTAAATCTACTGTCAGAGTCATTCCATTTTATTTTTTATCTATGTGTCACTGGAAGGATTATAAACTCACTAAAAAGATAATGTTTTTTACACTTCATGAAATCACTGTCTATGAGACTTTTCTGAATGATGCTGTCAACCATTCTTACTGGTTCAGAAGTCTGGAATTTTGTTTTTTAATGAAACCAATCATATTATCTGCAAAACATTTCTCAGATTTGGCCAGGCATGGTAGCTCATGCCGGTAATCCCAGCATTTTGGCAGGCCAAGGTAGGAGGTTTGCTTGAGCCCTGAAATTCCAGACTAACCTGGGCAACATAGTGAGATCCTGCCTCTACAAAAAATAAAAACAAAACAAACAAAAAAGTAGCCCAATGTGGTGTATATACATGTAGTCCCAGCCAGTCGCGAGGATGGGACAAGAGGATTACTTGAGCCGAGAGGTTGAGGCTGCTGTGAGCTATAATTGCGCCACTGCATTCCCGCCTGGGAGATGGAGTGAGACCCTGTCTTAAAAAAAAAATGCTTCAGATTTATACGAATAGTCATAAATATATGATTAAAATACACATGCATTCTCCCGATGAGAGATATAATTAAAAACATAAATATAAAGTAAAATCTATGCTATCAACTAAACACCAGATAGATGCTAACAGAAAACAATTTTTTTTCCTCAGAGGTATAGTGGGGATAATCTTTTATTTGCAAAGAAACTATGAAAAGGGTCATGGAGCATATTGAGATATTAGGTATGTTTGGAAGCTAAAGAGTAAATTAAGAATCAAAAAGTGGAGGCCAAATGTATAGGTAATACACTCAACCTAGTTCCAGTTCTCAGTGTCATAGAGTTAACTTCTGGCACAAACACCTCAGCAAAATTTATTATTTAGCGTATTTAAAAAATTGTAATAAGATCAATATACAAAATGTTGACAACCGATAAACTTCCAGAGGGAAAATATTTTTAAACATCAGATATACAGGTTTAGGAAAAAAAATTAAAATTTAGATACATATATTAGGTTGGTGCAAATATAACTGCAGCTTTACTTATCACTTCTAGTACAAGGGACGCAAAATTATAAATGATTATAAGAACAGATAAGATTTCAAAATTATACCCCATTGTTTTATCCAAGAAGTATTTTCCGTTTCTCACATTTGTGTGATATACTAAATAAGATTTTATTTGGGACAAATCTTTGTTCACTAGGAAGCAGACCTAAATAGTTGAATGTCTCTATAATTAAAATTGATATTCAAAAATTAGAGACTGGGCGCAGTGGTCACCCTGTAATCCCAGCACTTTAGGAGGCTGAGGCGGGTGGACCATTTGAAGTCATGAGTTGGAGTCCAACTTGGCCAGCATGGTGAAACCCTGGATCTACTGAAAATGCAAAAGAATGAGCCGGGGCATGGTGGCATGAGGCTGTAATTCCAGCTACTTGGGAAGCTGAGGCATGAGAATTGCTTGAACCTAGGAGGTGGAGGTTTCAGTGAGCCAAGACTGTGCCACGGCACTCCAGCCTGGGTGACAGAGTGAGACCCTGTATCCAAGAAAACAACTTAAAGGATAAAAACTATTTTAATAGAAAACTAAGAAAAAACTTGTCTCCTAATAGACACACTCAGTCAATCTCTTGTCTTCTAATATTTTTGATGATATTCCTGTTTTTTGATAGGCGGTAATTATAATTTCAGTTAAAAATTAAACAAAGCTAATTGTTACCATAGGGGCCATCATTTTTCTTGATATTAGAAAAATGTTGTTAAAGCAAGAATAATAATTCTGACTAGACAGACGTATGATTTATTTGGATAGAAAGATAAAAATGGGAGACAATAATTTTATCCTGAAAAAAATGAATGTTTAAAAGAAATATCACTTTATCAAGGGTTAATAAGACCTCAGTAGATCATTATCTTTATTTTGAGTTATATCAGCATGACTCTTGCAATAGGCACTAAACTGTTAAAACCATTCACCTAATTTAGTCGTTGTCAAATGGCAGAGGGATTGAAGTGACTAATGAATGCGTGATCATATTCTGTTCTTAGACGCCAGGATTGTTAATCCCTACAATCACCCAACCCATGATTATGTCCTCTCTCAGAAAGAAAATTGGAAATCAGTGGAAAAACAGCATTTTGGTGTAATTGAGATTATGTTTATTCACAAAGTGTTTTGTTTTCATTATGTGCTGCCAGACATCTGGATAAAAACTGAAAATTTTAACAAAATATCAACATCTTTGCAAGTGTCTAAATGCATTTATGTTTCACTCTAAATATTTGATGAAATTTAGTTTTATCTGCAAAATATAGATTCTGTTGCTTTGTCATTTTTGAAGTTTTTTCTCACTCTAGCATTGCAAACTTGGATACTGTTTGCCTTGGAAGGAGACTGAATATGTGATGGAATTTTAGAATCAAAAAAGATTAAAATAATGCTGACCAACTTAATTTGTGGCTAATCATTTTAAGAGTAAAATGGTTCACTTTTCTAAAAATGTAATATTCATAACCAAGTATAGCAAAAACCTCTGTTTTAAACAATAAATATTCTCTAGTTCTTCTGCAATAAAATAATCTTTAATATTAAAATAATTAAAATGAAAATGAAAAATTAAACAAGGGCTTCTCTGTTTATATTATTATATCTAGTATATTCTTTGAAGTTTTCCTGGTTGGAATAATAAAGTAGTTACGGAAAAAAATGAAAATGACAATAAATTATTATTTTCTGATGATATAATTTCTTATGGATATTCCATGACACGTTTTTAGAAGCATAAAATGTAAAATCTAAAAAAGTTGAATACATAGAAGGAAAGAGAATGCTGGTTGTCAGGATTTGGGAATGTCTGGAAAATGGAGAGTTGGTCAAAGAGTAAAACGTTTCAGTAATAATATGAACAATTTCTAGATATCTAATATACATCATGAGTGGGGATGGATTTGTTAATTTGATTATGATAATTATTACGCAGTGTCTGTATCAAATCATCACGTTGTATAACTGGAATATATACAATTTTTATTTGTCATTTAAACATTTTAAAATTTAAATAAAGTAGCATTTAAAATGTATTATTTGAAGTTTTACTGGTTAGATAAAACAATTCTTCAAGTGTTTTATTGGCTATGATAAATCATATCCTTAGAAAAATAATTGATTTTTATTTTCAAATTGTTGCGTTAACTATTTTATTTGATTTAATGATTAAGATAGATACAATTAACTTTTGTCTCTACTATAGCAAAAATTACTTACAAAGAAAAATTGAAAATATATTCTATTTCCTTTGAGGCAAAAATAAAATAAAATAGAAATACAATTAAAACATTAGCAAAGAACCTACATGAATAAATTATATAATGTAATAGAAAGATATAAAACTAGGTCAGAATAAGTGAAAAGTGATTCCACAATACCAATAAAAAAATTTACTATCACAAAAGTTGAATTTCCTAAAACTTATACAAACTAAATACATTTCAAAAAAATTGCAACAGTAATTTTTGTATTTATAAAAAATAACCTTAAATATATGCTAAAAATAGATATCAAATGCAACTAAGAAAATTTGCAAAAGAATAGTGACTATCAAATATTATTACATTAATTATCACAACATACAAATACATCTTAAATCAATATTTTGTTGGCAAATGACAGTTTAATCAGGGAAATAATAGGATGCCCAAAAGTAGATTATAATATAAATAACTGAATATAATAATAGCCTTTTTTGATTCAGTGAGTTATATGGTTTGACTGTATCTGCACCCAAATCTTATCTTGAATTGTGGCTCCCATAATCCCCATATATATGAAGGACTCAGTGGAAGGTAACTGAATCTTGGGGTCGGGTTTTTCCTGTACTATTCTCATATAGCTAATAACTCTCATGAGATCTGACAGTTTTATAAAGGGCAATTCCCCTGCACATGCTCTCTTGCCTGTCGCCACGTAAGATGTCCCTTTGCTCCTCCCCAGCCGTGTCAAACTGTGAGTCAATTAAACCTATTTTTTTTTTATAAGTTACCCAGTCTTGGGTATTTCTTCATAGCAATATGAGAAAAGATTAACAGAGTGAAAAAAACGTGCAGTGGAACTGGGGATGAGCTATTGGTCTAGAAAATTGAAGGCCTACACATAAAAATAAAATTCATGAAAACTCAGGAGAAAAAGATCATGTGAAATCTGGAGGTAGTTAAATTTTTAAAATTTAAACAACATGTTTTCAAGAAATGGTAGACATATATAAATATTTAAAATATTTGTATGACTAAATATACTATTGAAAAGTCAGTATTCAATTGAGTATCCATCACACATAAGAATGATAAAAGACTATCATCTATACTATACAAGAGATCTTTTCTTCCTACATGTAAAGTGATTCTTGGCAGCTGTTTGACTAGTGGATATGTAACATTTACCTGTAAATTAATTGCTGATTTTTTGTTTTATGCCTTTTATCACATCATTTATCCCATTGGTTCTATTCTTTCTTGTAACATTTTTTCTTATATTTGTCTTCTTTTGAAATAAATGTTTCCACTTTTATTAGCATTTTGTTATTGACCCTTTTTAGTAAAAGGCAGACCATTTTTTAGCAGTTAAAGTGGAAATAAAAATTTATGTAAATGATTTCTAATTTTTAAGTGCATAGTATTTTCAAGAAAATGCTAATATCTTAGAACAATTTATTTAAATTTAATGCCTGACATGCTTTTTAATTCTTCATATCTTTTAAAGCCATGCATATTATTGTGATAAATCTGTATAACTGTGCTCAATTAAAATCCATTCATATTTTCGCACATATTTACACTTTCCTTTTTTCTTCATTATTTCTGCATATCTCTATTTTCTGCTGGTGCTCTTTTTCCTTGGTCAAAGTAGTCCCCTTCTGGTTTAACATGTGGTACATTTTTTTCTGAAGAAAATCTATGTTTGCTTCTCAATTAAAAATAATTGTGCTGAGTATAAAAGCATGAATCGGCAGTTATTTTCTTTCAGCAAATATTTAAAGATATTTTTGGTCTGTCTTTTCAGTTTAAAAAATAGCCTACTGTTCGTTTGAAGAAGTATGACATTTTGAATACACGTGCATAAAGACACGTCGACATACATATGAAATGATGGACGTAGGTGTGGTTTTCCAGTAGTTTGTTTTTCAGCTGGCATATAAAAGATGTAGCTGGTTGATTTGATGTTCTTGAAAAGTTTTGCAGAATTTTAGTCAATGTCTCTTAAATTATTGCTGCGTCTCCATCTCTCTCTTTGCTTCTTTGATTCTAATGTAACATATGTAAGCTCTCCTCTCAAATCGCTTTTAAAAATTGTTTTTACTCCTTTTGCCTTTTTTAGTCTGTTTTCGATTGACCTATTTTACAGTCCAACCTTCCTCTCTTCTGCTACATCCAATCTGCTAATACTTAATTCAGTTTTTAATTTACATTATTTTATTTTTTTATTCTAGATTTTCTACATTATTCTTTGTATAGATTTCCATTTTCTGGTCAATTTTATATCTTGTTAGCAATTTTCAAATATACTATATATATATTTTTAAGTCTATCGCTTGTAACTTCATTATTAAAGTAAAATTTTGATCGTGTCCTATGATATCTGCATCGTCTTGGCTTCATTTTGGGATATAACCAGCAACTTTGAAAAAAAAAATATACAGGCCATGAATGCTGCTTTTCTTTCCCTTCCTTCCTTTCTTTCTTTCTTTCTTTCTTTCTTTCTTTCTTTCTTTCTTTCTTTCTTTCTTTCTTTCTTTCTTTCTTTCTTTCTTTCTTTCTTTCTCTTTCTTTCTTTCTTTCTTTCTTTCTTTCTTTCTTTCTTTCTTTCTTTCTTTCTTTCTTTCTCTCTCTCTCTTTCTTTCTTTTATTTCTTTCCTTCCTTCCTTCCTTCCTTCTTTCTTTCTTTTTCTTTCTTTCTTTCTTTCTTTCTTTCTTTCTTTCTTTCTTTCTTTCTTTCTTTCTTTCTTTCTCTTTTTCTTTCTTTCTTTTCTTTCTTCTCTCTCTCTCTCTCTCTTTCTTTCTTTCTTTCTTCTCTCTTTTATTATACTTTAAGTTCTGGGATACATGGGCAGAACATACAGGCTTGTTACATAGGTATACATGTGTCATGGACGTTTGCTGCACCCATTAACCCATCATCTACATTAGGTATTTCTCCTAATGTTATCCCTCCTCTTGCCCCTCATCCCCCAACAGGCCCCAGTGTGTGATGTTCCCCTCCCTGTGCCCATATGTTCTCATTGTTCGACTTCCACTTATGCATGAGAACATGTGGTGTTTGTTTTTCTGTCCCTGTGTTAGTTTGCTGAGAATGATGGTTTCCAGCTTCATCCATGTCCCTGAAAAGGACATGAACTCGTTTTTTATGACTGCATAGTATTCTATGGTATATATGTGCCACATTTTCTTTATCCAGTTTATCACTGATGGATATTTGGGATGGTTCCAAGTTTTTGCTATTGTGAATAGTGTTACAATAAATGTATGTGTGCATGTGTCTTTATAGTAGAATGATTTATAGTCCTTTGGGTATATACCTAGTCATGAGATTGCTGGGTCAAATGGGATTTCTAGTTCTAGATCCTTGAGGAATCTCCACACTGTCTTAATTCACAGTTGCTACAAAGAGAATAAAATACCTAGGAATACAACTTATGAGGGATGTGAAGGACCTCTTCAAGGAGAGCTACAAAGCACTGTTCGAGGAAATAAGAGAGGCCACAAACAAATGGAAAAACATTCCATGCTCCTGGATAGAAATAATCAATATCATGAAAATCACCATATTGCCCAAAGTAATTTAAAATTCAATGCTATTCCCATCAAGCTACCATTGACTTTCTTCACAGAATTAGAAAATGCTACTTTAAATTTCATATGGAACCAAAAAAGAGCTCGTATAGCCCAGACAATCCTAAGCAAAAAGAACAAAGCTGGAGGCATCATGCTACCTGACTTCAAACTATACTACAAGGCAACAGTAACCAAAACAGCATAGTACTGGTACCAAAAACAGATATATAGACCAATGGAACAGAACAGAGGCCTCAGAAATAGCACCACACATCTATAGCCACTGCCTTTTTCTAGTGAGTATTTACTAACCTACTCTCTAATAGGTGGCTAGACTGGTGGCACATCGATTTAATTCAATTGGAAACTGATTTAGTTTATTCCAGCCTAGGTTGCTTTTGTGATAATACTTAATTTAAATCTCATTTTGTTGTTTTCTAGGCTACTGCTTTCTCATTGTCTCAACTGAGAGCGTGGGATATTTAGTAGAACCCTTTCTAATTGGAAGGTCCTGAAATTTTGTTTTCTTGGCACCAAGAGTCTGCCTTTCAGTGGCTTCTTCTTACCTCCTTAGGCTCTTGTCTTGCCAAACTAGAGAATTGGGTATGGGATTATCCTCCTTTCTCTTCAAAACATTGGTCTCTTTAATTCTAAATTTTCTGACTGCTATGAACTTCAAGCTTTATATACTATGTGCCACATAATTATGAAAACTTTACTGGCTTCTCTGCCTCTTAACTCCTTCGCTATTTTAGGACTCTTAGTCTTGTGATCTAAACCAAGAATTGGCAAGGGCCCAGAAAAGAAAAGCAACTCACAATATGCTTACTCACTTACCTGTTCCTTAATATCTGATTACCCAGCCAGCTCTCTGATTCTTTCAATCAGGTATTTTATTTATTTTTCTGAATTTTAGTTTTATGTCTTTATCTTATTACTGTTATATTTTGAATAATGAAATCATTAAGGTACAAAGCAATGGACTATCATGAGTGTTTAATTCTTAACATTTTGAGTAGAAAATATTTGAGTTTAATGTAGTGTTAACACAGGTACTCTAACACAATGCAACTATTAATTAAAGTGACTTCTAAACCAATGAATTCCATAGTGCATTGTTATTTATGCATACTTCCAAGATTTTTTATACATGTATTACTGCAAGATCAAGTACTAAAAATAAAGAGTACAGGAGGAGTTATTGTTTAACTCAGTTTCAATTTGGGGAGATAAAAATTTCAGAGGATGGATGGTGGTTGTAATTGAAAAATGTCAATATATTCGTATGAGCGTGTGTGTGTTTGTATGTGTTTATGTGTGTGTGAGATGGTGTCTCACTTTTTTGTCCAGACTGGTCTTGAATTCTTGGGATCAAGCTTCCTCCCACCTCACTGTCCCAAGTTGTTGGGAATGCAGATGTGTGCCAGCATTCCTTGCTCAATATTAATATTCTTAATACCACTGAACTCTACATTTGAAAATGATTAAAATGATAAATTTTATGTTATGCATATTTTAACCAAAACAAAATGTATATATTTAAAGCAGTAGTCAAGAAAGCAAATTTGAAATAATTTTTAACTTAATCAGTAGTAAATTTTATTTAAGGATTCTGTCATACCAAATGTGATCTCAGTCAGATTTACATTATACTTTAACATCTGTGAACGTATTACACTAGTCATTCTTCCCATTTTATTGGTATAAACATGAACTTGCTTTTTATATATATTTGGGTTCTAAGATATTAAAAATGTAATACTGTGCATTGAGAGGTCCATAAAATAAATCAAAATATATTTTATCTGCTGAACTATTGCAAGCAAATGATAAGCACATATTATAAAAGATTAGCAGAAAGGATTCATGGAGGAAGTGATAAATAAGATGAACCTTACAAAATGTGCATATATATTTTTATGATAATTCAAATTTTCAATACCAGTCATCAAGGAGAAAAGTGTACTTTCAATCATGGTATTAAAATATGAGAGTTAATTTATTAAGTGCTAAAACACTTACAGTTACTTTTAGAATTGTTTTAATAGTAGACTATTTCCAAATTCAAAACATGTTCTCTTTAGATCATTTTGTCATTTCACAAATTCAGCTAACCTGTCGGAATGCTCTTTTCTCTATTTATTTTTCAAGTATGATGCCATTTAGTCTATTTTTTCTGGTTTAGCAAGATACAAACTCCAAAGTCTTTAAAACGCCATGGGAAACAGAATTTTATGTTCATTTCAAAGGGAGGGTAATCTTTTCCACTGTAGTAAAAAGCTTATTTTGCATGAAGTTATACAGAGTCACAATCTACAATCCAAGGACTGGTGGGCCATATGTTTTTCCTTTACCTGAACATTGCCAGATACTTTGTCAAGCCCCCGGTTGAAATCATTCTGAGGTATTTTACACTGTTGCAGCATCTTATATTACAGTAAAAAAAAAAAAAAAAAAAATGCAATTACCTTAATGACAGCATCGCAATCACGTAAGATCACAGATAGAGTCAATATCCATTTTTGTCTGTGGTTCCAAAATTACATGAGGCAGCGTGTGAGGCGTGAAAAAATCAAAACTAAAGTTTAAAAAAGCCCTCCCGACTTGACTATAGCCTTTCTCAATGAGTGTGGCTTCACCTCTGACTATGCCTGATCTGGAATGTCTTTGCTTAATGTCACCAAAGTTTTGTGATAGTTGAGTGTTCCTTCCATTGAAAGTTTAAGTTTTTTTTTTTTTTAAATTTAAACTATCGCCTTCTCCCTTCACTAGAAGCAAATCAAATATACTAGCATTACAAAAGTATGAAAGAGAGGATCAGTATTTATTTATAAGATAATTTTATAAGAAGAAGAAGAATGTAAAATTCAAGTGAATTAGAAATTATAAACTAAACAAACAGACCCAGAGCGAAGAAAAACTTGAAAAGACTATTGGCTGAGCTATAATCATTATCAATGCCCATATTTAAATCCTTACTTATAGTGCTTTTAGAGATTTTTGTTGTTGTTGTTGTTTATTTTGTTTTAAGACAGGGTCTCAATCTGTCACCCAGACTGGGGTGCCTGTTAATCAGGCTGGAGCCCAATTATGGCTCACTGCAGCCTCAAACTCTTGGGCTCAAGAAATCTTCTGCCTCAACCTCCTGAGTAGTTGGGACTACAGGGGCATGACACTATGCCCAGCTAAGTTTTTAACCTTTTTTGAGGAGATGAGGTCTTGTTATGATGCCCAAACTGGTCTGATACTCCTGGCCTCAAGAGATCCTGGGACTTAGCCTCTCAAAGGGCAGGGATTACAGGCATGAGCCACTGTGCCTGGCGTTAAAATGTGTTTTGTATATTGCAATTTAACTTTAACAAAATTCAACTTACCTTCACTTTTGTACTCAGAGTATGATTCCTGAATTGTTGAAGGTCATAAATATTTTTCAGGGTTTTATGTTTGTTTGTTTTCCTTTTTTTTTTTTTTTTTTCTTCTTTATTTTGGAGACAGGTTCTCATTCTGACACCCAGACTGGAGTGCCATGGTGCAATATCAGCTAAATGAAGCCTCAATATCACTGGCTCAAGTCATTCTCCCACCATAGCCTCCCCGAGTAGCTGGGACTACAGGAATGCACCACCACACCTGGCTAATTATTTCCTCTTATATTATTTATATATATATTTTTTTGTAAATCCGGGGTTTCACCATGTTGCCCAGAATGGTCTTGAACACCTGGGCTCAAGTGATCTCCCCTCCTTGGCCTCCCAAAGTGTTGGGATTACTGGTGTGAGCCACCGCATCCAGCCAGTATTTCTTTTTTCTTTTTGTTTTCTTTTTAATAATTTGTTTCATGAGGTTGAAAGAGAAGCTCACTTACCCATTTCTGGTCTACATATATCTTTTAGAAATCACTTATGAACAATTTCAATTACACATTTGTTTCCACTCAAGAGGTTCACATAGTAAGCACATTTACTGTTTTCTTTTTTGTTTGTTTGTTTGTGTTTTGGTTTTTGGTTTTTGAGACGGAGTCTTGCTCTGTTGCTCAGGCTGGAATACAACTGTGCAATCTTGGCTCACTGCAGCCTCTGCCTCCTGGGTTCAAGCAATTCTCCTGCCTCAGCTTCCTGAGTAGTTGGGATTACAGGCACCCACCACCATGCTGGGCTAATTTTTTGTATTTTTAGTAGATACGGGGTTTCTCCATGTTGGTCAGGCTAGTCTTGAACTCCTAAACTCAGGTGATTCGCCCGCCTTGGCCTCCCAAAGTGCTGAGAGAATAGGCGTGAGCCACCGCACCCTGCCCACATTTACTGTTTTTTATACTTCATTCAAATTGTTTGTATATACTCTTCAAACAAAAGCCATTAAATAAATAAATACAAATAGTTTTTTTCAAAGATCCTAATGTTGTCCACTTTCTTGTGTATTTTTATCACAGATCCTTTTTAATAATCTTTTCTTATTTTCTGCTTTCATTTATAAACCACATCAAATTGTCACACCCTCTTAAACTACCCAAGGACTATATTTAATTTACTGACAAGTCAAACACTTTGCATAAGTGAGTATTTCAAAACATTATTAATCACCAGATAAAAAAGCTTTGACTGTATCAGGTTCAGTTTGTAGAAGATATTAATAGAAACACTTGAAAAATGATACCTGTTAATGATGGTCTGGAAGTTTCTCTAATATGATGAAATTAATAAAAATGTGGCAAATCTAAATTATTTTTGAAATAAAAATAACATAAAGTATTTAAGAAGCAGGAAAGTTTTATTAACCTAAATACTTAGGATCCAAGTAAGAACATTTGGCCACTATGCTCTAGGGAAGAATTTTAACAATAAAATTGTCATAATAAAATATAAGGTCAGACAAAGTGATACTTCTTTACACAGCTTTGGCCAAAATCTTGATAACTTTCAAAACAGAAACCACACTGAAGTGAGAAAATCTGGGGTTTTCATTTTTAACATATTTTAATGTAAATAGCATTCATCCAAAATATTGTTATAAGCCATCTAAATCAAAATGCAATAATTGCAAAGTAAGTGCACTAACTTTATTTATTGATCTTCTAAATTTAAAATATATTTAAACAGATATATTTCAACTATTAGGATAGGAACCAAACTAGGAAGAAAACATATTAGGTGATTTTCCAATTTTTCCAAACATGAGTAAAGAATTTTGCAATTTAATCACTTGCTATACACATAGTTTAACAAACAAGACAAAAAGTTACGGGAAAGTCTACAAAGACCATTCAGATTTTTATTTTACCAGGGTACCATGTTGTATTCACTAGGATAAAAAAAAAAAGGAAACAATCAAAGAAACAAACAAAAAAATCTACTGTTGAGTTTGTTTTACCTGGTATATTCATAATTAAGTAACTGTAATATTTTCATAGACATGGCTGCAAAATTTGTGATTAAAAATAAGTACAAGAGGTTGGGACTTACTTTTTCAAAAGATCATTTTAAAAGATTCTATTCAAAAATATTCACTAGTCTGTCTCTCTTATATTCCTATTTTAAAAGCTACCAGGAAAAACAGCAATACATACTGTTTTTTGGAAATCTGTTGTATTAAAAAACCAGGAGGAGTCCCAAATTTTAATAAAACTAAACTTCTCAGTATTGGATTCAAGACTCCCTTTAGATCGTTCTGAAAGACAGTGAAGGGTAGTGAGTCACATCAGACCAAAATTAAAGACAATAGACAAGCTACTGGTATTGTGATCATAGGCAATTTAATTCACCTCTTGAATGTTCCTTGTTCATGTATAAAATGGGAGTAATTCTATTTGTTAGCATGTTTCAGCTACAAAATATACAGAAGAGGCCAAGTGAAAAAAAGGCTTTAATAATATAAAACTTGATTAATTTACAAAAGAGAGAGTCCAGAAATGCTTCCACTTCTGGCCAGAGTCGATCTGCATTCTGGCCCTGATTTTTTCCTATTGTCCTGTCTGCACATTCTGCCATATGCTGGCCATGTCCACACAGGCTGGCTTCCCTCATGGACAGAAGTTGCCTGCCAGAAATCTCCAGGACCACATGCTTCCTTAGTCATCCAGGAGAAAAGAAATATTCTGTATTCATTTTGGTTTTCTCCAAAAATGAGAAGTATTTTCCAATAAATTGCTAGCAAAACTGTCCTGAGAGATTACTGGCCAGAATTTAATCATATGACCATTCTGGAACATATTACTAGAAAGGAATAGAATATCATTGGATCAACAAGGTCAATCCCTTTGTCAGGTCTCCAAATGGATACTAGAAAGTCAAATATCCATTAAAAGTGTACATGCATGACAGAGAATAGTTTTAAGTGAAACCACATTTGTAAAATATCAAGTATAGTGGCTGGCATAAAATAAGAGTTCAACACACAGTATGTTGCTAGGATGTGGGAATAGCAATGGTGGTGGAATTTATTCACTATCCCTTGAACTGCATTTTCCATCTAATTTCTGGGTTGTTATTTGCAAACCTTCCATTGTCTTTTAATTGTGGCATTTCTTTCCTTGCCCATACATTGTTAGAAAAATCTGGTGATACGTTTCTTTTCCAAATGCAGAATTCACTGGATTATTGTGGCAGATTATATACATATATCTTTCCGCATCATAATCATGTTTTAGACACCTTGATTCTATGAACTTTAGAGAAAAGAATCAGCATCTTGTTACAGGAGTTTGTTTTTCATTCTAAGTTACAGGCATATCTCAGAGATATTTTTGGTTTTGTACCAGACCACTGCAACAAAGAGAACATCACAAACAAGGAAGTCACATAAATGATTTGTTTTCCCAATATATATAAAGTTATGTTTACACTACAACTGTAATGTATTAAGTGCAAAATAGCATCATGTTTAAAAAATGGATATGCTTTTATTCAAAAATACTTTATTGCTACAAAATACTAACATTCATCTGAGCCTTCAGCCAGTTGTAATCTTTTTTCTGATGGAGAGCCTTGTCTTGATGTTGATGGCTGCTGACGGATAAGGATAGTGGTTGCTGAAGGTTAAGGTCACCGTGACAATTTTAAAATAAGACAACAATGACATTTGCTGTATCTATTGACTCTGCTTTTTTTTCCCCACAAAAATTTTTCTGTAACATGGAATACTGTTTAATGACATTTTACCCACAGTGAAACTTCTTTCTAAATTGAAGTCCATCATCTCAAACCTTGCCACTGCTTTAGCAACTAAGTTTATATCATATGGTAAGCCTTTTTAAAAATATTTAAACAATGTTCACGTCATCTTCACAAAGAGTAGATTCCATTTCAAGAAACTGATTTCTTTGTTTATCCATATTATGCAACTCCTAACCCATTCAACCTTTATCATGAGATTGCAGCATTTCAGACACATCTACAGGCCTCACTTCTAATATTAACTCTCTTCCTATTTCCAACACATCTTGAGTTACTTCCTCCACTGATGCAAAAGTCATCCACAAGCATTGGAATCAGTTTCCTTTAAACAACTACTAATGTTAATATTTTAATGTCTGTTATGAATATTTTAATGGCATCTAGAAAAATAAATCATTTCCAGAAGGTTATAAGTTTATTTTGCTCAGATCCATCAGACAAATCACTACTTATGGTAGCTGTAGCATTAAGAAATGCATTTCTTAGTAAGACTGAACTATCAAAAAATTACTTCTTGACCCATGACCTGCAGAATGGATGTCGTGTTAGCAGGCATAAAAATGATATTCATCTTCTTATACATCTCCCTTAAAGCTCTTGGGTGACTGGGTGCCTTGTCAGTGAGCATTAGTATTTAGAAAGAACCTTTCTTTTCTGAGCAGTAGGTCTCAACAGTTGGCTTAAACTATTCAGTAAATCATGCTGTAAACAGACCTGCTGTCATCCAAGCTCTGTTGTTTTATTTATAGAGTACAGACAGAGTGGATTTAGCATAATTCCTACAGATGCAGGGATTTTTTGGAGTGATAAATGAGCAATGGCTTTAACTTAAAGTCACAAGATGTATTAGCCCCTAACAAGAGAGTCAACCTGTACTTTGAAGTTTTGAAGCCAGGTATTGACTTTTCTATAGCTATGAAACTCCTAGATAGAATCTTCTTCCAATAGAAGGCTGTTTTATCTCCATCAAAAATCTGTTGTTTAGTGTAGCTACATTTATC
The DNA here is from genome assembly GCF_047675955.1 of Chlorocebus sabaeus. Classification (NCBI taxonomy): domain Eukaryota; kingdom Metazoa; phylum Chordata; class Mammalia; order Primates; family Cercopithecidae; genus Chlorocebus; species Chlorocebus sabaeus. Next base: position 74,345,023 of record NC_132907.1, read on the forward strand.
AATGATCTCATCTTGACCTTCCAGATAACTCAGTGTAGCTTCTACGTCAGCACTTGCTACTTCACTTTGTTCATAATGTTATGTTACGGAGATGGCTTCTTTCTTAAACTTCATGAACCAACAATTTCTAACTTCAAATTTTCCTTGCAGCTTTCTCAGTTCTTTCAGCCTTCATAAAATTTCAGAGCTAGGGCCTTGCGGTGGATTAGGCTTTGTTAAGGTAATGTGGCTAGTTTGATCATCTATTAAGACCAATAAAACGTTCACTATATCAGCAATAAGGCTGGTTCACTTTCTTAGCATTCATGTGTTCAGTGGAGTAGGACTTTTAATTTCCTTCAAGGCCTTTTCCTTTGTATTTGCATCTTGGCTAACTATTTTACACAAGAGTCCTACCTTTTAGCTTATCTCAGCTTTTGACATGCCTTCCTTAATAAATGTGTCATTTCTAGCTTTTGGTTGAAACTGAGGGATGTGCAACTCTTCTTTTTATTTGAATGCTAAGAGGCTGTTTTAGGGTTACTAATCAGTGTGGTTTGACTGTGTCCCCACCCAAATCTCATCTTGAATTCCCATGTGTTGTGGGAGGAACCTGGGGGAGATAATTGAATCATGGGGGCAAGTCTTTCCCATGCTGTTCTCATGATAGTGAATAAGTCTCATGAGATTTGATGGTTTTAAAAAGAGGAGTTGTCCTGCACAAGCTCTCTTTGCCTGCTGGCATCTTTATAAGACGTGACTTGCTCTTCCTTGACTTTTGCTATAATTGTGAGGCTTCCCCAGTCATGTGGAACTATAAGTCCAATTAAACCCTCTTTCTTTTGTAAATTGCCCAATCCTAGGTATGTCTTTATTAGCAGCATGAAAACAGACTAATACAGTAAATTGGTACTAGTAGAGTGGGGTGTTACTGAAATGATACCCAAAAATGGGGAAGTGACTTTGCAACTGGGTAACAGGCAGACGTTGGAACAATTTGGAGGGCTCAGAAGAAGACAGGAAAGTGTAGAAAAGTTTGGAATTCCCTAGAGATTTGTTGAATGGCTTTGACCAAAATGCTGGTGGTGATATGAACTATAAGGTCCAGGCTGAGGTGGTCTCAGATGGAGATGAGGGACTTGTTGGGAACAAAGGTGACCCTTGTTATGTTTTAGCGAAGAGACTGGCAGCATTTTGCCCCTGCTCTAGAGATTTGTGGAACTTTGAAATTGAGAGAGATGATTTCAGGTATCTGGCAGAAGAAATTTCTAAGCAGCAAAGCAAGTAACCCAAGAGGTTACTTGGGTACTGTTAATGGCATTCAGTTTTATAAAGGAAGCAGAGCATAAAAGTTTGGAAAATTTGCAGCCTGGTAATACAATAGAAAACAAAATCCCATTTCTGAGGAGAAATTCAAGCCAGCTGCAGAAATTTGCATAAGTAATGAGGAGCCAAATGTTAATCCCCAAGACAATGTGGAAAATGTCTCCAGGGCATGTCAGAGGTCTTCAAGGCAGCCCCTCCCATCTCAAGCCTGGAGGCCTAGGAAGAAAAAGTGGTTTCCTGGGCCTAGCACCGCTGTGTTGTGTGCAGCCTAGGGACTTGGTATCCGGCATCCCAGCTACTCCAGCGGTGACTGAATGGGGCCAACATAGAGCTTGGGCCGTGGCTTCAGAGGGTGCAAGCCTCAAGCTTGGCAGCTCCAACGTGGTGGTGAACCTGTGAGTACACAGAAGTCAAGAATTGAGGTTTGGGAACCTCTGCCTAGATTTCAGAAGATGTATGGAAATGCCTGAATGCCCAGGCAGAAGTTTGTTGCAGGGGCAAGGCTCTCATGGAGAACCTCCACTAGAGCAGTGCAGAAGGGAAATGTAGGGTCAGAATCCCCACACAGAGTTCCTACTGGGTCATTGCTTAGTTGAGCTATGAGAAGAGGGTCACTGTTCTTCAGACCCCAGAATGGTAAATCCACTGATAGCTTGCACTGTATGCCTGGAAAAGCTGCAGACACTCAAGACCAGCCCGTGAAAGCAGCCAGGAGGGAGGCTGTACCCTGCAAAACTACAGGGGTGGAGCTGCCCAAGACCATAGGAACCCACCTCTTGCATCAATGTGACCTAGATGTGAGGCATAGAGTCAAAGGAGATCATTTGGGAGCTTTAAGATTTGACAGCCCTGCTGGATTTTGGACTTGCATGGGACTTTCATGGGACTTGCATGGAACCTGTAGCCCCTTTGTTTTGGCCAATTTCTCTCACTTGTAAAGGCTATATTTACCCAACTCCTGGACCACCACTGTATCTAGGAAGTAACTAACCTGCTTTTGATATTACAGGCTCATAGGAGGAAGGGACTTGCCTTATCTCTGATGGAACTTTGGACTGTGGACTTTTGAGTTGATGCTGAAATGTGTTAAGATTTTGGGGAACTATCAGGAAGGAATAATTGGTTTTGAAATGTAAGGATGTGAGATATGGGAGGGGCCAGGTACAGAATGATATGGTTTGACTGTGTCCCCACCCTAATCTCATCTTGAATTCCCAAATGTCGTGGGAGGGACCCAGTGGGAGGTAATTGAATCATGGGGGCAAGTCTTTCCCATGCTGTTCTCATGGTAGTGAATAAGTCTCATGAGATCTGACAGTTTAAAAAATAAGAGTTCCCCTGCACAAGCAACCTCTCTTTGCCTGCTGCCATCCATGTAAGACGTGACTTGCTCTTCCTTGCCTTCCACCATGATTGTGAGGCTTCCCAGCCAGGCAGAACTATAAGTCCAATTAAACCTCTTCCTTTTGCAAATTGCCCAGTCTCAGGCATGTCTTTAATAGCAGCGTGAAAATGGACTAATATGCTAATTGATCTAATTTTAATATTGTGGCATGTCAGTGAATAGGGGATCTGAGGAGAGGAAAAGAGAGATGGGGGAGTGCCCAGTCTGTGGAGCAATCTGAATACATACAGCATTCATTCATTAAGTTCTCCATATTATATGAGTGTATGCTGCTGAAAACTGATGCTGATAGACTTGCTCTCAATGCAGGCTACCACAACTCTGCAATTTGTTAAAAAAAAAATCTGTGAAGTGCAATAAAGCAAAGCATAATAAAAGAAGATATGCCTGTATTCATGATGTATAAGAGTCTTACTTTGCAAGTTAGGTTCACTTGACTCTCACATCCATTATTGCTTTTCATTCTCAGAAAATCTGCCCTTTCTTTTAAATCCCAACCAGAAGCTCAACAGCTTCTAGTTGAATCTATCTCTAAGTGCCCATTTATCACTCATCCTCAATTCTTTCAGTGCTGTGTGCTGTGACCCTTTCTTAGCTCATTAATTGTTTTGTCATTGAACCCCACCTGCTGGAAATACAATGTAACATATTTTCCACATCCTGGGGAAGGGGATGTGGAGCATGTTAGTTTTTAAGGCTGCCATAACAAATTATCAAATTCAAGTAGTTAAAGTTTGGATCACGAATATTTACTGCCTCACAGTTCTGAAGGGTACAAGTCCAAAATCAAAGTGCTGGCAGGGTTGATTCCTCTGAGAGCTGTGGGGAGGAATCTGTTCCTCTCCTCTTCTCTAACTTCTGGCGGCCACAGGCATTTCTTGACTGGCAGATAGCATTCTCCATGTGCTTTCACACTGTCTTTTCTCTGTGTATGTTTATCTTTTTGTTCAAAACTTGTCTTTTTATAAGGAATCCAGATATATTGGTGTAGGTCCAATAATAATGTCCTCATTTTGCCTTCATTACCTTTGTAAATACCCCATTTCCAAAGAAGATCACCTTCGGAACTATTGGGAGTTAGACTTCAATACATCTTTCTTGAGGGACACAACTCAACTCATAATAGGAAGGAAACATAACTAAATCAAAGAACCAAAAATGAAGAACTGAAATGGCCTCAAAGTATATTTGATAGCCTAGGGTTTTGTAATTTGCAACAAATAGTTATGTAGACTGCTAGGCTTAATAACTAGAAAAAATAGTACATTAGAAACTATTTAAAGTTGGTGCTAAAGTAATTGTTGTTTCTACTATTACTTTTAATTTCATTTCACCATTACTTTTGATGGCAAAAATCACAATTACTTTTGCACTAAGCTAATACTACTTGCATTTCTCTTCTTAAACTCTTGCTGTGAAGCATTACTTCCAAAAATATATTTTAATGCCTGCTTCAAATAATATTGTTTTATATAAATAATGGAGGATTATTTAGTGATTTGACAATAGGAAAAAGCATACCTTTAACTGAGGATTAATATCCCAGGTTTGTGTTTTGTTGAATGCATCAGTTGGAGAAAACTATTTTCCAAATTATTGTAATTTATGTCTTTGTGTATATGCACACGGTGTAACATGAATTACTGATGTTCCTTAGTCTTGGCAAAACACACTGCATATATATAGATCACCAGGTGAGTTAGACTAATATTATGCTTCCTAAAATGTTTTTTATTTTGTTTTTCAACTCTTATTTTAGGTTCAGGGATACATGTTCAGGTTTGTTATGTAGATAAATTGTGTGTCACTTGGTTCCGTGTAGATTATTTCATCACACAGCACAGTACCCAACGGGTAGTTGTTTGATCCTCACTTTCCTCCCACCCTCCACCCTCAAGTAGGCCCCAGTTTCTGTTGTTTCCTTCTCTGTGTCCATATGTACTCAATGTTTAGCTCCCACTTATAAGTGAGAACATGTGGTATTTGGTTTTCTGTTCCTATGTTAGTATCCTTAGCATAATGGCCTCTAGTTCTATCCATGTTTTTGCAAAAGACATAATATTCCTTTTGGGTCTTCATGGTATTCCTTGGTATATATGCTCCATATTTATTCAGTCTACTGTTAATGGACATCTAGGTAGATTCCATGTCTTTGCTATTGTGAATAGTGCTATGATGAAAGTATTTAGGCATGTATCTGTATGGTAGAATGATTTATATTTCTTTCAGTAATTATTCAATAAAGGGATTGCTGGGTTGAATGGCAATATCATTTTAAACCAAACCTCTCTCCAACATGGCTGAACTAGTTTCGTCTTCTAGCAGCAGTGTATGAGCGAACGTGCTTTTTGAGTCATGTTATCTAACTAACTAGAATAAATGAAGTCTGACTGATTCAGACTTGAGGTATCATATTTTTATAAATAAACATTTCCAAATATAAAACTTTAAGGATATTAAATGTTTTGGAAAACACTGACCTTACTTCAAATTATAAACCATAATAAAATGAAGTTACCAAATATAGGAAAAGATACAAATCATTATCCTATGCTAATCAGTGAAATAGAAAAGACACTTAATTTCTCAATTGTTTAATCATTTCCTGAGTAAATACTTACTACCTATTTTAAAACATGCATAGTGCTTGGTGATAGTAATTAAATAAAAAATCTTTTTAAAAAATCATATTCTAGTGTGAGGGAGTGATATATAATAAAATATTTCAAATACTGTGCAACTAATGCAATATTAGAGGCTTAGGAAAGAGTAGAAAGAGTTATGTTTACTTGCTCTGATTCAGAAAAGATTTCACAACTCTGGGTATTAACTGTAAAAGATGTTCTGTGCCTTTGCATAGCATTCATTTATATAGAACTAGTAACTATTTTTCTTTATTCTTTAATTCTTCATTTATATTATTTCCCCCTCCTCCTCTCTATCTCCTTCCTTCTAATCATTTTTCTTTTTTCTCTCTATGAAATTGACAATTATAGTTCGTTTTACCACTTTCAAAGATAAATCTCGGATACTCTGAATATACTGACAATTTTCATCAAAAAATAAATATGTAATCATTTCAGGCAATTCTGCTCTTTATTACATTCAATAATTTTAATTAACACTGTATTAATAACCTGAGGTAGGTGGAATTATTGTGGGATCACTACACTCTTGTGACCTTTAAGCTGTTCCTTCACATTTCCATCCACATTGGTACTCTAGCCATGGACTCAGTTGACTAAACTTGTGTATTCTGCAGGGCTATTAGTATTCTATTCCTAATGAGTTATCATAATATAATTTGCACACTATTACTAAATTATATTACTTTGCAGTTAAGCAAATGGTGCTTTGGGTACAACGAAAAAAGATGTTAAATACACTTTAAACTTTGCTATTTCAAGGAAGGACAAAGTAATAAAGAAAGGATAATAAGTGGACTAAAGGCCGAATAATAGTCATTATCTATAAAGGAAAGGAATAAAGACCACAATGTAGGGGACAGTTGAATGTTTTGTATGATCTATAATAAGATAGCATATATAAATATTGTGTACATATATAAAGTATATACTTGCTATGAACTGAATATTTGTGTTCCCCCAAAATTCATATTGAAGCCTAAATTGCCAAGGTGATGTCATTTGGAAGTGAGTTCTTTGAGGTGTGATGAGTTCATGAGACTAGAGCCCTCATCATGGGATTGGTGACTTATAGGGAGAGACAAGAGAACTTTCTTTCTCTCTCCGCTGTCCTCTCAGCTTTGTCGAAATACAAGGGGAAGATGACTGTTTGGAAACCAGAAACTATGGCCTCAACAGACATGAAATCTGCCGGCACCTTAATCTTGGACTTCCCAGCTTTGGAACTATGAGAAATCAATGCTTATTGTTTAAGCCACCCAATCTTTTGGTAACTTATTATAGCAGTCCAAACTGACTGAGATAGTATTCTTGACCACTTGTTGGTTAAGAAACTTACAAAAGTGTTGGTGATAATATGGAAAAAAGGTAGTATTGTAAATTAGTACAGTGTGAAGTTTCTCAAAAAACTCAAAATAGAATTACAATATGATCCAGCAACCCTATACTGAATATATGACCAGGGGAATTGCAATCAGTGTGCCAAGGAAGTGTCTGCATTCTCATGTTTACTGCAACGCTATTCAAAATAGTCAACATCTGAAAACAACCCAAGTATCCATCAATATGTAGATTTTTAAAATGTGCTACATATACATAATGCAATAAAATTCAGCCTTAGGAAAACAGAACATATTGTCATTTGTGACAACATGGATGAACCTAGAAGACATACGTAAAATGAAATAAGCCAGAGACAGAGACAAATATCATATGATCTCATTTATATCTGGAATCTAAAGAAGTCAAACTCATAGAAGTATTGAGTAGAATGGTGGTTACCAGGGGCTAGAGTGTGGGGTTGGATGGGAAAGGGGGAAATACTGGTCAGTGGGTGCAATGATACAGTAAGATTGGAGGAATAAGTTCTGGAGTTCTATTGCATGGCATGGTGACTATAGTTAATGATAGTGGATTGTACATTCAAAATAGAGATTTTAAATGTCATCATTACAAAGAACTCATAAATATTTGAAGAGGTGGATATACTACTTACCTGATTTGGTCTCATTCTGAAATGTATACATATATCAAAACATCACATTGTATCCCATAATATATACAATTATCATTTGACAACTAAAAGTAAAATTATACTAAAAGGAGCCGGGCGTGGTGGTTCATATCTGTAATCCCAGCACTTTGGGAGGCCGAGGCAGGCAGACTGCCTGAGGTCAGGAGTTAGAAACCAGCCTGGCCAACATGGCAAAACCCTGTCTTTGCTAAAAATACAAAAAAAAAAAAAAAAAAAAATTAGCTGGGTATGGTGGCAGGTGCCTGTAATACCAGCTACTCGGGAGGCTGAGGCAGGAGAATCACTTCAACCCAGGAGGCAGGGATTGCAGTGAGCCAAGATCGTGAGCCACTGCACTCCAGCCTGGGTGACAGAGTGAGACTCTGTCTTAATAAATAAATAAATAAATAAATAAATAAATAAATAAATAAAATTATATTGAAGAAACAAAATGTCAGACTTAAATTTTCTCTAATCTATTGGTTTCTTCTCTACTGATAATCTGTTTTCCGATAAGTTCTTCATATGTGAACATCTTTTTTTTTCTTTTCTTTTTTTGGAGACAGAGTCTTACTCTGTCACCCACGCTGGAGTGCAGAGGCGTGATCTCGGCTCACTGCAACCTTCACCGCCCTGGTTCAAGCAATTCCCCTGCCTAAGCCTCCCGAGTAGCTGAGATTACAGGCACATGCCACCACACCCAGCTAATTTTTTGTATTTTTAATAGAGACGGGGTTTTACTATGTTGGTCAACTGGTCTCTAACTCCTGACCTCAGGCAATCCGCCTGCCTCAGCCTCCCAAAGTGCTGGGATTATAGGCGTAAACCACCGCATCTGGCCATATGTGAATATTTTTACACAGTGAACATCTTTACACAGTATGAAGCATTATGACATTACTGTTTTAAAGATGCAGGTAAATCTGACCGTTGTCTTCTTGTTGACTTTTAAGTGTTATTCGTCATATAGAAAACTATACACAATCATACAAAATACCATATTTTCTCCATGCACAGGCAGGCTGAATGATTTCATTGAAAAATAAATTTAATTTAATTTGATTTTTTACAATTTTTAAAACCCTCAGGATTATGCAATCCTAAGAGTTAACACTGTAGTGAAAGTTTTTGTTTTGTTTTATACAAAATTTCCAAGCATTTGAAATCTATTTATTAAAACAAACAACTAAAATCATGGTAAGTGTGGTAAGATGTAACAGTACTAAACAAATGTAAAAATACATAGTGCCTTTTTAATTTAAACAGAGCTTAGTAAACATGATTTTTAGTTTTGTATATTGAAAAGATAGCCATGTTGCTTATTTTTTCTTCTCAAGGTTTAAAAACAACTCTTCTTTTCCAACAGCAAATAGCCACATCTACTATTTTTGGGAGAAAAGGTTTATTATTCCATTTTTTTTCAATGTACTCTTTCGTGTTTGGAGTTGTATTTTTGGCATTTCACAGCCTGTAAATCAAAATCCTTAAGGGAATACTGCCATCCCAGCCTAGGGAAGTGATGTGGAGTGCCCTAAAGTTCACTGAAGGGGTATATTCTCCGAAACTCTGCATTGGCAGTTTGCTGTATCATCAATCTTGTTCAGCTGAATAGCACGACAATTTGTCCGGTCAACACTACATAAAGGATAGCAAAAGGTTATTGTTAGGTTATGAAGTTTTTCTGACAAGTGCAATACACCAAGGTTTATAAAAGTACAAAACAAACCTTAAACTCAAGAATTGCTCTGTAAAGGAGTCTTTTACCTCTGTTTTATAGAGTAATTTTGAAATCTCATCTTCTCAGGGATGCAGTCTGAAACAGCAGATGCATGCTTTTCTCTTTCGTAAAGTCGTCTAACACAATTTTCTTGGAGTAGGGGTTACAAGAGAGAGTTAATGTCAATGTCAGTTTCAAGGGCACAAAAAGATGCTCCCAATTTTCTTAGTGGTAAAGATGACACAATTCAACCAATTGGAATTTGATGTATTTGGCACATCTTGCTAACCAGAGGAATTGATTTTTACAATGATGCTTAAGTCACTTTTTGCTGATAAATGGAACCATGTTGAAAAACTGGCGATCCATATATTTATTAGTTTCAAAAATCTCTTCATATTGTATGAAATAAAGTGACAATTATCATGAAATAAATTTATATCAAAAGGTTGATAAAGCCTTACTACTTTTATCCTACATTTTAATCTATAAATATTTCTAAAATTCTCCTATTTACCTTTTTCAGAAGGTAGAACAAAGACAGAAATGCAAACTTGTCAGGTTTGTAAAAATACATTGGGATTTCAAATACTCATATCTGTAGTTGAGAAAGTCCAACATATGTACAGTATTTATATAAATTTACTATCTTTAATCACAATATTTAGTTATTCTTACTTTCACAATTTGGTCTGGTTTATTTTTGGGGGGAATTTATTCAAAGATATTCATTTATTTTAATGCCTACTCATGTCTTTTACTTTAAAATACGTGATTAAAAGAATAACCAAGCTTGCCATTTCATTATGAGGTTTACATTGATTTTTGTATTACATTTTATTGCCATCTCAATTCATGAAGAGAAAGACAGATAGACAAAATAAAGACAATGTAATGTGGTTACTTTCTGTGTTCATGGTCAATCATCTGAAAACTCTCAATATTCCACCCCCACCCCAAACACACACAAAATGAGACTCCTTGAACACAAATTCTCATACACAAGTAAAAATCTACATATTATATAACACTATATATCTGATATGTGTTATTAGCAATATGTACTAAATGTGTATTATATAATACATATAAAATAACATGGAAAAATAAATTATGTTCGTGTTTTGAGCCTTTAATAAGACTAATTTTTCAGATATTTTTATTTATTTTTATAGATTTAAGGGGTACAAGTGAAGTTACATGGATATGCTACACAGTGGTCAAGTCTGGGCTTTTAACTATCACTCAGATAGTATTCATTTTACTCAATAGCTAATTTGTCATACCTCATCCTGCTCCTGAATTCCCTAGATGGTTTTTTATTTCCACATAAAGAATAGAAGAAGTTGTTTCCGATTTTTTTGAACTATTGAATTATTTTTATCTGTGAAAATGGCATGTTTATAAGGTCAAAATTTTACTGTAAAATGAAAAGTAGATTTTTCCGACTGTAATCACAACCTAAATTATCATCAACACAGGGGAATTTTGCATTAGAAAAAGCACAGACTTTGTATGCAGAAACAGGACTGAGCTCTATTTTTACTGTCCCACCTTGAATCTTACATAAACACTTACCCTTCTCCTCGCATGAAAAATAAATTTTGAAAACTACGTTCTAGTGTTCTTTTACTTTTTAATTTTCTTTTTTGATGTAAAATGCTTAAGTCCTATCTCATGGCCATATTCTGTCAACACAGAGCTAAACAACTTTTAAGGGTTGTTTGTTTGTTTGTTTGTTTTGAGGCAGAGTCTCGCTCTTTGTCTCCAGGCCGGAGTGCAACGGTGCAATCTCGGCTCACTGCAAGCTTCGTCTCCCAGGTTCAGTGATTCTCCTGCCTCAGCCTCCCAAACAGCTGGGACTACAGGCATGCACCACCAAGCCCAGCTTATTTTTGTATTTTTAGTGGAGACGGGGTTTCACCGTGTTGGCCAGGATGGTTTCTATCTCCTGACCTCGTGATCCACCTGCCTCAGACTCCCCAAGTGCTGGGATTACAGGTGTGAACCACTGTGTCCAGCCAATTATTCGGGGTTTAAGATTACTTCCCTTCAGTGATGTCCAAGGACCCAGAGAGTTATTAGGAAATCTGTTATATATAAGTCTTCTTGGTTTGGGCCACATACATCCCAAGTCACAATCCAGATGGGCCTAAAGAGGGGCAAAGTTAGTGGTTATGCACTCTCTGTGGATGTTACAAATGATTTTTTTTTTCTTCAGTGCATTTTCCATCTAATTTCTCATCGCAGAGAAACTGAATCTGCATCGGTTTCAGATATTGAACTTGTCATAGACAATAATATAGCTATTTAATTCTTTTATCCCAAGTTAAATGACTAATACATTTAATATATATTAAAGTAATATATTTTGTAAGGGATTTACATGTATAATGAGTAGGGCTTTGCCATTTTAATGCCCAAGGAACTCTAGCCTTCAGAATACTTGAGTCTAGAAATTGTACATCAAATCAATAGGAAATTAACAAACTTAATGATGCAAAACAAAACAAAACAAAACAAAACCCCATACCATTGTATTAAAAGTACTTAAGCATTCTTATATGGTGGTGAGATTATGATTATAAGGTCATTCATATTTCTACTTCATTTTGAAAACATTCATGTAATGATTATGTATTATCCAAAGAGAAATGAAAGGATTTGCATGTTCATTGATACTTATTTTGCAGGTTTCTCTGGTCATTTAAAATCCATTTTAAAGGCAGATATATTTTTTATCTGTTAATTTGGAATGTTACTTCATTCCTTGACTTTACAAGAGTATTTAAACATTTTATTTAGCTATTTTATACCAGAAGTCCAAAATAGTAATTTGCAAATCTATAAACATTATTTTCAAGTAGTCAGTAGTGAGTTTATAATCAGTTTAAAAACTATATTATGTATAAGTGCCATCCCCAACTGTTAAGTAATAAAAAATTAAAAGCACTCAAAATTAAATACAAGAGACAAGGCATATGATAATCATACACACAGAAGAACTTAGATATTACGGTAATGGAGGCATTCAAAATGAATGACCCATATTTCCATTAGTATATCTGCCTATATGTGTACAATTGCCATTATTATTATTATTTTACTTTATCCACTACTGAAAAGGAGAGCCTAATAAACTTATAGCCAGTTGTCACAAGCTGTCTTAATACGATTTGCTACAATTGAAAAAATGCTCTAGTATTTGTGGAAAGGTTTATGTGTAAGACAATTTTTGCTTATGTAAAGGAAAATTCAGTTCAACATCAATGGTCATTTCAAAAACTAGGACCTTCCAAAGGATTTTTAAACTAAGATAAATAAATTGGTTTTACAGGAGGTAAGAGCTCTGCCATATAAATGGTAGGATTTCCCAGACATCCACCATGTCTCAGAAATTCCATAGGTATATCGATAATCCTGAAAGTATTGAAATAACTGAGTTCATCAATGCTATTATTTCTTTCTCATAGTATTTTCCTTTTTAGTCATCTTTTTGAAATTTTTCTCATTTTCCTTGTTGCCCTTCAATTTATCTTCCTTTTTATCTGTTTGCAATAAATACTGTGTATTAGAAGGATATTTACTGAGGCACAATGCCAGTAGTGCTGTCTCAAATATAAGTAGCTTATGCTTTGATGTACCGGCCTCTCTCCTCTATTCTGGATATACCTCTCCAGAATATAAAATACATGAAACATATTGCAATCTTATGTTTTGTCAAGGAATATTAAGTAAACATCCCATTACTAAGCACAATTTCACTGGTTCAGTACCAACATAAGCAAATTTCCCTTATTCAGTAGAAAAAAAAAAAAATCTGGTTCAAAACGCAGTGAAAGTTTCCATTAGACTTGAATGCCCTCAAGGGCAATACCTGCAAAATAAAATTCACTGGAGAACTTTGTTGGTAGGCATAGTAAGGTAAAGTATTGCAGCTCCACCCACTAAACCCCACAATAGAAAAAGAAAAGAATAATGAAACAAAAGAAAGAGAATTACTTTCAGAGAAAAAAGTAAGAAATATCAGACCAGGTCACAAATCAGGTTTTGCAATTAGCAAAATTTGAAAATGATACTCTCATCTTAGTTTACTCAAGTTTTAGATGACTGTGAGTGTAAATTTGATGTGGGGATAGATTTAAAAAAAAAACTGCTGAAGTTGACAACTACTGATTCTAAAGGTTTTTTTGTGTGTACCTCTTTTCTAATAGTCTCAATAATGAGAAGAACACTAAGAAATATGTTTAAGAGCTAATGACCCTATTTCTGCTATCCTTATATTAGAAAAATGTAAACATCATTTCCTGATTCATCATCTGTGAAACAAGCAACTAAATGATCTCCAATGTGTTTTCAACCATAACAGTATACATATGTATGAAAATTCATTCAATCCTTTCTGCCAATTTTTTATGAAAACATGTATTTCTATAAAAATACTAATTAAAATTAAGTTTAGTAATCATAGATTAATTTGTCAAAGTTCCAGTTTACTATAGGAAATGATACCATTTGCTATTTTAAAAATATTTTGTATTATCTGTAGTGACAGATATTTCCAAAACCACTGTGAGCTGTTCATTGCACATGCACTCCACCGTTAGGACGGAACTTGCAGAGGATATTTCTTTTTGGTTAAATATGATTGATTTGTTTTAAAATATCACTTCTCCAGATTTATAACATCATCTCTCCTCTTCTGAACGTTTCTCAGACCTCTGTGTTCTTGTGAAGTCCATTTCAGTTGTTACTACAGTGAAAACACAGTCACAAGGAATATCTCAAAGGTGTGAATGTTTAATCTTCAATCTCATTAAAAGTTTCATGCAGTTACCTCCCATGGCACCCTCAATGGAACTGAATTTATCAAGAAACTTTAATCCCAGATACATGGTGGAGTGGAATCATCCTCTTTTAATTGGGCAAAAGAAACACAAGAAGAGAAACTCTTGGAGTGGATCATTTAATGTGGCAGAGAAGGTTTCCTTTCCCTACAGATGGTTACCTGATATTTACATCTCAACTCAATTTTTAGTTATTGTGTAGTTTTCCTTCAGAATCTTTTTGCTGCTAGTTCCTCCAATTCATAATGGGATCTAAGATGGAATACAGTACTTGTGAGGCAAAAGAATGATGGAAAAACAGTTGTGAGAATTTTAACCTGGTATTTTCCAAATTCGGTATCCTGTGTTAGTTTTGTTAAAATCCCAGTGTTAGTAATAACGACATATATATTAGGTGGCAGTTTATTTTGTAGGAAAACTCTCACCAAAGGTGTAGGTCTCCAAGTTATGCAATGGTTTCTCTTTAGCTTACAATAAAGAAAAATACATCTAAATTCAAAGAGAAGGTAGAAGTGTACATCTGAGCTGTTGAGAAGTGTTTGACAAGACAGCATATGGTACGTTAAAAGGTTACTGTTTAGGAGGGAAACATGTTTCAAAGAAATTTATGGCACATGTATGCAATTTACAAAATCAGTCTACAATGTTTGAATTGTCCAAATTGTTCACAAATATTACAAAAATAAAGTAGCATATTTTATTCTTTTATGGTTTAACTATTGTTTAATAACTATCAATAGCTTAAATTTTTACATTAATAATATTAATAAACAATAGTATGCTATGTTTTATCATAATTCATACATTTATAAATACAAATCTCAATTTAATCATGTAGCTATCTCTTCAGAATTAAAGAATTCTGAATTATAAATAAATAACTCCAGCAGCTAGTGTACATTTCTTTGTGGTTGTACCAACATGCACCAAATGACATGAAAATTAGAAAATGGGAAGGGCAGATGTAATCACTTTTGGAAGTTATTTCAAAATTATAAGAAGTGAGTAATGGATTTTGACTGGGTGCCCTGTTTTTAGCTTGTGTCATTTTAACATATCTCTTTTCCTCGTTTAGGGGGAGTTTAGCACTCTCAACCACCCTAAAGAAGGATATAGCATCACATTTCTTGGAAATTAAATCTTTAGCTAAGTCTTGACAGGATCTTCAATATTGTTGCAGTGGCAACAGAGAATAAAATTACACTGATGCACAAAACTTAAAGATATTTTTCAAATATTAAATGCCAGTATGTCTGACAGCTTCTCATTGTTTCTTAAAGGGCAAATTTTATCTGCTACATTAGATGAGTAAAGTGAGTGATTTGCACCTTAATTTCGAATCTCAATTTCATTTTGGATATGTTTACATAGCCTCAAGAAATTATTATACCTTTATCTTCTAGAAGAATCAGACTGAATATATTCATTAAATTTTTTTCACCTCAGATTTTAGGAAAATGGTAGGAAATATTTCTAAAATAGCATTGTATTAGCCAATGAGTGGTGTTTTTATTAGAAATTAGCATTAACTGCTAGCCCAACAATTGAAGAATCACTTACTGTTGAGTCATAACGGTTATTTGTTTCTATATGTTCTAGTTATATCTCTTCTACAATATTAAATTTTAAATTTTAGAGAAGTTTATCTGGGAGTAAATAAAAGTACAGTGTTAAGGTAGTTTACAGCTTATTGTTTAATATTTACATTTGTTCTCTGCAAATTATTCATTCTTCTGAAGTGTTTGCATCTCTCAATGGAACAGGGACTCAGGCACCCATCTGCAAAACCTTGGTGCAATCCTTTACTTCCCCCTCTCCTTCACATCAAATAATTTGGCAATAGCACCCTGTTAATTGTTTGCCCATTTCTTCCGCACTCATTTTTTCAATTTATTTTCCCTAATACCACTCTGGTTAAGAATCACATTCAATCTCCATCTGCAGTCACCAGATGGAGACAAACATACCCCTAAAAATAAAGAGTATGTGTACACCCCAAATCATTTAATAACACAAGCATTACCCTGAACCAAAAGCAGACAATAATATTACCAAAAAAATCTCCTTTATTAGCACAAATATAAAAATTTAACCAATTTTTGAACCAACCAAGACGCCTTCCAATGGGTAAATAAATAAATAAACAGTGATACAGCTATACAATCGAATGTTATTCAGTGCTAAAAAGAAATAAAGTATCAAGCCATAAAAAGATATAAAGGAATCACAAATGAATATTACCTTGTGAAATAAGCCAATCTGTATTTCAACTATATAGCTTTTGGGAAAATGCAAAACTATGGATACAGTAGAAACATCAGTAGTTGCCACTAGTTGAGGAACAGTAGAAAAGGATAGGTAGAGCACAGAAAATTTATAGGGCAGTGAAAAGACTTTGCATGATGTGACAATGACCAGTACACATCATTGTGTATCTGCCCAAACCCATAGAATGTACAGCACTGAGAATGAACCCTAAACTATGGACTTTGAGTGATAATTATAGGTGTTGTGATCATATGGGTGTCAATGTAGGATTATCAGTTGTAACAATTGTACCACCGCTGAGGAACATTAAGGGGAGGCTATGTATGTGTAAGAGAAGAGGTATATGGACAACCTCTACCTTTCTCTCAATTTTGCAGTGAACCTAATACTGCTCTAAAAAATAGAATCTTTTGAAAATTCTAAAAATGGTCGGGTGCAGTGGCTCACGCCTGTAATCCCAGCACTTTTGGAGGCTGAGGTGGGCAGATCACAAGATCAAGAGATCAAGACCATCCTGGCCAACATGGTGAAACCCTGTCTATACTATAAATACAAAAATTAGCTGGGTGTGGTGGCAGGCACCTGTAGTTCCAGCTACTCAGGAAGCTGAGGCAGGAGAATGGCTTGAACCCAGGAGGCGGAGGTCACAGTGAGCCAAGATGGTGCCATTGCACTCCAGCCTGGGTGACAGAGCAAGACTCCGTCAAAAAAAAAAAAAAAAAAAAAGAAAGAAAGAAAGAGAGAAAGAAGAGGTCAGTGCAGTAAAGAGTGACTAGAACAAGTAAAATACTTTGCATAACCTGACCAAGAGGTCTTTCTGAGAATGTGATAGCTTCAGGCTTGAGAAGAAGCTACCTATTGCAAAAGCCTCAGAAATGGCATCCCAGATAGAAAACATAGCAAGTACCAACATCTTGGGGTGGGAGCAAGTGGGGCATATTTATATAAATAGAAATAAGGATTCTCATTTCTTGTTTTTGAATGACAACCATCATAAAAATGAACCCTAGCATCAAGAAGGTTTTAAAACACTACTGAACAATAGTGTGACTACAAAAAGAAAGGAAAATTCCCTTTTATTCCCCATTAACTAGCTCATAAGCATCTGTTTAATGAGAGTTGAGGAGAATTTGAAGGGTAAAAATATTTCAGCATGATGTCCTGAGACTGAATTAATTAGGATGATAAAATTATTTTAGTAAATTTGGTTTTATTTCCTCATTATCATGTTTATGACCAAGTTGCTAATCCAATCAATAAACTAATACTTCTGATGATTATTTGAATAATAAATATAATCCATATGTGGCCAGGATATTCTAATTGTTTTAATGATGTGCTGTATCCAAAAATACCTGAATTTTGATTGGGAAATAATTTGGTTAATCAACAACTTGATAAGCAAGTCACAGATATTTCCCCAACTCTATTTATCTTTGATATTAAATATTTAAAATATTTTGGAATTCTTTATTATACTTACTTTAATTGTTAAGTATAAACATATTGCAAACTTACATAGAGTTACAAAACTTGTGTAGATAACAACCAAGTATGATTTCTCAGAAAATAGTGCTATTACCAATATTCCAGATTTCCTTTCTTTTGAAAAAAATAATTATAGATAAAGCCAAACTCTACTCCCATGTTACCCTATGTTCACCAGTTTCCTGGTCATTTTCCTCAGGAGTCACCATTATCCTAAAGTTGTATTTAGCATTCCTGAGGATATTTTTATATTTTTAGCACATATCTTGAATCCAAAACCAATATGTAGTACTGTTTCTGTTCTTTATTTCATCGTCTTTACCTTTTTCTGCATAGTCTTCAGTCTTTCCACTTGTAATATCTGCACAGTATTGTACATGACCCACCAGGTATGACTAAACTTCTATACACATTTTTCTATAAAGAACAATGCCTCAAAGAGCCACATTCTTTAAGATGAGAGCATTGCTTTAATTTCATGGCAGCTTTTTTCATTTAGCTTATTTTATTCAATAAATTCTCCAAGTGAATAGAAGAAAGAACTTAGTGTAGAGTCCACTTTGAAAGTGTATATTGGGAGAGGGGTTTATAAACTGTAATACAAGGTAGACCAGATCAACAAAAAGAAAGAGATAAGGCTGCTATTTTATTAGGATCACAAGATAGCTCTAGAAATAAACTTGTCATGTATTTTCTAACGTCTCAAACC
Organism: Chlorocebus sabaeus; assembly: GCF_047675955.1. Classification (NCBI taxonomy): domain Eukaryota; kingdom Metazoa; phylum Chordata; class Mammalia; order Primates; family Cercopithecidae; genus Chlorocebus; species Chlorocebus sabaeus. Next base: position 74,363,421 of record NC_132907.1, read on the forward strand.
CGGCATGAAACTAGAACGAACCAAAACAGGAAAGAATAGAAAAAAAAAAAAATCTTGCTAAAATAGTGTGTAACGTCTGCATTTCATTTCTTTTTTTCTTAGGAATGAACTACCTAATATATACAGAGACCTATATAATGGTGTAATATGGGAATGTTCATCATTAATGAGCAATCTTTCTTTAATTTATAGTTGGGTTAAAAATTAATTAGTCCGTAATCACTGGATGACTTTCATTTAATTAAAATCAACTAATGGCCTGAGTAGCTTTGCTACAGTACACTGTGATGCCAATATACTCAGTGCTCAAGTCACTGATATAAAATGGCAAAGTATTTGCATATAAACCACATACATCCTTCCCTACACATTAAATAATCTCTAGCTTATTGGTGATACCTAATACAATGTAAATACTAGGTAAACATTTATTGTAGTGAATTTTTTGTTTATATTATTTTTTATTGTTGTTGTTTTTTTTCCCCAAATATATTTATCAGTGGTTGGTTGAATCTTTGGATGAGGAATCCATGGATATGGAGGGCTGGCTGTATTTACATGTTACTAGGGGAGCTTCTCAATGTAAATTTAGCCCATTTTCTAAGGTCCGATGTTGGTATAACCTACTGCAAAAAAAAAAAATTTATTTGGACAATGTCAGAATTTGTAATAGTATTCCATATTTGACTATTAATATTGTCATATTTTCTTGCCCCAGTAAACTCAGAAAACTTTTGCTAAGCATCTTCAATATTATCCTTTTTCTCACTTACCAGGCTTAAGTCTATATACCTACTTTTTCTTATTGTTGCTTTTAAAGAAAGAAAAGTATGAAAAATTTATTATTATGTTTGGTCACTGGGCATGCTGTGGAAAAAAAAAAACATAACAAAATTGGATACTTTAAACTTACATTTCATCAAAGAATGTTTTCTCATATTCTCCGGAGACTTTGAATTTCACCCGCCATCTTAATGGCAGTCCTTTGAAAGTAACCTTCTCTAGGTAGATATATTTACTTTGAGTTTGTGTCAAGTCATATTCACATAAAAGAAGTTGAGATGCTAAGGTATGAGTGATAATACAACTTTGTATAAAGTAATAAATGCACTGAAGTTTGCATACCAAATACATTTTATTGAGATTATTAGGTAATTCTAAAGTGTAGCGTTTTTCTGGTATCAAGAACAGTAGATCTCAAATGACACTGTATCAGAATCCCTGGGGATGGCGTGAGAGAGAAGAAGCAGGGAAGATTTTTTCATTTTCTTCAGATACAGGGTAGCCAGATAAATTTATAATGATACATCACTCAAGCAAAATTAGAGTTGATGTTCCAGCTTGGCCTCTCTGAAGTTATTCTCTATTGATGTTGTTTTTGTTACTTGATCTATCATAGTCTTATTTGTAAAATGAGTTTTTCATCAGTAATCACCATATTTTTTACATTTTCTATTAAAAATATATATCTCTAATTTGAAAATGTCATCCATAACAAGAGTTCCATCTTCAGGATGCCTTCCATGAATCCCTTGTAGTTATTTAGATATACTGAGCAAAATATGAATTTATGTTAAACACTGTGAGCATTGCCTTTATGATATTAAATAGGCTCTTTTTAAAGATTCAGGAAATACAGATGATCCCTAACCTATGATGGGTGGATTTAGGATTTTTTGACTTTATGACAGTGCAAAAGGGAAACACATTAAGTAAAAATCGTTCTTTGATACCCATACAAATATTTTATTTTTCACCTTCAGTACAGCATTTAATAAATTACATGAAATAGTCATCACTTTATCATAAAATCGACTTTGCGTTTGATGATTTTGCCCAAACGTAGGCAAATGTAAGTGTTCTGGGCATGTTTACAGTAAGTTAGAGTAAGCTACAATGTTCTGTAGGTGTATTAAATGCATTTTCAACTTAGATGCTTTCAATTTAAAATGGGTTTATTGGGGAAAAACCTCATTATAAGTTAAAGTGAAGCTGTGTTATAATATTTAATGAATTTCTAATATCCTTCACCATTTTGTTTAATAAAACTATAAACTACTGTATTCTCAGGAAATTATGGGAAATCTATTTTTATATTATATAATTAAATTATTTAGAATATTAGTCTTGATATTGCTTTTAATATTTTAAGCCAAATCAATTGTATCTAGTTAACGTAAACCCTTTAAATGAGATACCTCATAAATGACATTCTGCCAAATAAAATTTTATAAGATACGTCATTTCCTCATTTTTTAATGAACGAACATTCTCACGAGAGCCATTTTTTAAACTTATAATAAGTAGAAAAACAAATGGAAAAATTAATTCAAAAATTAAATAAAAAATCAGTAAGTTTCCCTAACACTCTGGTGAAAGCTGGGCAGTCATAAACCTGCAAGAAGAGAGAAAGCATCATAGGGGTAGCTGGGACAATAAACTGTTATTTTAACAGTTCAGGAAAATTAAGACCAAAAAATACACAACTGTTGCATGAGAAAATTACTCCCAGTGATAAAGTTAATGTATATCAAACTTAATTATGTAAACATATAAGAATAATATTTATATTATATTTGTAATAAATCTACTATGTGGTCCTATACTTCATAGGGAATTTCATATCTTGCAAACATATTTTCAAAGGCATTATCTTAGTTGTTTCACACAGCAGCCCAATGCAGTAAGCTGAGCACGTTCAATATCTTCATTTTATAGAGGTTCTGTTGAAAACTGAGAATCGGCGTTTAATTGGTAAGGTCACATATCTATAAACCTTCTGTGTAGCAAAAGAAGCAAGACCTTCAGTTAAGTGCCATGTCACCTATAGGTATCTGAAAAGTCCAACAATAAAACTTATAATTAAAAAAAGACTCAAATACCTTATCTGTAAACACACAAATAAAATCATACAGCAATTTTAAAAGGAGATAAAATGTATTTCTTATCATAATAAAAGAAATTTGGGTTGTTGACACACATCATTCCACAAAGAAGCTAACACTTGGCTCCCAAATCAGCCCCTGATTAAGTGCAAGAAACAAGAACCAAGATAAATAGCAGTGACGAGCCATTTTATTTGCCAATTTTTCTTGATAAAGTCAATTCATCTTTTGCTCTTCGGTTTGTCTGTGTATAAAACAGGGAAAATGTCATCAGGCTTTTATGTTGCATCCTAAATCAAATAGCTAACTTTCAGCCGTGGTGTTTTCCATTTACAGAGTCCAGAGATTATTTGTCACTGCCATTTGATGTTCAGTGTGTTTGCTAAGACTTAAGAGAAAGTTTTAACTGATAGCAGATTGTTTTTTGTTTCATAATAACACGTTAAAGATATACTTAAGTTGCAAATATATTATGCTATTAATAGATATTTGTTCTGGAGTATAAAATATAACAAATTACAATACAACATAAGAAGCAGCCCAAATAAATCATATGCATGCTTAAAACATGCTTTTAGTTCATTGTAAATATTTATTGACCATATATATCTGTGTGCTGAACAGTAAACTAACTGTTAAGTAGCAGTTGTGCCCCCGAGCACCATGGTGTCAAATTGTGAAGACAGACGAGTGTCCAGACAACATTTATTCAGTGCTTATTTGGGGCTAACTCCATGCTAGTTGTGGCAGATACAGGGGAAAGTATAAGGTTGGTACATTTATATCTGAAGATATTTAGGAATAGAATATATAGGTCTTTTTGAAAAAGGAACATTTAGTGTCTTGTTTAGTGTGTGGCCTCAAGACAGTGCCTGGTACTCAGATTAACAAATACGATTTAAACCTTTGCAAGGCATCTTTGAATGGCCAAAGTGACCTGTCAGCTAAGGGAGATATTAAACTAGTGATTAACATTTCTGAAGGTTGATTGCTTGCTAGCAAAATGTGATGTTTGTCAATACCCAATGTGACTCAAGCAAATTTTTCATCTACTTTGTGGACCACAGTGCAATGTTGATTCTTTGGGATTCCTATGATACAAGATAATGGTAAATAAATGGGGATGCACATAATTAATGCATACCTAATGAAGACCCACAATTTCCCAAAACTGTTGTTAATTCTTGAAATACAGAGTTTATAAGATTCATAAAATCATTTAAAATAAATAAAAAGTGTAGTACAGTGGCTTGTAGTTTTATTTTTATTAGTGTTAAGGTACTGGGAATAATATTTTTCTGTGTTGTATGAATATTTTATAAAATACTTCTCCATGAAATTTATAAGCTGATTTAATCATATCCTAGTGAAAAAAATTCATAAATAAAAAAGTCATTAAAAAACTAATAATTATTGAAAAATGGGCCAAAACATGATAGTCAAAAAGTATTTGATCAAAGACACAATTATTTTTATTTCTATAAGAAGCATATTGGTGTACTCCAGCCTGGGTGACAGAGCAAGACTCTGTCTCCAAAAAATATATATATATTGGACCAAATGCAATGCACATTGTATTACATAAATATAAATTTAGAAAGAGGTTTAAATGAAGAATAATTTACAACAATAAATTGAGAACATTTATTGCTTGTGCATTTCCTTCTGGAATGTTCTTAGCTATTATGTTATAGCTTGAAAAGGACTGATCTAAGCATTCAGTCCTAAATTTAATTTATTTAAAATAATTTTTGATGTGTAGATGTGTCTAACATTTCCTTTTGTATGCTAATTGTTTAAGATAATAAAAGAGCAGTGCTAAACTACTTTCTCCCTTTTGACAGTTGTTTCCAAGTCAGTAAAGGCTCATTTGGTTAATCTAGAAAAATATCAGTGGCATCTCCATTAGCTTGTAAGACAGTTCAGTAGAGAAATTATCTCATGTTGGTTATTATACGTAATAAAACACCTTGATGAAGCAATCTGTTAGCATCATCTATGAAGGTGAATACTGTGCCATTGCTTTGAGTGTTTTCTAAGGCTGCACCTAGGATGCTGCTGTATTTGTTTTCGGTAGCAATTAAAGAAAAGTGATTCCACCCAGCAATTTGGGAACTCGAGGTAGGTGGATCACTTGAGGTCAGACATTCAAGACCATCCGGGCCAACATGGTGAAACCCCATGTCCTCATGTCTACTAAAAATACAAGTAGCCGGGTATGGTGGCACATGGCTATAGTCCCAGTTACTCAGGAGGCTGAGGCAGGAGAATAATTGAACCTGGGAGACAGAGGCTGCAGTGAGCCAAGATTCTGCCACTGTACTCCAGCCTGAGCAACACAGCAAGACTGTCTCAAAAAAAAAAAAAAAAAAAAAAAAAAAAAAAATCTGGGCTTAAAGGTAGTTTACTTTTTTCATTTTCAAGTTGTATGACTTTAGGGAATTTACTGAGCCCCTCCAAGCCTGTTTTTTCAAATGTGTAATATGGAAAATAACAATGCCTTCACCATTGGGTCATTGTGAGGATTAAATCAGTGAATCAGTGAACATTCAGTAATACACTTAGGACAGTGTGTGGCATGCAATGAGTGCCACGGAAGTGTTGATAATTGCCATTGATTCCTGACCACTTTAAGGTCTAAGTCAGGACATGATCTGCAAGATGCTTTTCTGGAGTTCATATTGAACTAAAAGGAAAGAATAAATGGCACATTCACTTTTAAACGTAGGCTTTGTTTAACAGCAGATGATTACTTATTAAAGCAATGCTATGGTTAATTTTTCACTTTATAAGATGGATGTGGATAAGTCATTCCACTATTTTAATTGCATACTAATATTTTTACTTATAGTCTTATTATTTGACTTTAAATACAACCTTATATATATATTCTTTTTAACAATTTCAGTAATACAGGCAAATAATCCCACTATTGCCACTAATAAAGTGTACTAATATTTGGCAAACATTTATCCAAATATTTTACTGCATGTACATCAAACAAGTTCGTTTAAGAAAGGCTGTCTTTAAATCTAATTATTTATAAATCTAAAATTGAAATAAATAAACAGTCACCACTTATTTATTGGCAGGTAGAATTGTTATATGGCAGGTGTTGTATATGGCAGGTAGAATTTTTACTTTAATGCTTAATTTGGTTAATATGTATTCAGTAAATATTTTGTAATTTGAAGTTGAAGGGAATTATATTTTGTGGAGATTTTAATAAAATTAATTATATTCATTGAATTTTAATTGTGTTTATATTTATTGTGTATTTATGTTATTTTTATTTGTTTCTAAATTTTTGTGGAGTTCTTAATATTTTTCTGAAATTTGCTAGTTTTTTATTTAAGGATTCATTAAAGGACTACTTTCATCCTACCTGAGAAATGGTAATGAGGGAGACATATAGATAAATCTTTTCTAAAATTTTCAGAAGTAATGCTGCTTCATAGAGTGTGTAAAACTTACTGAGAAACAAAATAATAAATTCAAACTGATAATATATAGTATATTTCTCAGAATTATGTGCACATATAAAATAGCCAAATAATTGCTTTCCTAAGTATTGAATCTCTGACAAATATAAACTAGCTTTCTATTTTGAAGCATCTTTTTTTTTTTCTTGCATCATGTTATCAGGACAAAATTTCCTTTAGGAAAAGTATCGTTTGTGTCAATCATACAAAACACAGGTTTTTAAGAAAATTGTTGTTTTCTTTCAGAGCCGTTTATTATATATTTTAAAATAGTATGATGAATAATATTTTGGTTGCCTTCACTTATATAGAATTGGGCACAGATAGTTGAATGTAATTCTCTGTGTGATGCAAATTTAATTTAAAATATAACATTATAATATTTTTTAAACTATTGCCTTCTACTAAATCATGTATGCTTGCCTACATGGAGCTCACATTTTTATTGTGCATTTTCATAAGATTTTTCAATTTCTAAGTTAGTGTGAAAAATGTTATATCACATACTAGTTTTGTGTAACTAAACAATTACTATTTAAAGATACTAATCTCTATCTATCTATCTATCTATCTATCTATCTATCTATCTATCTCTCTATCTATCTATTTTTTTGAGATGGGTTCTCATTTTGTCATCCAGGCTGGAGTGCAGTAGCACAATCTTGGCTCTCTGCAACCTCTGCTTCCTGGCTTCAAGCGATTCTTCTTCCTCAACCTCCTGAGTAGCTGGTATACACACATGCCCTACCATGCTTGACTAATTTTTGTATTTTTAGTAGAGACGGGGTTTCACCATGCTGGCTAGGCTGGTCTTGAACTCCTGACCTCAGGTGATCTGCCCGTCTCGGCCTCCCAAAGTGCTGGGATTACAGGCATGAGTCACCATACATGGCCTATATTCTTTTAAATGTGATTTTTTTTGGCTCTTGATATGAGTTCTAATAATATTTTTTATTATACTTTAACTTCTGGGATACATGTGCAGGATGTGCAGATTTGTCACATAGGTGTATACATGTGCCACGGTGGTTTGCTGCACCCATCAACCCGTCATCTACATTAGGTATTTCTCCTAATGCTATCCCTCCCCCAGCCCCCCAGCCCCCGACGAGCCCCAGTGTGTGATGTTCCCCTCCCTGCGTCCATGTGTTCTCATTGCTCAGCTCTCACTTTTGAGAACATGTGGTGTCTGCTTTTCTGTTCCTATGTTAGTTTGCTGAAAATGATGGTTTCCAGCTTCATCGATGTCCCTGCAAAGGACATAAACTCATTCTTTTTTATGGCTGCATAGTATTTCATGGTGTATATGTGCCACACTTTCTTTATCCAGTCTATCACGGATGGGCATTTGGGTTGGTTCCAAGTCTTTGCTATAACAGTGCTTCAGTAAATGTACATGTGCATGTGTCTTTATAGAAGAATGATTTATAATCTTTTAATAATAGGATTACTGAGTCAAATGGTATCTCTGGTTCTAGATCCTTGAGGAATTGCCACACTATCAAACCAATGAGAACAAAGACACAATGTACCAGAATCTCTGAGACACAGCTAAAGCAGTGTGTAGAGGGAAATTTATAGCACTAAATGCCTACAGGAGAAAGTGGGAAAGATCTAAAATTGACACCCTAACAACACAATTAAAAGAACAGGAGAAGCAAGAGCAAACAAATTCAAAGGATAGCACAAGACAAGAAATAATTAAGATCAGAGCAGAATTGAAGAAGGTAGAGACACGTAAAACTCTTCAAAAAATCAATGAATCCAGGAGCTGGTTTTTTGAAAAGATTAACAAAATAGATACACCACTCGCCAGATGAATGAAGAAGAACAGAGAGAAGAATCAAATAGAAACAATAAAAAATGATAAAGGAGATATCACCACTGATCCCACAGAAATACAAACTACCATCAGAGAATACGATAAACACCTCTACCCAAATAAACTAGAAAATCTAGAAGAAATAGATAAATTCCTGGACACATACACTCTCCCAAGACTAAACCAGGAAGAAATCAAATCCCTGAATAGACCAATAAGCATCCCTGAGTAGACCAGTAACAAGTTCTGAAATTGAGGCAGTAATTAATAGCTTACCATCCAAAAAAAGCCCAAGACAAGACAGATTCAGAACTGAATTCTACCATAATCATAATAATTTACTAGTTCAAACTGGGCCAGCTTTATAGTGATTAAAACTACAACTGTCATTTAGGGTATATTAGTTGATGATATTGTAAACTGGAGTTAGCCATGTTATATTTTTCAGTTATACAGATAAGGTTGGTACCCTTATAAAAGCTAATGAGACAGATAAATTCACATCACAATTATTTACTTCTCTAAGATTTACTTTCCATTGTCTTGTAATCTATTCTTCATAGGTGTATTTTGATTTTAATTTTTTGAGGTATGTTTGATTTTATACTATGATTCTTTGGCTAGGCTCAGAAACTTAAGTATAGTACTGTAGAATGATGTTACAGTAAGGGCAAAATATTTTCATCTCTACCTTCAGTAGCTTCAGCCTGAAGTTCAAAATTATATCAAGTAAGGCTCAATAATAACATTCCCTGAGAAGGAAATTAAGTTTTTCCCTTCATTATGAGTCTCTTACCTGTATCCAAAAAGTAAGAACTTTTTTTTTATTGTGGTCCAAATAAATTAATTATGCTACTTAATCATTTTGAAATTCATCATTTACTGAATAGTAAAGTCAGGTATAATAGGTGTAAAGAAGTTCCTATTTCATTTAAGGTATGCCTTAAAAATAATAACTGTGTGAACACTACTGTGATGACTTGTATGTTTGTTTCTGCCTTTTTTGTGTGCTTAAAAATAGTTCTAGTACAATTCTAGAATACTACTCAATGTCGACATTTATTTAGGGAAGAAAGATAAATCTCTGACATTTGACTAATAGCTAAGGCAACTGAGAAATTAGTGCCTAGGCCAATAACTTTTTGATGAATTAAGGTAAGGTTTTGTTAAAATATCATCTTTATTCTCTCAATAAAGTATGGGTCAGAGATGGAAATTGTATATATCCCAATGACCTCTCAATAACTTTCTTCTTTGATAATGGTGAAAGGGTCTTTAACAATTAAAGGTAATGCATAATTTAAAAAGTAATATTGCTTAAGAATCTTAAAAGTTATTGCACACACATTTTGTCTAAGTAAATGTGGTTTCAGCACACCACATTCTCAGCATACACGTCAAGTAGTCTTTATTTATCATTTAAAGAAAGCTAATACAAGAATATTCTTTACACAGAATTGCTGAAACAAATTAGAAAAAATGAGTGGTTAAGTTCCATCACCTAGAAGAGTAGAGTAGAAACTACAGTTGACTTCTTTGGTTCTTTGCTTAGACCTAAGATGTCACCCTTAAATAAATGACAGCCATATTATGAAAAAGTAGTTCAGTGTGATAAATTCAATTTTAAAACTATGATGAAGCAGAGAAGCTAAATTTCATGATAGTTGTACTTCTTCAGGGTTTTGTAACCCCAGTGCATGGAACAGTGTCAGGCATGTATTGAACAATCTAAATATCTTTCTTTAATTAATGATGAGTGAATAAATTAATAAGTTAATAAATAGGACGTATGTTTATTATTATATGAATTAATAATTTCAGTGTGACAAAATCTGTCTAAATTGTAGAACAAAATGTTTACATAGATTATTCATAAGGGAAAATTTGAAATTCATACAGAAAAAAGAGATTTAGGATATGAATGTTTTCAAAGGTCAAAACTGACAGTTACTTCTTTTTTTGAATTCCTGGGATTTTTATATGGCTCTGATTGTCATGATAGGGATTAATAAATGATCTATCCATAGTTATGATTTAATTGGCATGCTGAACAAATATTTATGTTGCTTTTATTGCCTGATTGACACAATTCTAAACACTGGGAATAGAGCTATTAACAAGACAAATTGTGCCTTTGTATTTATGAGGTTGACTTTTTAATATTTACTTAGGGATGACATCTTAGATTTGTACAGATAAACAAAAAGTTAATTGTAGCTACTTTTCTAGATTCTTTAAGACTATAAAGCTCAACTAGTCTATAGCCTTTTAGTTTGTCTCAGCAACTGTGGGTAGAAGATATTCTTTTCTCAGCTTCCATCAAATGAGGACAAAGATCATTTGACATAACTTCTTAGAATTGATATCACATATACATAGACAAAATGAACTGGAACCAATCCCTTTCCATGCAAAAAACAAAAACACAAAAGAAGAAAAAAAAAGAAAACCAATACAAAAATAAAGTGAGAACATATAGAGGACAAAAAGAAATTATTTATTTATTTATTTTTTTTAAAAAGCTTGTCCATTCCTGATTGTGAAAGTGCACTTTTTTTTGGTAAATGTGGAACATACAGAAATCAAAAGGACTTGGCTGCGCACATTGGTTCATGCCTATAATCCCAGCACTACACGAGGCCAAGGTAAGTGGATCTCCTGAGGTCAGTAGTTCAAGACCAGCCTGACTTTATGGTGAAATCCCATCTCTACTAAAAATACAAAAATTAGCCAGGTGTGGTGGTGGGTGCCTGTAGTTCCAGCTACTCAGGCAGCTGAAACAGGAGAATTGCTTGAACCTAGGAGGCGGAGGTTATAGTGAGTCAAGATTGTTCCACGCAAGACTGCACTCTAGCCTGAGTAACAGAGTAAGACTCAATCTCACAGAAAAAAAAAAAAAAAAAAGGAAACCAAAGGACTCTAAAGTTAGAAATAAACAGTGGATGCAAGCCCCATATAATGCTGGCAAAAAGCCAAATCTTTCTCCACAGACAGCAGTAGCTATTGTTCATAATGATCTTAGAAGCAGGTGCTTATACATGCCTGTTATTAATGCAGAGGACCTTCTGTTTCAAGACAGGTGATAACAATGAAAATGTAAATGTTGACTTCAATCCTTTCAAATTTCTTCAAAAGAATCCTCTATGCTAACTCAATAAGGGATGATTACACATATTTCTCTAAGTTTACTTTATCCATTACTTTCAGTACAGGAATTACATCTCTGAAACAACAGTAGCTAAAAATAAAGCAGAGTTTCCTGAAAGCCAGTTGTTGGGTTAGTTTGTTTCCTTACTTTATAAATGCACACTTAGCCTGACTCTCTGAGCATGAGTGCAGAATACAAATACTTAGAGCAACTAAAATATATCATATGCTTTCCTGCTGTGGAAAGTTTCCAAGCATCTTTGCAGAACTCATCTCACTTGCCTATTGGCAAAAACCATCCTTTCTAGACATACTTTCCACTTGGCTTACACTTAAAAGCTGACTCCACAATAAAAACTATCCAACTGAAAGAATAGGTGTTTCAGAATTGAGGCTTTGAGAATTTAGAACTTAGTTTGTATGGCTGCCAAACTTAAACATGAGAATATTTCACAAGCGAAGAATATTTTCGCTTGAATTTATCTTTCAATAGCCTTGAACTGATCCCAAAAGGGATTTCATCTTTCTAATTGATAATAGGTCAGAAATAGATCTTACCTGAGTCTAAAAAGATTATGCCTTCATACATTTTATAATAGTACTATATGTAAAATAAATTCATAACTTTATTAAGTTACAGGTAAAAAGAAGACAGAATAAAGAAAAAAAAAATGACTACTTATTATGTTGATGTCTTTCACAGAAATATAGATGATGATGTTGCAATGGAGGATGTTTTGAAACAAAGGTGTTATTACACAGCGCCATTGCCAGAACTGCTGTGCCCATGGCTTCTTACAAGGGAGCTTGTCTTTTCCCATCCTCTAACCTCAGTCTTAGATAGTCACATTTGTATCACCTGACTCTGCCCCATCTGGCCACAGTGGACTGGATTGTGCTAAACACCTGACTCAAAGCAGTCAACCCATAGAATGATTAATAACATTTGAAAAAGCCATACTTTTGTAGAATGGGGATACTTTTTTTCCAAAGGGTCTGAGTAACTAAGAAATTGAGAGGCAATATGGTTATAGTAAATGTTATATCTGAGAAGATCTGCAGAGTCAGAGGTAGGTTAGGGAGGACCTAACTTTGAGCAAGTCAAAGCTAAGAATATACCCGAAGTAGGTGGCAAAGATAGTATAATGCGGCAGACACTATAAGGGAGATGATAGCTATAAAATAGAAGCTAAAGACCTTCAATTGGTAGTATGAAGAGACTGTAAGCACATAAATCCACAACTTCCTAATGCTGAAATTTCTCACAAGGGAATGCAATTTCCTTGGACTCAAATAATGTTTAGGTTTCTGAGACCTGCTTTACCATGCTATTGATCATCATGTTTTCAGTACAAAGAAAAAGGAGGAAAAGGTATAAGATAGAAATAAATACATTAAAAGATAATGGCACATGCATGTCATTCTGAGTTGACCACTTGAATCCTTTAAGAAAATCATTGCGACAAGTATTTACGTTCTTCCATTAGGCTCATATTTTAAGCACTACCTAGTGACAGTCATTTGTTAAACATATGCTATGTGCCTTATATTTGGGGATGTAACATCCTGCCTTTATGGCACAGATTTTTTTTTTTTTTTTTTTTTCCTAGACAGTGTTTTGCTCTCATTGCCCAGGCTGTAGTGCAATGGCGCAATCTTGGCTCACCACAACCTCCGCCTTCCGGGTTCAAACGATTCTCCTGCCTCGGCCTCCCGAGTAGCTGGGATTACAGGCATGCGCCACCATGGGCTTGACTTAAAAAAGCATCACTTTTGTTGTGGTTTTGAGAATGAGGTGAATGGAGAGGAGAGGAAAGTGAAGAGTAGAAACCAAAATATTTGTTTTGACAATCAGTTAAGGAGAGTTGATGTTGACATCCAGTTGAGAGACGGTGGTGATTTCAACTACATCTGTACCTTTGGATTTACAAGTGGTCACATTCTGTGTATATTTTGAAGGACTGATAAGATTCATTTTAGTGCTTGTGAGAAATAAGAAAAGGAAAGTGATTAAAGGATGCCTCCAACATTTTCAATCTGATTTACTGGAAAGATGTAGTTAGCATCAGTTGAAATAGGGGAAAGCTGAGAGGGGAGAGTATTTTGGGGAAAGGAGTGGAATGGTGGTGGGAGAAGTTATCATGTAGATGATATTTTAATCACTAGATTGCATCTACTCACTGAGAAATAATAAAAAAGAGAGAGGAGAGAGAGGAACCTTAAAAGGAACCTAACGAGTGACGTTAGTGTGTGTGTATGTGTGTGTGTGTGTGTGTGTATGCATGCTATATGTACTACATATATGATATATATATACTATATGTAATACATACGGACTATATGATATATATTTATATATCTCATATATGGACACATTTATATGTATAAGATAGACAGATAGATATTTTAAAAGTGTTTCAGAAATTTTGCGATAATAATGTAAAAATATCTAAGTGGGTCTTAAACCCTGATCTGACTGATCACATAAACTTTCATAAGCTTTTTTCTTAGAAATTTACATACTTTCTAAAATTCACTCTTTTTAAATGTTAAAAAAAATAAACTGAGGAAAAAGAAAATTGTAGAGAGTTTATTTGAGGACAAACTGGCTTTGCCTGCTCAGGGATTCTTCAGGCCCAGGCTCCATTTCAGTGCACTTTAACAAGAGAAGGAGGAAACATCATATGTGATTGTTGAAGTATAAATTGGATACACGATTTTTCCCCAAGAGCAGTATCTTAGCTAGTGTGCATCTTTAAAATTGGTTATCTTCTTTATAACATTCTTTGGAGCAAATCAGACTTGTATCTCCTCATAGGTGATGGGAAACTTTTCTCTATTATTATTTTTTTGTGAATTTTATACCTACCAAATAATACATTTAATAAGAGCGGTTACTGATATATTTTGATGTTGAGACATACTAATAAATTTATATACCAATCACATCCATAGCTTTTTCTAGGGTTTAGATATCAATAACAACTTCCCCATTACCTCACGAATGGGTTTTGTAAAGGTTCTAGAACCAAATAAATAATTATAGACTCAGTCCATGAATACAAGCTCCCATGTTGCTATTATTATTTATGTACCTTGTTTTCTGATATAAATGAACTTCATTATATTTAGAATACTAAACAAAGACTGTCGGTCGCACCCTAACCATTTTCTACGAGTACCATTGCTAATAGTATGTCAACTGAAACCTGAGTCTGCCCACCATTGAAACCTACGACCTGGGGCTCCCATTAAGTCTGACTAGCAAAGAGATACTATCATTTAGCTCCTGATGGGCAATTCATGTCTCATCTTGCACCATGGTCCTAAGATGACATGTCACTAAGGGTCCGGATAAAACTTTGAAGCCAGGCAACCCCATCTCTATTTTAAATTCCTGTAGAACTTAGTCACTATTCCAAATGCAGACCATTTACAGTGTAATGCTCTCGCTGACTCAACCACTCAGAGGTTTTGTATGGCCCTTGGACAATGTTCCTTCATAGTTTAATTCATCTTTACCTGAGGAATTATTATTGTGTGCGTTATACAAAACATTACTCATTGTTAATGGCTCACCTAATGGAAAGCCAAGTGAGAGAGGTATTTGTGCCCATGATGAAAGAGGGGACCCAAACACTAATATCTGGAATCTCCCATCTGTCCATGTATTTGTGCTTTCCCTTGCGTTGGAGTAATGTTTGTCATCTTCCGCATCCTCTATGACATATATCATGTGCACGTTTTCTACTCTTGTGATAAAGATATTACTCATACATTTTTATTACTCCTGAATCTATTTCTCCAATAAGAATTATTTTCAACTCATGTATGTTTCCAGGTACCATAGAAATATATCTGTATCTAGTTATATTATAGACATCTTCAGCTACAAATTATCATTCTCCATCTCTGCACATCTATTCTTGGGATATCTTCTTTTGATGACTAGCACAACTACCCACCCAGTTGTTTAAGTTGTAAATTTGTGGTTCATTTTAGTTACAAACCTTAATGAATTATCTTTATTACTTAAATGTAAAAATATTTTGAAGTAGTATAATGAACCCATGAAAATACTTAAGAAATATGATTTTCATTTTTTCTTAGATATATTATTTTTATTTTCTTTTAACATAGTAGAGTCATAACTCAGAAATTTATAATTATCTTTATAAAGAGAAAATATAGTGGTAGAAATATTATAGAAGACTGTATCACAAAAACTGCTATCATCCCAATTACATTGAAGAACATCCACATACATGTAGTTTGTTTAACGTTATGTCAGAAAAGATAGTAAGAGCTCAATAAATGAATACGGATATTTCAGATTTAGAATTTTTATTGTATCACACAACTTTCCTACTTCAAAAGCTAAATTATGCTTTAAGTTTCAAAATAGGACAGCAATTTTATTATTGTATGAGAAAAGGATTTTTATATCCTTCTAATGAATCGTAAACACACTAGCCACAATTTTTAGTAAAAGACATTAATACATTTTGATTATAGATTTCTTTTTTGAACAACAAAGAAGTGTGATAAAGCCAAAGTACCTTTTTATTACAATATTCCATTGCCTTTTTCTGACTCAAGCTCTTTTAAAATTATATAGATCACTGTAAATTGCAAGAGAGTGATCTCTAGAGAGCAAAAGACAAATAATAGCTTTCCCCACGATACTTCTGCCAAAAAAAGAAAAATAAAGACTTGATTCTTCAAGGCTAAATGCCCGGCTGTGTCCTGACATTCATAGGTTAAAAATAGAACCTTCTTGGTTAGAATCAGTAATTCTTTTGTGTTACTTGGGTTAATAATGGATTGTAATTATTCTACTTGACTGACATTTTACACATATTCTACTTGAACTGCCTATGGCTAAGCATTAACCTTCTTATTGACCTTAGGAAAGAAATATAATAATCTGTGCAGTTTGCAATGTCTATTATACATAAAAAATACTGTCTGTCAGAATTAGGCAATATTTTGGATTGTAATATTTTAGCTCATGAAAGTATATAAATGTGTGTTTAATGATTCATTGAAAGCATTAAATATACTTGTTTACATTTCAAAAATAACTACAATGTGAGCTTAAACATTGGTAAACCATTGAGTTCTTATCCTCTCCTAACACAGGATGATTGTAACTGTCCATTCAGAAATTCAGGGCATGTCTATAATTGGGAGAAACTGCCAATAATATTCTGCCTTCTTGCTTAGGAATCCATGCTGTTTCAGTTACAATGGCATAAATGTCACATCTATTTGGCTATAGCATGCCCAAATCAAAGAGAGAATAACTATTAGGCATTTTAAAAACCAAAATGATACATGAGAAAAAGACAAAATACAATAGAAACCTTTATTAGGAAATGCCCTTCAACCCTCAATTTGCCCAAATGCAAAATTCTAATAATATGTGATCTATCGTGTGGGAGTCAGGAGGGTTACCTTCATATCTATAAGCATTAGGTCACATACCACAACTTTTTTATTAATCAACTTTATTCATTATTTATTGACTTTCTGCTTAGAAAGGTGAGAATATGGCTCATACTTTCATTTTTCCTCTATTCACAGTTTTAATCATTGTCACTGTATCTTGTGTTTTCTCAGTTACAATTTCAAGTTTAGTTAATGTAATTAAGTTTATTTTTCTTATTTCTAATGTTTTCACAGTATCTCTTCTTGGTCATCTTATAATTTTAGCATGTCACTCATTCTGCCTTCCTGTCCAGTTCTCTTCATTTTCATTTGGTAAGCTTTCAAGTCATAGTTTTCCTATTACAATGTCTATTTTGACATTTATATCCTTTCTGGTAGCCATATTTAAGTTTTATGGATGGTTTATAGGGGTATAGTTGAAATCCAATGAAATCCATTATTATGACTATTAAAATATTATCATGAAGCCAAAGAATATACATGTGCTCTTTTTAGATCAACATGGAATGCATTATTTTTGTTGTCACTTCATTGTGTTACTGTTTTTTAAACTTCATCGGTTACTTTAAAACTGGCTATATTGTAGTGTTTCTTGTATTTAACATTTTTTAATAAGTTTTAATATCAGGGGTACATGTGCATGTTTGTTATATAGGTAAACCCATGTCATGGGGATTTGTTGTATAGATTAGTTACCCAAGCATTAAGTCTAGTACCTATTAGTTATTTTTCCTGATCGTCTCCCTCCTCCCACTCTCCACCTTCTGGTAGGCTCCAGTGTCATTTATTTTTTTGTGTATATGTTTTTTGTTGTTGTTGTTTTGTCTTGTTTTTTACTGTTCTTAGAGAATCCTATGAACTAGTGGTCATTAGCTCCCTGACTTCCTGAGTTCCAGCTTGCTCTTCTAGAATGTTCCTTTCTGTGGTATTTTTCATCTGCCTTTTAGGTACATCTACTATTTCTTAGTATTTTATTAATGTAAAATATATGTTAGCCTCTTATACATACATGTGTGTGTGGGTATATATATATATACATGTTAGCCTCATATACTCTGTCATTTAGTAAATATGTGTTAGTTGATGATTACCAGCTTATAGTACAGCTACAATAAAACAATAAAGCAGATTTTCAGAAACTTTGAGTATTGGGGGAACCAGCCCCCAATATTTTAACATGGGTTTTTTCTGTTTTCCCTAAGTGTCAGCCAGTCTGAAAAATAAAGAGAAAGAGTACAAAGAGAGGAATTTTACAGCTGGGCCGCCGGGGGTGACATCACATATTGGTAGGTCCGTGATGCCTACCTGAGCCACAAAACCAGCAGGTTTTTTATTAAGGACTTTAAAAGGGGAGGGGGTGTGCAAACAGGGAGTAGGTCACAAAGATCACATGCTTTGGAGGCCAATAAAGATCACAAGGCAAAGGGCGAAGCAAAGATCACAAGGCAAAAGGCAAAATTAGAATTACTGATGAGGGTCTCTGTTCAGCTGTGCATATATTGTCTTGATAAACATCTTAAACAACAGAAAACAGGGTTCAAGAGCAGAGAACCGGTTGGATCTCAGTTTCACCAGGGTGGAGGTTTTCCCCACCCTAGTGAGCCTGAAGGTACTGCAGGAGACTAGGGCGTACTTCAGTCCTTATCTCAGCTGCATAGGACAGACACTCCCAGAGCAGCCATTTATAGACCTCCCTCCAGGAATGCATTCCTTCCCCAGGGTATTAATTGTTAATATTCTTGCTGGGAAAAGAATTCAGTGATGTCCATCCTACTTCCACGTCTGTTTATAGGCTCTCTACAAGAAGAAAAATATGGCTGTATTCTGTCCGACCCCACAGGCAGTCAGACCTTATGGTTTTCTTCCCTTGTTCCTGAAAATCTCTGTTATTCTATTCTTTTTCAAGGTGCACTGATTTCATATTGTTCAAACACACATGTTTTACAATCAATTTGTACAATAGTTGTCCTGAGGTGATGTACGTTCTCAGTTTACAAAGACAACAGGATTAAGAGATTAAAATAAAAACAGGCATAAGAAATTATGAGAGTATTATTTGGGAACTGATAAACGTCCATGAAATCTTCACAATTTATGTTCAGAGACTGCAGTAAAGACAGGCATAAGAAATTATAAAAGTATTAATTCTGGGAACTGATAAATGTCCATGAAATCTTTACAATTTGTGTTCCTCTGCCGTGGCTCTAGCCGGTCCTTCTGTTCAGGATGCCTGACTTCCGCAACATTTGAGTGCTTCATACTTTGTCAGAAAATAAACTATTTGAATTATATTTTATTTAAACCAGTGTAAATACATTCCTTGAAAAATGCAGATTTGCAGAAAATATTTTATATAGAAATCAATTATGCTGTGAATTTTTGTTTTATTGATATCCGTGTGGTATTTAAAAGGAGATAATGAAATAGAAAGCTATATATATGCAACTTTCATTTTAAAACTTACTAGATAAGAGTCTCCATTTATGTAGAAGGAGTTATTTCATATTTTCTGATAAATACATCAGAGAATTTATTGAATATCTACAGGCCAGACCAAGAATAGGGACTGGAAGTTTGTGACTCTGAATATCCATTATCAATTTACAACTTAGTGATAACCAGGGGGCATTCTGTAGAAATAAAAGTCAACAGAAATTCAGATTCTAGCTCTGTCATTTAATTACCACCTGAAAGTTCTCACCAAGTTACTTGAAAAACTCTGAGATACTGATTTTTCTTTGGAATAATGGATATAACAACACCTATGCTGCTCTCTTGTGTTGAAATCTCAATGTGGTAAGACTTGTAAATGGTTTAATAAAAGGGTAGAGATGTAGTAGGAACTTAACATTTATAATGAATATTATTATTACATGAAAAGGGTGGTGTTTATCTTCTATTATCTTCCTAAATTTTTTTTCAAAAACTGGATGTATTAGGAAGCTGTACTCAGACTCATTTTATGATACAGTAAATTATATGTAAGCACATTGAGTGCATCAGGAAATAAAGCATGAATTCATTTGACTGGTTCCTTCTTCAGCACCTAATGTACTGAAAATATGGTACCATTGTAAATATTAAAAATAATATAGATTTATATCATATTGTTTTCTTATCACATCTAATTATTTCGGCCTACTTTTAAGAAAAACAAATTACCATTTGCTAAAAACTTCAAATGAGAAGTTATCAACAATGACTGAAAAACAGGAAAATTATGTGAAATTATTTTTAATAATAGTGAAAACTAAACTTTAAACCTTAAACTCTCTGACTGTTCATGATGTTGAAAAATGTTTCATAAATTATGCATTTAAATCACTCAATACTGAAAGGGACTCTGAAACAAAGTCTCACTAAACATTCTTAGTTTTAGATAATTAGTGCCCTAAACTGCATTTGATGATATCTAAAAGCTTAAAATATAATATGGTGTTCTATTTACTCAAAGAGTATCACAGACTTAATAGAACTCTTAGGAAGCAGTTTAAATCCAATTAGAACTATATGTGGAAACAGGACTTTTCACATCTGTAAAGCTGACGGTAAATATTTATTTTCTGGGTGATACTTGTTAATACTCTGCTTCGTAATGGCTTTTCTGTATTGAGTAGCAGACTCAAAATCAGTTTGAAGAGATTGCACTTTTCAAACTTAAACAATAGACTATCTGAAAGCAAACATTTGCTCACTTGAGTGTTATAGTTCTATTTTAAATAGAATTATGAATTTGGCTTAATAAGAATGCAAATCTTTGTTTCAGATATGTGTTGCATTTAACTGAACAATTTAAAAGCATAATATTTCTCTGCCTTTTTCAAAGATTCCCTAAGCATTTCTACTATTGTGTTTTCTGGTCTTTCATTTAATAATGAAAATAGTGCAAAGGTGTTTTAAAGTTCAAATGATTTTGCATGTATTATCTATTAGCTATTTATAATTTCCTGTATAAAACATATGTTTCTAGCATATTCTTTTCCCTTAAGGATTTTTCAATGTTCATCACATAATTTTTACCACTAAATCTACCTGCTTGCATACATTCATATATAAACCCTCTGCCATTTTTTTGTTTCAATAGTTGAACCCAATTGTATCTAAGCCCAACCCCTGCTTCGTCTCTCCTGCTTTTTACCTTTGTTTATTATGTTGATTATTCTCATCAACAGGTAAACATCCTGTCCTATTTACCATTTTAAAGTCTCTCTTGTTCCAAACACTGCTCCATCAACTGCTCCATCTACTTTCTAGCCTTTCTTACAGCAAAATTTCTTGAAAGAGATGTTTGTAATTGTTCTGTACCTTCCCTTCTCCTAACATTTTTTGATTAAACACCAACAATGTTTTCTTTCCTAAAAATCTAACAAAACAGCTCTTGAAAAGCGCTGTGAAATTCAACATTCAATCCTTCATTAATACTTTATTTCACATATTAAACATTTCACGTGTTGACTTCCTCATCCTTGATTATATATATAGATATATATACACACACATCTACACAGACATATAAAATTTATATTTTATGTATTTTATTTACAATATTAAATATGTACATACATATATGTATGCATACATTTCTGCCTTTTTCTTGCTTGGCCCCTGGTGCAGTCTTCTCTCACCTCACTAGCTATAGCGCCTTTATATAGTTTCTTCAAAATCCAGCTTTATAAATAGTTTTTCAAATACCTATTTCTGATCCAAACACCTCATCCAACTACAGGCCCATATGCACCAAACATCTTAGCTGTCTCCACTCAGTGGTCAAAATTAATACATATGAAACATGGCTTTTTTCTAGCCATGCCCAATGGACTTCTCCCCAGGCGTTCCTCATCTCAGTAAATGTAAGAGATGGCAACTTCATTCTTCTGACTACTCAAGCCAGAATATGTGGTGTTATCATGAATTTCTGTACATCTGTTATCCCTCACATTAATCTGTCAACAATATTTTGAACTCTATCTTCAAAATATTTCTAAAATCTAACCTTTTCTTACTATTGCCACAGCTATCATCCATGTTCAACTTAACTATAATTTCTACCCTGGACTTTTGTAATAGCGTCCTAAAGTTTCTACATTTTTGGCTCTTTCTCTTTAGTCCTCTATAATCCACACAATAGCCAGAGTGATCCTTTAAAAATCTAAATCAAGTCATATTCCTTCCTGTTGTCTTAGTTCTTTTGGGTGCTCTAACAAACTATCATAGACTGGGCAGCTTGTAAATAACAAATGTTTATTTTTCCATTTCTGGAAGCTGGGAATTTCAAGATCAAGGCACTAACAGATGCGATGTCTGGTGAAGGCCTGCTTTCTGTCCTTGAATTTCTTTGAAGATATTAAGGATGTCTCTATGGCAGAGACACCAGATTCTTTGTTCTTTCCCCGGTGATTGGCGCCTTTGTTTTTTACAAGTCTCTTTTCAAATGTCTTCTCAGGTGAGAGGATCTTAATGACACTATCCAAAACGATACCAATCCCAGCTAGTTAACTCTGCCACTCTCTATTTCCTTACCTATCCCTTATCTTCTCTATAAAATCTACAATATATTTTTTAATACTGTAGATATGTACTACAGTATTAAAAATACAGTAGTATTTTTTCTACAGAATATTTACATAAATATATTCAAGCTAGGAAATAAGCTTCTTTACCAATTACTTGCTCAATTCATTTAAAAGTTGTTATGTTTGTATTTTTTTTCTAGAGAAAAATTAGAGAAATAATTATAGACCACATAAAGGAAAAGTTTAGTAATTGGAAAGTATTTTTAGTGTTGAGGTATTGAATATTCTTAGATTATTTATCTATGAAATTGTGTTTAAACATATCCCTAGGTTGGATTAGATAGGAAGTAATTTAATATCCCTTCCAAAGTTGTGGTATTTACTAACAGGAACTATTGATATTATTAGAACAGATAAATTAAGAAGTGCCTAATATGAAACAAATCAATCTTATAGATGAGCAGAACTACAATGAAGTTTAGATCCCAGATAACTTACCATCATTAATGCTTTATGTTTTCTATTTTTACATGACCTTAGTTCTTTTTAAATATGTAATGACTACATCTTGAGAAAAGATATAATCCCTTGATCTAGTACACAAACTTGTAATTGTCATCATTGTACCACTTATATTTCAGATTATAGGATCATAAAGGCAAATTTTGATCTTCCCTGGGAATTGCTCCCTGTTACATTCTCGTTTCTGCTCTTTGTGATGAAACCTATAAGTGGCACAAAGACAAACACTGATGTGACATAACTTGAAGATCACTGAAACACCCAAAAACCAAAAATGATTGCCCAATCAATAGCCAACAATTGTGCCTTGAACTGTCAGAATACACATTATGACTCCATTGAGTTACAAAAATAAATGTTTTATTAAGGCTATTCTTAAAATGTTTATAAAGTTGTATCACCTTAACATGAATTACCAGCTTCTAAATACAACACAGAACAGAGAAGAAAAATATTATTTTAAGTATTATGGTACAAATATTTACAGTAGAGAGAGGGTAATGCTGACAGAAAAAATCTGGATAATCTTTCTCTCTAGAATTTTGGAAAGCCACTAAACATTTTTGTTAGAATGAATGAGAAAGAATCCAATTTGCAATGAGAGAGAGAGAGAGCAAATATTAAAACTTTATTTGCCTCATGTTTTTAGTAAAAAAATAAAGATCATGGCTGGAACATATTATAAAAATAGAGGGAAAATATTTAGAGTCTGATAATCCACCAGTATCCACACATGACCTTGGGAAGGCAAGGTAAAGTGGAAAGAGTAGGAAACCCGGAACATAGCAAGACTGCATGGAGTTTGGAAGCAGATGATATGGCTTAAAGTCTGACTCTGCAGTTTAACTGCTTACGTAAATCTAGCTCAGTGATTTACCTTTTCTAAAATGTACAATTCAAAGTGTTCCTGATTCATCTATGAGGGCTCTCAAGGAAGTGGCAATATGACATCTTCATCAGAATATGGTGCAAAGAAGATCTTTTGCATTGTTGGAAAGGGTTAAAAATGGAATGCAATGCTTAAATGCTTTAATTTTTTGTAGGTTAAAATTGATTCTCAATTTTCACAAAATTAGCATGGTAGAACTGAATGCATGTGTGAACATTGAATAATGATGCCAGTCACACTTAGAATGTTTACAGGAGATGAAAAATATACATAATTATTCATGTCTATTATAATTATTTATGGGGTACATCATAATAAAAAACCTTCTCCAACTAGCCTCATTTTATTCATATGGTTTTTATTCTTTACTATTCCTCTTTTGAATTTTGAAAATGTCTAAGGACATGAATCATGTCTTCATTATCTGAGCATCTCCATTGTATCTAGGATATTAACTTGCACATTGAATAGGCACTTAATGTTTACTCTGTTTTTTTTAACAGTTAAATAGTATCTTGATTTACAAAAATCACCACCGCAAAATGCAAATTGTTATGAAATGACTCAGCCAACTAATATGTATTTACTAATATAGTAATTAATTAATAGTGCCTATTATGCACAGGAAATGAGTCTGTATGTCACTCCCTTCACTTTCTAACTTACATTTATCCAAATTTGCCATCATTGAAGGAGCATATGTTTTTATGCTTGGGAAGTAAGGATAGAATAACTTTCGAGAATAAAGCAGGGGCTGAGTTTCTGCTTGCAATTATAATTCTTCTTTTTAGAATTTCCATAGAAACATTAAAGGGCATAGATATCAAAGCTAAACCATTCTGATTTAAAATATTTTTACCAAACTGGATCAGAGGAAAAATATCAGCTGCCTTTCCATTTTATCTCTTCCTTTAAAACTATACCACATGCATTCCAGTTTCCAAGTCACAGAATCCAAGATATTGCTATTTACAGACTTCGATTGTTTTATAGGCAAATGGACTTTTGAAAACTGGCCTGGCAACACGACTACCTATTATCATAGTGCCACTATGGAGACGTTAACTTCCACATTCTATATATCCAGGACACCTTGTAATATTGTAAACAGAGGACCATGAAAGGTTGTATAGTTAGTGCCCTGCACAGAGGTGCTTTGTGAAGAGGGTGAACAGTGATGGAAATCAAGCCCCCTTCTGGTCCACAAGTTCTATAGCCTGCTGTAGAGCCACAGCAGCAGGAGAAAGAAGAGCTATTGTTTAATTCCTTAAAGTAGAGACAAACCGTTATTAATTTCCATAAAGGTAACAAAAGGAGAGTTAAATTATAATGGTGGCACAAGGAATGGCAGTGAAGTTAGTGAGAAAGAAGATAAAAGTAAAATTTGCGCTATTGTGAGGAAGGGTGGATACAATCTGCAGTGACTTTAAATCAATGGTTTCCAGCCAGGAGATTTTATCTCCCAGGGGACATTTGGCAATATCGGTAGACATTACTGATTATCATGACATTACTGCTTGCCATTACTGTTACTGTCATCTAGTGAGTAATAGCCAGACATGCTGCTAAACATCCCCCAATACATAGGGCAGCCCCTGCATCAAAGAATTATCCAATCCAAAATGTCACTAGTGCTGAGGTTGAGAAATTTTACTTAAAACGAACACATAAAATGTTTTAAAAGAGGAGAAATTGGTGGAAGTGAGGTTTGCTGAAAGGAGATTGACATCCAAATCAAATATTATTTAATGAATTATTTTTCCTGACAATTAAATTGTTTAATGTAGTGATTGTTACATGCTATGAAATAAACTGCC
Organism: Chlorocebus sabaeus; assembly: GCF_047675955.1. Taxonomy (NCBI): domain Eukaryota; kingdom Metazoa; phylum Chordata; class Mammalia; order Primates; family Cercopithecidae; genus Chlorocebus; species Chlorocebus sabaeus. The sequence continues at coordinate 74,388,949 of NC_132907.1, forward strand.
AGCCAATGATGTTTTATGTGAAAAAAAAATGTCTTCTGGCTCCACACTTACTCAGAAATATAATGTATTTTATATGATTTTAAGTATGTCTTTTTCCAGTATTGTTGCACAAATCTTAGGAAAAAAATTTCCTTTGGCGTTTTGATCTATTTATTATTTATATAGAATTGTTACTGGAAACTTCTGAAATTGAAAATAGAAAATTCAGAGAGTGCTTTTCTGAGATTTTTAGTCTTGATTACATAAACTCAACAAAATATGAAGGATCTGTATAGAAAATATGCTTAATTATTTCAGTTTGATTCCAAGTTTTCTTTATCCTTATTAGGAGGCTACTGCTCATCTTGCATGATTAAGCAAAAAAGGTACTCTCGGCTAGCGGAAACATCATTTGGCATTAGAACATGTCAGTGTGAGAAAAGCTTGTGTGCCTTGAACTCTGGGTGACACAACTTACAGCTTCACTCATATGTAAATGCAGGTGACCTGTCCATAAATGTGCACTCTAGAGATTTCCAGGTATCTGCACTTGTATTTCCATAAAGCATAGTATATTTTTCCTTTTTAAATAGTAAAGGCATACAATATTACACGTTTATAATCTTCAGTTCTAAATAATACACATGATCTGTTACCAAGTGTGATATTGCTTGCTTCGTTAGATTTAGCAGAATTATTATTCTGCTTCTTTTCCTCTGCAAAATGCTATTTAATGTACTGGCGCTGCAACTGCTGACTCATCAGAAAGAATGTGACAGCGTTCTGCTAGCTAGCAGTTAAGAAATATTTGCTGCTTAAAAGAAAATAATGAGTTTCTCAAAATTTTTAAAAGTGCATTTTGAGAGTACAAAAGTACCGAGATCATCACTGGAAATACCTAGCCATCACCATCATTCTTTCATTTGATTTTTTTTCCATGTGACATTATCAACATTGTTTTGTCACATAAGCCAAGCAGCTTGCATTTTTTTTTCCCACCGAAGGAGAAGGAAACCACTTCCTGAAATGTTTAATCATTTCAAAACCTGAATTTTATATTGCTGACTCATGCACTTTGAGGAGATAAATGTGGTATGAGAAGTTAGCAATCTGTGAGACAAAACTAATTATATTTGAAATAAGGTGTCCTAAATTCTAGGTCTGATTTGTAAATCAAGTTCTCATTCTTAGATTTCACAAAAATGAAAAGACTGGCAAATATAATAGTAAGAACTAAGCTACACTGAATTTAAGATTTGTGTGATGTCTTGATGACATGATAGGGATAATTCAATGATAGAATATAGCATATTGTTATGATTCTACTACACATGCAAGATATCATGAGAAACATTGTAAAGTTTATAAACTTTTACAGTGAAGATGAAGGCCCCAATTCTAGAATCATATTGCTAGAGTTCACACACCAGCTGCCCTCTTTAGTAGCTTGTGGTCATGCACACATTATTTAAATTCTCCAAACTTCACTTTTCTAATTAAAACCAACAGCATAATGTTATCTCTCTCATAAATTAAATGAGATGATCAGTATATAAAGCTAGCTCATAGTGCTTTTCTCATGGTAAAGGCCAAATAAATACTTAAACAATCTGTGTGTAATATGGAACAGAAATTCATAGAAAGGTAATCATGTTATTTCATAGCTTGAAGGATCATTAGAGATCAGTTGACCCAGCCTCCCAATGGATATTGGTCTTTCTTTTTGTGGTTTCACAAGAGGGCAGAATAGCAGTTGTTTGAACTGTTCTCTGATAAGAAATTTACTCCTCCAAACATGAGGCAACATATTTCATGATGGCTGTTTACTGGGATCCCATTTAGATAACCTAACATTTAGGAAATGTTCCCTTTGAATGAGCAACAAGCAATACTCTCTAAATATTTTGCTTATTGAAGCTAGAAATAGAATCATTCTCAGGATGCTTTTTATATATTGGAAGAACATGTTCATGCCCGTGCTGAAGCTTTTCTTTCTTTCAAAAGTAAACATCTCCAGTTCCTTCTTCATATTTCAAAACTTTACACACCTTGCTTCCTTTCTGATTCAAAGTACACTTAAAACTCAGTACACTTTGCTGTACACAGTATTTTAGTTGTTCTCTATAAACCCAATGGAAAAGCCTCTTTTCTCCTGCCTCTGAGGCTCTTTTTCCATGATTTCATTTCAACATCACTTCAGCTCTTGTTTACATTTTTATTTGCTATATGTTTCTACTATTACTATTATTATACTTTATGTTCTGGGATACATGTTCAGAATGTGCATATTTATTACATAGGTATATCCATGCCATGGTAGTTTGCTGCACACATCAACCTGTCATCTACATTAGGTACTTATCATAGTGCTAACCCTCCCCTAGCCCCCCACCCCCGACAGGCCCTGGTGTGTGATGTTCCCCTCCCTGTGTCAATGTGTCCTCATTGTTCAACTCCCACTTATAAGTGAGAACATGTGGTGTTTGGTTTTCTGTTCCTGTGTTAGTTTGCTGAGGATGATGATTTCCAGCTTCATCCGTGTCCCTGCAAAGGACATGAACTCATCCTTTTTTATGGTTGCATAGTATTCCATGGTGTACATGTGCCCCCCCTTTTTTTTTAATCCAGTCTATCACTGATGGGCATTTGGGTTAGTTCCAAATCTTTGCTATTGTGAACAGTGCTGCAGTAAACATATGTGTGCGTGTGTTATGGTAGAATGATTTATAATCCTTTGGGTATATACCCAGTAATGGAATTGCTGGGTCAAAAGTATTTCTGGTTCTAGATCACCACATTGTCTTCCAAAATGATTACACTAATTCACAATCCCACTAACAGTGTAAAAGCGTTCCTATTTCTCTGCATGCTCTCCAGTATCTGTTTTTTCCTGACTTTTTAATGATCGCCATTCTAACTAGTGTGAGATGGTATCTATTTGTGGATTCATTTGCATTTATCCAATGATCGGTTATGATGACATTTTTTTTCATGTGTTTGTTGGCCACATAAATGTCTTCTTTGGAAAGTGTCTGTTCATATACTTTGCCCACTTTTTGATGGAGTTTCCCCCCCCCCCCCCCCGTAAATCTGTTCGAAGTTCCTTGAAGATTCTGGATATTAGCCCTTTGTCAGATGGATAGATTGCAAAATTTTTTTTTCCCATTCTGTAGGTTGCCTGTTCACTCTCATGATAGTTTATTTTGCTGTGCAGAAGCTCTTTAGTTTATTTAGATCCTATTTGTCAATTTTGGCTTTTGTTGCCATTGCTTTTGGTGTTTTAGTCCTGAAGTTTTTGCCCATACCTGTGTCCTAAATGGTATTGCCTAGGTTTTCTTCTAGGATTTTTATGTTATTAGGTCTTACGTTTAAGTCTTTAATTCATCTTGAGGTAATTTTTGTATAAGGTGTAAGGAAGGGGTACAGTTTTAGTTTTCTGCATATGACTAGCCAGTTTTCCCAACAACATTTGTAGGGGATCCTTTCCCCATTGCTTGTTTTTGTCTGGTTTGTCAAAGATCAAATGGTTGTAGATATGTGGCATTATTTCTGAGGCCTCTGTTGTGTTGCATTGGTCTATATATCTGTTTTGGTACCAGTACCATGATGTTTTGGTTACTGTAGCCTTGTAGTATAGTTTGAAGTCAGAGAGCATGATGTCTCCAGTTTTGTTCTTTTTGCTTAGGATTGTCTTGGGTACATGGGCATTTTTTGGTTCCATATGAAATTTAAATTAGTTTTTTCTAATTTTGTGAAGAAAGTTAATGGTAGCCTGATGATTTTATAATATTGATTTTTCCTATCCGTGAGCATGGAATGTTTTTCATTGGTTTCTGTCCTCTCCTATTTCCTTGAGCAATGGTTTGTAGTTCTCCTTGAAGAGGTACTTCACATCCCTTGTAAGTTGTATTCATAGATATTTTATTCTTTTTGTAGCAATTGTGAATGATAGTTCACTTATGATTTGGCTCTCTGTTTGTCTATTATTGTTGTATAGGAATGCTTGTGATTTTTACACATTGATTTTGTACCCTAAGACTTTGCTGAAGTTGCTTATCAGCTTAAGGAGATTTTGGGCTGAGACAATGGGGTTTTCTAAATATACAATCATCTCATCTACGAACAGAGAAAATTTGACTTCCTCTTTTCCTATGTGAATACCCTTCATTTATTTATCTTTCCTGATTTCCCTGGCCAGATCTTCCAATACTTTGTTGAATAGGAGTTGTGAGAGGCATCCTTGTCTTGTGCTGGATTTCAAAGGGAATGTTTCCAGTTTTTGCCCATTCAGCATGATATTGGCTGTGGGTTTGTCATAAATAGCTCCTAATATTTTGAAATACATTCCATTAATGCCTAGTTTATTGAGTGTTTTTAGCAGAAAAGGGTGTTGAATTTTGTTTAAGGCCTTTTCTGCATCTGTTGAGATAATCATGTGGTTTTTGTCATTGGTTTGTTTATGTGATGGATTACATTTGTTGATTTGCATATGTTGAACCAGCTTTACATCCCAGGGATGAAGCTGACTTGATCATGGTGGATAAGCTTTCTGATGTGCTACTGGATTCCATTTGCCAGTATTTTATTGAGGATTTTGCATTGATATTCATCAGGCTATTCACCTGAAATTTTATTTTATTATTGTGTCTCTGCCAAGTTTTAGTATCAGGATGATGCTGACCTAGTCCCTCTTTTTCTATTGTTTGGAATATTTTCAGAGGGAATGGTAACAGCTCCTCTTTGTACCTCTGGTATAAGTCGGCTGTGAATCCATCTGGTCCTAGGCTTTTTTTGGTTGGTAGGCTATTCATTACTGACTCAATTTCAGAACTTGTTATTGGTCTATTCAGAGATTTGACTACTTCCTGGTTTAGTTTTGGGAGGGTTTATTTGTCCAGGAATTTATCCATTTCTTCTAGATTTTCTAGTTTATTTGCGTAGAGGTGTTTGTAGTATTCTCTGATGGTAGTTTGCATTTCTATGGGATAAGTGGTGATATCCCATTTATCATTTTTTTATTTTTTCTATTTGATTCTTCTCTCTTTTCTTCTTTATTAGTCTACTAGCAGTCTATTTTGTTAATCTTTTCAAAAAACCAGCTCCTGGATTCATTGATTTTTTTGAAGGGTTTTTCATGTCTCTGTCTCCTTCAGTTCTACTCTGATCTTAGTTATTTCTTGTCTTCTGCTAGCTTTTGAACTTGTTTGCTTATGCTTCTCTAGTTCTTTTGATTGTGATGTTAGGGTGTCAATTTTAGATCTTTCCCGCTTTCTTCTGTTGGCATTTAGTGCTATAAATTTCCTTCTAAACACTGTTTTAGCTGTGTCCAGAGATTATGGTATGTTGTGTTTTTGTTCTCATTGATTTCAAAGAATTTATTTATTTCTGCCTTAATTGTGTTATTTACACAGTATTCATTCAGAACCGGGTCATTTAGTTTCCATGTAGTTGTATGGTTTTAGTGAGTTTCTTAATTCTGAGATCTGATTTGATTGCACTGTGGTGTGAGGGACTGTTTATTATCATTTCCATTTTTTTGCATTTACTGAGGAGCGTTTTTCTTCCAATTGTGTGGTCAGTTTTACAATAAGTGTGATGTGGTCCTGAGAATAATGTATATTCTGTTGATTTGGGGTAGAGAGTTCTGTAGATGTCTATTAGCTCCACTTTTTCCAGAGCTGGCAAATGCTGAGAGATTTTGTCACCACTAGGCCTGCCTTACAAGAACTCCTTTGAAGAAGCACAAAATATGGAAAGAAAAAACCGTTATCAGCTTCTGTAAAAACATACCAAATTGTAAAGGGCATTGACGCTATGAAGAAACTGCATCAACTAATGGGCAAAATAACCAGCTAGCATCATAATGACAGGATCAAATTCACACAAAACAATATTAACTTTAAATGTAAATGGGCTAAATGCTCCAATTAAAAGATACAGACTGGCAAAATGGATAAAGAGTAGAAGACCCATCGGTGTGCTGTATTCAGGAGACCCATCTCACATGCAAAGACACACACAGGCTCAAAATAAAGGGATGGAGGAATATTTACCAAGCAAATGGAAAACCAAAGAAAAGCAGGGGTTGCAATCCTAGTCTCTGATAAAACAGACTTTAAACCAACAAAGATTAAAAAAAAAAAAAAAGACAAAGAAAGACATTACATAATGGTAAAGGGATCAATGCAACAAGAAGAGCTAACTGTCATAAATATATATGCACCCAATACGGGAGCACCCAGATTCATAAAGCAAGTTTTTATAGACCTACGAAGAGGCTTAGACTCTCACACAAGAATAGTGGGAGACTTTAACACTCCACTGTCAATATTAGACAGATCAACAAGACAGAAAATTAACAAAGGTATTTGATACTTGTTATATGTTATTTTCTGTTTGTTTTGTGAGCCACCTACCACTATGGATTCCTATTAAGCTGAATGCCTAGTGAAATGTTAAGCAAAATGTTGCTTATGTGCATTTTTGTGGACAACTACAAACAATGTAACATAGCTTAGAGGTTTGAATCCAGTCATTTAAAAGCTTTGAACATGACAGCCCACGGACAGAGCTTTGATTCCACTTTCCCTCCTCTTTTTTTTACTCTTTCTCCTTCTTCTTTCTTCTTTTTAAGCTATCATCTTTAAATTTCTTTAGGATGTATTATCTGACAGACTAAGCAATTTACCTACATTGTCCTATAAAATCCTCACAATTAATAGCTAAGGTAATAACAGTTTTTCATTGTGCACGTGAAGATACTAATACAGAGAGAAGTCATTACTTCTCCTAGTTGCAGTCTGTTTGACATGTAAGCTGTTAAACTTCATCAGGTGAACAGCTGTGGATCAGCACCCTTTGGGTACACTTTTTTTGTAAATTGTCATGAATCTAATTTGTTTGTACGTTTTTAGTCCACATTTATCTCCTATATTCATAGTGAGTTTATAAATAATTTTGTCAAATGTCATAATGACTTTCTAATATACTGTCCTGAGCATTGAGTTATTGTAAAATAACTGTTCTTCATCCCTCAAATTTCAGCAAAGTAACTAAAACCACAGCAACAACAACAAAAACAAAATGGAGAAAAATATATTCAACCATCAAATTCAGTCCTGCTATAAAGTGAAACCAGAAACATGAACAAAAACAACAAATAATAGTTATTAGCAGAAATTAGAAAGGGCACTGCACAGACTTCAGTTTTGTGCCCAGCTCAGTCACTTTCAGCAAGTTACTATTTCTGAGCATCATTTTCTCTTTTAAAAGAAGATGACTGATATGGTTTGGTTGTGTCCCTACGCAAATCTCATCTTGAATTGTAATTCACGTGATCTTCATGTATCATGTCAAGGGAGGGACCCAGTGGGAGGTGATTGGATCATAGGGATGGTTTCTCCCATGCTGTTCTCATGATAGTGAGTGAGTTCTTATGAGATCTGATGATTTTATAAATGGCACTTCCCCCTGGACTTTTCACTCACTCGCCTGCCACCATGTAAGATGTGCCTTCTTCCCCTTCCACCATGATTGTAAGTCTCTTGAGGTCTCCCCAGCCATGCAGAACTATGAGTTAATTAAACCTCTTTTCTTTCTAAATTGCCCAGTCTCAAGCAGTTCTTTATAGCAGCGTGAGAATGGAATAATGCAATGACTTTACGTGTTTTAGTATCAGAAACACTCCTCACAGTACAGTACAGTTCGTCATTATTAAAATAAATAATTATAAATCCAGCATATAATAAATTGCATGGACAGGCCTGAAATATACCAATCAAAATAGGGATAGTTTATGCAGTTGTAAAAACATCCCCAAATGTAATGGCTAATACTGCACTAGTTTATTCCTCACTAACACTATGTGTCTAATAATGTGTGCTGGCAGGGGCATTTCACTCATTATAATCACTGGAGGCCCAGGATGACAGAGGCTTTTCCTCCATGCTCACCTAATTGCTGAGACAGAAAAAAAGAAAGCAGCTATGTCCAACCATATAATGGATTTTAAAGGTTTTATGTGAAAGCAACCATTGCACTTACATTTTTTGGTCATACAAGTCAACCTTACATGCTTTAACATAAAGTTCCTGGAAGGAAGAGTACGTGAATAATTGTTGAATCATATATTGGGCAGAGTTATTTAGAGAAACAGAACCAACAGGATGTGTGTGTCTCTACATCTATATATAATCTTTATCTCTATCAATGGAGAGAATGAGAGAGATTTATTGTAGGTAACTGGTTCACACAATTATGAAGGTTGAGTAGTCCAAACCCAGTAAGAACCCATGGTATAGTTTCTGTCAGAATCCAAGTCCCAAGAACCAGAAGAGCAAATAGTTTACGGTCCAGTTGGAGTCCAAGTTTAAAGGTAGAAGGCTGATGTCCTAGCTTGGAGAAACTCAGGCAGAGAAAATATTCAGACTTTCAATGGATTGAATGAGGCCAACCAATATTGGAAAAACCAATCTGCTTTACACAGTCCACTGATTCAAATGTTAATCTCAGCCATACATATCCTTACAGATGCACCTAGAAATGATGTTTAACCAAATATCTGGGCACACTGGCCCAGTCAAGTTAACACATAAAATTAATCATTACAAACCACATCTCCAAAGCACTGTATGTTTGAAATTTAAGTGGGAATCTGCAGAAAAACAAGCCAGGCTATATGGTAATTTTAAATACACAGGGGGTGGGAAAAGGCATCACAGTGGAATTTTAAAAATTGCTTATGTAAGAGTAACAGTCCCCTTTCACTAGGTAGATAGGAAAGTACTTGAAGGAAAAAGAATCCCTAGCCCTGATATTTTCGTCTCATGGTAGAAAAGCCAAAATTTCATCAATTTCTCATTTTCATGTACAGTCACAATTCTTTTCCCCCCCACACACCATATTTCCATCCACATATGTGTCTAACGCACTTCAGAAATGATAGCATGCAGCTGCTTCCACTGCCATCTGTTTTATTGTAAGTCATTCTTTTCAATTTTATGTAACGTCTGAGAATTGTGTCATTCTTGTATGAGGTTTCTCTTCCTTTATATTGTGCCACTTCAGGATCAGATGCTTTTTAAAGAAATATACATCAAATTTGTACTGTATTTATATTTTCACTGGAAAAACATCTAATCAGCATTAAGAGCTGAAATTAAATTGTAAATAACTGATGTTCATTTGTAAAATCAAAGACAGTCTACATGACTACTGTATTTTTATTGTACAGGCATCAGTAATGTTAATGGACTAGATTAGTCTTTATATGTACTAAAAGTGCTTATTCATGTTGTTTGCCAAAAGCATGACAGAATATAGAGAACCTGGTTGTAAACTGAAACAGCTATATTTGAAAAATAATCTCTTTCTTATTTGTTATTTGGTTCTACTATTCTTCAATAAGAGATTTGACTTTTCAAATTGGAAAGGAAAAATGATCACTACAGCCACATTAGGCAGAAATGATTATAGAATCTTATGTTTTTGAGTCACATTCATTCAGAAAGCAGAATGTTGAGACTATAGATTTCAGACAGGCTGTTTACTTCCTGGTGAGCCATTCATTTCATCTTGTGTGATACTTGCAAAACTGATTTCTACTAGTCTGAGCATTTTGGTACAGTTGAGCACAGCAGCTGTGCTTTAGTTTGTTTGATAAGGGTCATACCTGTCCTTCAGAAGATAGCATTCTCTGATTTTTGTGGTCCACAGTACAAGGACGTTTTAGATGGAAAAGAGGTTATAGGACTTACTTAGCTTAACGTCAGCATTTTGTAAAGGAGGAAGTACTTTTTTTAAAGAGGCAGATACCAATCCTTGTCACTACCAGAAGCATTGTTAATCACTTACTCTTTCTGAATCTCTGACTGAGCATACATTGCAAGTAAACTGAAAACAGTTTTAGAGCTGCAGAAAGGTCTTAGGTTTCTTTTCCAGGGTCACATGCAAGGAAAATATTGGGAAAGAATATAATTTGTGTTTCTTTTCCCCCTACAATATCTCAACGTTGGCACTTTCCAAAAATGTGACTTAAAGTAATAGAGCTTGGCATACGAATGCCTCTAAATTAAAAGTAACCCAAAAGTTAATTAAGCGAACCCTGAATCTTTTACAGATTTACTACTACTAATGTGTTGTGTGACCCTGGGCAAATTAATCTAACAATTTTTTACTCATCTGATGTTTTAAAAGGCTGTTTCAATAACAACGACTTATTATATTTTAAGGAAAAGTTCTGCTGAAATGAGAGAAACCACTCATCAATGAAAGGAATATCACCCATGTATTCTATGTCAAACTAGATTGTCAAGTTTAAGAGTGTACTGCAAGCTTGGCTTCTAACCACAGATAAATCATATGAGGATAGAAATTGTATAAATAAACAGTACAGATTATTGAAGTGTCTAATACTAAGCCTGGCACATTCAATTAAAAGTAATAAGGCATCAAAATGATAAGATTCAAGATTCACACAACAAAGTACAAATGCTGACTTAAAACCCTGTGATAACAAACTCTCCAAATCTTGATTTCATGTATATTATTACTATTTCTACCCAGCTGGAATTATTTTTGCTTTTAAAATGTTATATTTTCTCTTTAAGGTCCACTTTTATCTCTACCATCTCTGTAAAATATAACTTTTCCATCTTTGCTGAAAAATATCTTGTGCTTGTCAGATCTCTAACAGAACCTAAAGTCAGGGACAGTCATTGGTTTCTTCTTTCTTTTAAACTTTATATATATATGCACATATACATACATAGATAATACACATACACATACATAAGTACATATATAATGAGTTTATATGGACACAAACTCATTTAGATTTATAAGATTTTATTAACTGCTACATACGTTGTCAGTTTTTGAGGATAAAGAAGAAATGGTCTTCTAGAAAATAAGCGCTTTAAAAGGGGCTTATATTTTGAATTTAGAAACATGGCTTCCACTGTGTGGATTGTCCCATCTTTCAATCTGGCTCTCCATACTAGCTCCCCACTCTCCCCCGATGTCATCGTTTTTTGTTACAGATGTTGGACACTCTATTTGCTTTGTACTAGATGAGCCTTGATTGTCCAGCTTTCTGGTAGAAGGTGAATTTTCTTCATCTCCCATTTGAAGTTTGTAATGATATACTTCTGCAACTCATCTTTAAGTGTTAATTGCTTCTGTGCAAAGACATTTGTGAATTGTGGAATTTGAAATATTTATTTTATGACTTAAAAAATTATTCTATTCTTTGTCTCTAAAAAATCTCAAATAAAGGTTGAAGATTCTCAGGAGTTGCTGCTCTAGATTTTTCTGGTTTTGTTTTGTTTTTTTTCAAACATACAAAATAGTGTATGCATGAGTATCTTGGATTCTCTCCACAGCCAGGGTCACTACCTGACCTTCCAATTAAAGAAATTAGAAAAAGGAGTACAGAGAGCAGCGGGGGTGACTCGAAGGCCTCACTTTATGAGGTGTAAGTGAGGTAGTTAGCCAGCTCCCTAGTGCTCTCAGAAATTGCATGAGGTCACTGGAGAATTCTTAGCCTTTCTTACCTGCCACTTTAGATTTGCCAAGCTAACATACTGAACATTATACTCAGGACTCTGTGGTGACATTAGCCACTTTCAAAATTTGTTAATACACAAAAATTGTAAACCACTAATTTTTCAAGTTTATCTTTTCTTCCCAGTATATGCTAAAGAATCCTGGGTTTTTCTGGTAATTCATCATCATAATCCAACTGTAGCCACCTTTTTTCAGAGATAAAATTAAGTCCAACATAAAGCAGAATGAATACAGATCAGAGCAGCTCACAGAACTCCAGAACTATTTCATCTATAAATTTCGGCTGAAAACACTTCCGCAGTTCATGCACAGATAGAAATAATGATATAGCTGAGATTCCTCATGACTCCCTTGAGCTTCTGTAAATCTTAGAGAAATTAAATAAAATGTATATAGGTATGTGTATCCTCTGAATCAAGAAGGTGGGTAAGCCCAGTGTCAATGTTTTACATTTTCTATTTAAATAGTCAGTTATTCCCACTGCAGCACAATTCCTCTGACAGAGCAAACATGGGTATATTAGTTCAGCCTCATCATTTCATAATATCTGCACAACCCTCTTATAATTCTGTGATTCTATATGTCTAGGCGGGTATAGCTGGTCTTATAAAATCCACCTTCTTTCAGATTGTATATGACACTCTGCATGGTCTAACTTGTAATTCCAATGTTATACAACCTTAATTGCAATGTGAATAATTATCTTCAGCCCTTTTTTGGCCATTCGTATCAGACTATGTCTAAATTCTTTATGTCCTTAACTGGTGTCTATTAAGTATATATTTGCACAACATGACTCGGCTTTTCTTTTTCTTTTTAGTTTTGTTTTATTTTTTATTTTTTTAATCCAGCATCACTTCTCTCACAATGTGTCATAGCCAATAATGGCATCTTATCTTTCATATATACAGAAAACTCTGGTTGTCTGTTGATCCTGGAACAAATATTTATTGGTACTAGAAAAACTACAATAATCAGATGTAAGATTTGTTGACTAATCAGATGTAGTCCATGAAATATCTTAGGATTATGTCAGTGTCTGGACAGATACCTCATAACATTCTTGTCCATGTGTTTCTATGAACATAGCCTTAGGCTAAACACTATATATGGCAGTTTGATTTTTTTTCTCTCTAAATATGACACATACTGACATGTCCTGGTCAGAGTCTTTTTGAAAAAGTGTGGTTAGCTGACAGCTTTTAGCTATTAATTACATAATCAGCCTCAAAGAGCTGAAGTCATACTCTTCTTGGGTGGCCCTCAGCCAATGACAGGACAAAGCTGTATTACAAGGTTCTAGACATTTTTATGCAATATGAGAGTTCTTTAATGACAAGTCTTTGGCTGGAAAATAATTTGACCCAAAGTTCAGGTAGCCTCCTGGAGCTGAGAGTGACCCCAGCCAATAGCCGTCATGGAAAACAATACCTCAGTCCTACAACTACATGAAACTAAATTCTGACAGCCATCAGAATAAACTTTGGAATAGATATCATCCCAGAATGTCCATATGATAACTCAGAATAGCAAACACCTTAAGTTCAGCCTTGGGATAATTTGAGCAGGAACCTCAGTCTCTGCATTTGCTTCTTACATATAAAACTGTGTTGCTTTGCAGCCCTAAGTTTATGGTAATTCATTACACAGGAAAAGAAACTAATATAGTTACAGTTTACCATGTTTAGGAATAATGCAATTAGTACAAGATACCCTTCTGAATTATCCAAATAATATCACTTTAAAATTCACTATTCTGTTTCACAGAAAAGCCAGTTTAAAACTTAGCCATTAATCATTTTCCAATAAATTATTTGCACAGATAATCTCATAATCTCATGGAAACATCCTTGTTTTAAGTAAGCATCAAAGCAGAACTTGAATAATTTTGCTGTAAACCTTGCAAGTTGAATATCACTTACATGAAAGACAAGACTTGCAAATACCAGAATTTTTCTGGGAGAACGGCCAAGCATTTTACATGTTCTAATGAGACTGTTACAAGGAAAAGAGATTTATCAGTAGAATTGTAAAAATGTATAGTTATCTATAGTTATAATAAAATATAGCTATAATGTCTCTTACCCTGTTTCTATAAGGTAAGCTTTGCTGTAAGCATCTACATCTTTCTGACCATGAAGGATCTCTTTGAACTTTGCAACAATCACCTCCCACAAACAGTACTAACATGCACTCATATATGTATACTAAGAAGTCCTTCTTTTCCCTTAGACAATCTACTCTTTCAGTAACAATTGAGATATTTAAATGTTGCAGATAAGAAGTTTGGAATTTCAGTACATAATTTAGAAAGCATAATTAAGGGTAATGCGTGAATAATTGGCTGTCATACAATAAATGTATGTTGCTTTGGATCCTTGGATCCAAAAGATTATTTTTTCAAAGTGCATAACAGGAAAATTGAAACTTTCCCACTATTTATTGACAGATGTATTCCAATAGTAATCCTGAAATGACCCAAAGAAGTCCTTGTTTAGTGTGTGTAAGGAATTCAGACTCAGTTGCAAATACGGTAGTGCCCCCTTACCTACAATTTCACTGTGAGATTTCAGTTTTCTGCAGCCAAAAACATATTAAATGACAAATTGCAGAAATAAACAATTTGTAAGGTTTAAATTGTGTGATGTTCTGAGTAGCATGATGAAATCGTTCCACTCTATCCCACTCTGAATGTGAATCATCCCTTTGGCCAGCTTATCCACACTGTATTTGCTGCTTGCCCAATACCAAGTGATTGTATAAGAATTAATCAGAGTGTAAGTGGCTTTACGAACTATCTGAGATTTCAGGCATCCATTAAGGGTCTTGGAACACATCCCTCGTGAATAAGGTCGAGGCTACTGTATGAAAAACTTCTTTTTTCTTGCCTAAACCTTTATGTGATCATTCAGATGCTCAAATGTAAATATTTCCAATCCTTTCAAGTTGCTCAGGAAGTAGTAGATATATAACTCACTAAAGCAACAGTAAAACTACCTTCTGTGTTACATACATGTATGTTCTATTACACAGATTAGAAAATACTGGAAAGTGGTCCAAGAAATTTAGGTGTTATCTTTGTTAATTTAAATCTTCTTTCACTGAGTACAATATTTCTGGAAAATAAGCTAAACAATTTAATGTTTTCATACAGGAGAAAGAACTATTTTCCATAAATGAAAGATAAGACAAATATATATTATTATTTTATTTGTATTGTATCGAAAACATAACTTAGGTTACTGCACAAGTGGTTGCAGTTTTTGCCATTAAAAGCAATGACAAACACCACGATTATGTTTGCACAGAAAAAGTTTTTTTAATGCTCAATAAACAGTTTACAGATTTTTAGATATATACTATCTTTACGTGTGTAAAATTAAGTCTTTTAAAATAATTATTTCTGTTACAACATCTCAAAATATATATTAGTAGACTAAAACTCATCATGTTTGTAATTGATGTATATTAATTATGCAAATACTTGACAAAAAGTCATCTCATATTTTTGATAAGGGCAAAGACCACTCATCTTAATCTAACCTTCTCCAAAGGGAGAAAAAGAGTTCAATTACATTAATTTACATATTCCATGATGCTTAGCAACCTTATCTTAAGTCAGAATCAGCTAATGATTTTTCATTCAAGACCACCATATAAAAATTAGAGGCAAAAATTTAAGTCACAAATGTTAAGCCATAATCCCTCTTAAGAGGGAAGTTAAATTGCATGATAGACTCGAGTGGATGACACTAAGTCTCAACCTTACCATAGCTTAACATCCACATTACGAGAGAAAACACTGATTATGTCTCAGAGCTGCTTTCCCTCCTAGCAAAATGGAGGAAACACTACAGTGTTTAGGCTTATAAGCCTAAGTACTGCGGCAAGAATTCAATTAATTAATATAGGTAGAGCATCCAGAACTGGATCAGATGTGTAACAGGTTCTCAATAAATGCTGAGTCACTTCTCAACTTTGTCAGCCAACTTTTTAATAACCAATTGTCACCAATTCTTTTTAATAACCATGTTATTTTAAACATAGCCATTTATCAAAATGGACAAAAACAGCAGACTATATATGTATGTATTAATTTATGTTTGATTTAAATTTATTCTTTATGCTGTATTATATATCAACCTAAGACTCTACAATGCATATTATATGGATGTTAGGAAGCTATTTATATATTCAAATGCATAGTTTAATCATATATAAAAAGTTTAATCATACATAAAGTGTTTAATCATACATTATTGATTTTTTAAACAATCGTGAAAATGTACACAGCCATTTATTTATAAAAGCAACTTGAGGTAATTAACATTATTTTCATAAAAGAAAATTTTATTTCCATATCAAGGTCCAAATTTTATTATGTGAAGCTACGTTTTAATAAAAAACTTCTTTTTTATTTTCAGCAGATTATGTGAACCTTATTGCTCGCATTGGTCTTATGTGTAGCACTGCCAAATGTCATTAAACATATGCTTGATTTTGACAAAAAATATTGCTATCAGAGTTGTTCAAAGTTAGAAAATAAATACATTTCTATTTTGCTACATGGTGGGAAATTAGAATTTAAATGCTTTCATACTTATAGAAATACATAATGTACAATTACAGGATAGGTTTCATGTTCAAAACGTATGTGCTAACTAAATAAAGTTTGTAGGTTTGGCACTTGCATTAATTGCAAACCTCACAGAAATTCTGTGAGAAATATATTATCCACTTTTTTCGTATTTGAGAAAACTGAAGGTTAGAGACTACAAGTAATTCATCAATGGCCACATAGCATCTTATTGGCAAATTTATGAATTGGCCACAGATCTCATCTGCCTGGCAACAAATCCCCTTATGGATTCTCATATGACAAACTTCTTCAATATTTTCTCCTGTACAGAAAGGCAATGTGTTCTTATGGCACTTCTCTAGAGACAATCCCACGTCATGGTACTAACATGAACTCAAAGTATTGAATTACTTAAGGAATGGTGCACAAGTAGCTCTAATTTGTGGACAAGTATAGAATAGAAAAATACAGCAATGTTTTAGAATATTTAGCATATTTTGACAACTTTGTATGAGGAGAATGATTCAAAAATAAAGTTTATACTGGACACAGTAGTCGGTGGGTATTTAATAGAACATACTTCTAAGCACAGGTTATTACTTAGGAAAATGGACCAAGTGATGAATGGGTAGTAATGGAAAAAGCATGTGAAGAAAATTGTGATATAAAAGTTTGCTGGGTGACTCACTTAGAAAACAATCTTGAACACTGATAATTTTGAATTGGCACTAACAATGAGGAACACCTGAACTGATTAGAGAAAAATGAGACTCAGGACAAGAAAGCTGATTAAGAGAAAATTATAGTATTTAAAAATGACCTGGGCTTTTGCCAGATGTTATTCTGTTGAAAGAAAAAGAAAATCATATTTGGACAACACAAACTGGTCAGGGTTTGGCCAAAGACTAAAATAAAATGTTGATTTGTCTCTGCTAATTATCCAGAAGATTAAACTGTAGTCGTTTTTACATTCACTGATTTGGAGTATATGAATCTAGTTTATATGTTTTATATCAATATTTCCTAGATGGAAATGTGACCAATTAAGTATTAAAAAAAGTGGAAATATTGGAAATACTGTGACTTATTATATTGGTATATTTTATTAGAGAACCTTATATGTCCTAGAAAAAGTTGTAATTATTATTAATTTAAATTAATTCTCCATATATCCCAAGTATCTGCTACTTTCCAAAAGTTAAGACATAGCCCCAAACGCTTAGAAAGTCATAACCAAGTGGGAACACAGACCACAAATGAATACTTACGGTGTACTAAGATCTGTACATTGAAAAGCAGAATTTTTCATATAGTAAAGAGAGAGTGTCTGCTACTGCCTCAAAACATGAAAGAATATTTTCAAAATAAAGCCGTTTAAGCTAAATCTTGTCAGATAACTGATCAGAGAAGAGTAACAGGCTATTCTGGGCAGAAGGAACAGAACGTTCAAGGATATGTTATGAAAGATATGGCCCCTAAAAAAGGTGATTCATTTGGATTTACTGGAATAGCATCGGTGAAATTATTGGTAGATAAGCCACAATATTAAAGACCTCGCAAGTCCGTGAGTGATGCTGCTGTATCTTCACTCACTTACCAAGCATTAGCTCCTTTTATGATTCAAATCCACTGCGTGAATTTGGATCTGACCCTGGAATAATTGCTTCTAAGTGTTCTACATGGATTTAGCCCCTACTACGTTTTGGTCCATCCCCGAAAAACTCTCAGGAAAAACTTAGATTCATCTCCTTGTTAGACTCCTTGCATGGCTCTCAACTGCTCACAGGATAGTCTAAATCCTTTAGGCAAGTGAATGAGAATTTTATTCATCTGATGATCCCTTATCATATCAGCACATGGAGTACTACCTGTCATTCCAAATGACTTATCATTCTCCTTTTTATTCTCATATGTATTCTATAAGCCCATACATTTACACTAATCTGTAAATTCTGGTCTTCACTTCTCTTTGCCATGGTTACATGGCAAATTGGCCAACATGTTTCTATGGTTTAAAAATGTGCTGAATATCACTTCCTCTTTGAAAGCTTTTCTCCCCTCTTCCTTTCTGAAGCTCATGTTACTTCCATCAGGTCTCAAAGGAGATTTTATGCAACATTTCATCATCCCAGATCAGTTTGTCTACTATTTATTTTATATAACACCCTACCCCAGTCCCAGATACCTGGGAGCCATATGTTATTTCCCCGAATAAGAGCCGAGAACAATACTAAGCAAAATTGAACTCTGAAGAAAGTTTTTGGCCAAACAAATATTTACATTTTAAGAAATGTTTTCTTAAAGAAAGATCAATAATGAAGTTTGGATTTTAGCCTTTAGGCAATAGTTAATTAAAACATTTTGACAAGTAAATAACAGTTTTATGATGAGATTAGCTTTTAAAAATACTTTGTTTGCAATATGTGATGGATATTGTGAATTCATTTGTTTAACACTCATTCCAATTAGCTCTACTCCTTGTACTGCCTTGGCTGGAATTCTAAAAACTGCATTTCCCAGAGTCTACTGCAGCAAGAGCTCCAGATGGAATTTAAGTTTCTCTAATCAGTACACTAACAGGAAACTGTGCAGAACCGAGTTGGTTATGAAGAGACGCTGAGCAATTTGTTGTTGGGATTAGATCATATGCAGTATGATTCTGGAGCAAGTGGCTGGGGTGATTATGACTAAGGTAACTCATTCAGTGCCTCAGTTTTGTAGAATAGTTATGGGAATTCTTCATGGAAGCTCAACCTACAGTTTGTTGTTTACGTTTTGCTAAATATTCTTTAAAGTGTCAGTACAACTTCATAAATAAATACCTTTCTTCTTTAACTAGCTAGAGTGGATTCCTCTATAGCTAAGAAACCTGACCAGTGAACAATATAAACAATTATATGGGCTGGGCGTGGTGGCTCACGTCTGTAATCCCAGCACTTTGGGAGGCCGAGGTGGGCGGATCACGAGGTCAGGAGATCGAGACCATCCTGGCTAACACGGTGAAACCCCGTCTCTACTAAAAATACAAAAAATTTGCCGGGCGTGGTAGTGGCGCCTGTAGTCCCAGCTACTCGGGAGGCTGAGGCAGGAGAATGGCGGGAACCCGGGAGGTGGAGCTTGCAGTGAGCTGAGTTCCGGCCACTGCACTCCAGCCTGGGCGAAAGAGCGAGACTCCGTCTCAAAAAAAAAAAAAAAAAAAAAAAAAAAACAAACCAAAAAACAATTATATGGGAATATTAGCGAAAGGGAACAGGTACCGTTAGACACAATTGAGACAAGATGAGTGCCTGAGCACAAGCAAAGCTGAGGGCTGTGGATATTAATTTGTGGGAATTGATTTGAGAAAACAGCTCTGAAACAGAGATATGACTTGAATATTAATTGGAAGTGCAGGAAGGTTGTAAAAGAATATGTCAGATCAGAATGATGCTATCATAGTGGAAAGGAATTCCAAAAGACATCAGATATTTGGGGAGAAAACATAGTCTATTAGGTTTGGTATGTTTTAAAGTTAAAAAAAAATCAGAAAGACATTAGAAAGAAATGTGTATCAAATATCTAAGGTAGGTTGTGAAAAATAAAATGTGGCTTTCTCTGAGAGTTGAAAGTCACCCTTCACTGCTCAGATGTAAATGTATTAACTACAAATAATATATGCTCTATAAAAATTCAGGAAGGTAGTGATTTTGTATACCCAAGTACAAACATAGACTCACCCATTGGAAAATCAAGTCAATTATATATTCATAATATTTTTCCTTTCTACAATTAAAATATCCTTGCATAGAATTGTTTCACATTGATAGACTAGAAATAATATGTAAAAGTTAAATTACCTATGATATAAAACTTTAAAATTCTTTTTTTCTTAACTTTTGTCTTTTAACCCTTTTCTTCAAGATCTGCTTAAATTATTACAAGTTAATGTTTCTTTTAAACCATAAAATCATATATAAAATATTTGGAAGGGGACAACTAATTAATTGACCCATTATATTAAAAATATGGGTCGAGTTAAAATATGTAGGAATATCAAGAAATTTTTTTTGTATCTGTTGCATGATTATTGCCAAATCTTGTGTATTTATTTAAAATGTTTGATTAAGTTATTTTTCAGAGATCATGCCTGGGGTCTCTTCAAGAGCAGATGGTAATATCATTCATATAAACACTGAAGCAGAAACAAAACCAGCTTTATTAGATTTTATACAAGCAATGTATTTCATAATCCTTACATTGACAAATTAAGTCCCAAACCTTGCCAACTACTTCCTTATTATTTCCACTGAATGATTTCACTAAGGCCAGACCATGAAGTGCATGTATTATTGTACAACAATAGAGAAATGGCAAGGCCTTGCTTAATATGAACTCAATGGAATAGTCAATACCCAGGATGTTTTTGTGGTGTTTAAAGTTATAAAAATAAAAGGTTTTCAGTGAAACACAATCCTAGTTGGGAAAAGATCAGGATAATAAGAAAATAACAATAGACACATTGTGATTAATCATTTGAAAAACGAACCTAATGTGTTGAACTACAAAAGTCAATTGCCTTGTAATTTTTCTAAGGTGGTTATTTTCTGAGGGCAAAAATGTCCTTAACCATGTTATTTTTATTAAGCAAATATTTATCAATTGCTCTGTCCATGGCTTCAGCTCATTGAAAGAAAATGTGTATTTGTTACCAAATTCCTATGAGATTATTATTTTCCACTATTCTCTATAAGCATTCAATAAAATGTTTATAGAGATTATATGTGTATTAGTTCATTCTCACATTGTTATAAAGAACTACCTGAGACTAGGTAGTTTATAAAGAAAAGATTTTTAATTGACTCACAGTTTCACAGGCTGTACAGAAAGCATGGCCAGGGAGGCCTCAGGAAACTTACAATCATTGCAGAAGGTGAAGGGAAAGCAGGAAATGCCTTCAAGGCATTTTCCCCATTGTCTTAACTGTTAACATACATGGTCAGAGAAGAAGGAAAAGAGTGAAGGGGAAGGTGCCACACACTTTTAAACAACCAGCTCTCATGGGAACTCACTGTCATGAGAATAGCAAGGGGAAAATCCACTCCCATGATCCAATCTCCTCATACCAGACTCCTTCTTCAACATTGGGGATTATAGTTCAATTTGCGATTAGGGTGGAGACACAAATCCAAACCATATTATTTCTCCTGTGGCCCCTCTCAAGTTTTATGTCTTTCACACATTGCAAAGTACAATCTTCCTGTCTTAATAGTCCCCCAAGTCTTAACTCATTTCAGCATTAACTTAAAAGTCCACAATCCAAAGTCCCATCCGAGATAAGACAAGCCCCTTATACCTATGAGGCAGTAAAATTAAAAATAAATTTGTTACTTGCAAGATTTAATGAGGCTACAGGCATTGGGTAAATACAACTGTTCCAAAAGGGAGAAACTGGACAAAACAAAGGAGCTACAAGCCCCCATGCAATTCCCAACTCAGCAGGATAGTCGTTAAATCTTAATGCTTCAAAATAATCTCCTTTGACTCCATGTCTCACATCCAGGCAACACTGAGACAAGGGGTTGGTTCCCAAGGCCTTGAGAAGCTTTATCCTGGTGGCTCTGCAAGGCTCAACTCCCTTGGCTGTTCTCAAGGGCTGGCTTTCAGTGTCTGTTACTTTTTCAGGTACATTGTGCAAGCTATTGGTGAATCTACTGTTCTGAGACCTGGATGATGGTGGTCCTGTTCTCACAGCTACACTAGGCAGTGCTCCAGTGGGAACTCTGTGTGGAGACTCCAACCCCACATTTATCCTCTGTACAGCCCTAGTAGAGATTCTCCATGAGGGCTCTGGTCCTGTAGCTGACTTCTTCATAGACATCGAGGCATTTCCATACATCCTCTGAAATTGAAACAGAGGCTCCCAAGCCTCAACCCTTGCCCCTGCACACCCAGAGGCTTAACACTATGTGGCAGCCATGAAAGCTTTTAATGGCTTACACCCTCTGGAGCAGTGGCTTGAGATGCATCTGGGGCCCTTTTATCCATGGCTGGAACTGGAGCAGCTGGGATGCAGGGAGGTTCCTGAGCCCTGCCGGCAAAACCATTCTTCCCTCCTAGGCCTCCAGGCCTTTGATGGGAGGGGCTGCCATGGAGGTCTCTGAAATGCCTTTGAGGCATTTTCTCCATTGTCTTAGCTATTAACAGTCAGCTCCTGTTTACTTATGCAAATTACTGCAGCAGGCTTGAATTCCTCCCCATAAAACGGGCCTTTCTTTTCTACCCATTTTCTGCCCTCACAGTCAGGCTGCAAATTTTCTAAACTTTTATGCTCTGATTCCCTTTTAAATTCAAGTTTTAAGTTAAGATTATATCTCGTTGACAAATATAAGCCTACATTGTTAGAAGCAGGCAAGCCACTTCTTGAATGCCTTGCTGCTTAGCAATTTCTTCCACCAGATACCCTAGATATCATCTCTCTGAAGTTCAAAGTTCCACAAATCCCTAGAGCAGTCTCTTTGCTAAAGCATAGCAAGAGTGATATTTATTCCGGTTCCTAATATGTGCCTCATCTCCATCTAAGACTACCTCAGGTTGGACTTCATTGTCCATATCAATATCAGCGTTTTGGTCACAACAATTTAACAAGTCTCTAGGAAATTCTAAACTTTCCCTAATCTTTCTGTCTTCTTCTGAGTCCTTCAGTCTGTTCCAACTTCTGCCTATTACCCAGTTCCAAAGCTGCTTCTACATTTTCAGGTATCTATATAGCAATGTCCCACCCTTGGTACCAATTTTCTATATTAGTTCATTCTTGTATTGCTATAAAGGACTACCTGAGGCTGGGTAATTTATAAAGAAAAGTGTTTTAATTGACTTACAGTTCCACAGCCTATACAGGAAGCATAGCTGGGAGGCCTCAGGAAATGTACAGTTATGGCAGAAGGTGAGGGGAGGCAGGTACGCTGTATATAGGCAGAGAAGGAGAGAGTGAAGGAAAAGATACCACACACTTTTAAACTACCAGGTGTCATGAAAACTCACTCATTATTATGAGACCAGCAAGAGGCAAATTGGCCCCATGATCCAATCACTTCCCACAAAGCCCTTCCTCCAACATTAACAGGTTACAATTTGACATGAGATTTGAGTGGGGACACAAATCCAAACCATATCAATATGCGATTTTATAATGACTCTATGTTACCATATATCATCCGTAAAGAGTATGCAGACCTCATTAATTTAGTAGTCATTCTTCTATGTCAACTGTAAGCAAACATTTCTTAACATTAGTGACTCTATTTTGTGCTTTAAAAGATAGTATCATTCTTATTTTATTGTCTCACTATAAGTACTACAATTCTCACTCCTTTTGTAGTGACGTTTTCTTGGTGCTTAATTCCATGAAAATAGCAAGGTACAGTTCACATTCTCAGGTTCATTAAGAATGCCTTATTCTCAGAGAACTCACTTAATGGTTTTGCATTTAAAGTACTGCAACTGCTTTTACCAGATCTGAATGTTCCAGTTATTCATTTTGTTCCATAGGAAACAAAATCTTGATTCTTCTCACTTTCAATATTAATTGAATCTATAACCTTAAAGAATTATTTGGGAAGCCAATTCTATAAAAATCATGCAATCATAGATATCTCATATTTTTTTATTATTTTCTTAAGCATCTTCACCCCCAAACATCAAAGATTATTTAGAATACAAATGTCTTACTTCATGTACATGAACTCTGTGTCAGGCTCATACACAAGCAAAGCTCAATGAGCAAAAGTTCTCTAAGTGGTAATGCTTCACATGATTACTCCACATGAGACAAAAGAATCTTGTTTGCAAAAGTCATGCCATGGAACCTAAAACTCTATGTCTATTTGTATGTTATAATTGGGCCTATTTTTACTTATCATTATATTTGTATCTCTAGACATTCCTAAATCTACTTCTACCTGTATCAATGTAATACAGACCATAGAAAGACGGTGTAAATATATCAAAATCTGGATTTAGAATGCATGAATTTGCCACATGGGCCCAGGTCTGTGTGACATTGTCAAGTTATTAATTACTTAACCTCACAGTGCCTTAGTTCCAGACTTGAAAAGAGAAAAATTGTACCTACCTCACCCTATTGTTATGAAGATTAAATTTCAACTACCCTAAAGTGTTTAGTAATATTCTGTCCCTATACTGAACCCTTGTAATAACAACTATTTTTAGTTTTCTCTCTCTTTCTCACACTCCCTATCTCTCTCATGCATGCCTGCCTTTAAATGAATCCTTATGTCAAGATTTTATTGAGAATGTTGAACTCATACAGTGTGTAGAGACCTACACATTCATTTACCATAGGTACTTTCTACAACTAACCTTAAGTGATAGAATGGAGAGCCTAGTTCCTGTTTACTAAGGGACGTGAACATCCTTAACAGTGTGACTAAGAGAAAAGTTTTCATCCAGCTGGTATCCTATTATGCTCCATTTTTTCTGATTCACATTATATTGGCCTACCTAGTGATTCTCTTTCTGGCTTCAAGGCTAAAGTAACTAAGCCTTGATTTTGCTTAATAACTTTCTCACCACATCAACTGGTGACCACTGATGTGACAACATAGTTCTTTCTCTACAGTTGTCAGTTGATTTAAAATAATTCAGAAATACTAAAAGTGTATGAGAAATTTAGTAATTTTAATCTATAGACATTTTAATTCTTATGTGGGTTTTGCCAATTTGGGCTTTTATAACTTTTTTTATTTGGTTAATGAATGTTTGCCTTTCAATTATTTTGTAAGTGGTTTGTTAGACATTAGCCCAGTGCTACACATGCAGACAGTTTATTTCCTCAATGGGAAAAGGAAATAAAAGAAGACATTTCACAAAAAATAACAAATTTGACCCTATTTTAGAAATGAAAAAATTCTTATAAATAGAATTTGGAAGGGATTTTTATTTTCCTATCATAGTGGCAATATACAGCTCTAAATTTAAGAAAAAGAAAATGACTCTTGTTCAGCCAAAGCCAACTTTCCAAGGGAAAAATTCCTTAAAAATGCAAGGTTTTTCAGTACGTATTTAGTTTTTCAGAAATAAAAATATTGAGCATACTAACTGAAAATATATTTGACATTTTAAGTGAGATTTTCAATTTTTTTCAAAGAACACATCAATTTCTTACTCCAAGAAATTTTGAAAATGTATTTTTTAAATTTTTGACTTAATGTGGAGACTCTTTATTTGATCATGTTATTTACTTGAAGTACAATGACACATGAGAAATTGAAAACTAAATGAAAGGCAATATTACTACAGGTATACATTCATGATACTTTTGATTGCTGTTTTCTCTTTACAGGTAGGCAATTATGACATGGCTTGGAAACTACAAACACCTGACCCCAAGGCCATGATCTATAGTGAATTAAAGTAGAAGCCTGCAACTCATGCCTAGAGGTTTACAAACCTTGAAAGATAAAAATTAGTCCATACCTTCTTCCTAGAACAAAGGTTAGATACTGCATTGTTCACTAAATATTGTACAATTGAAAATTTTTCTCTTTGTACATACTTTCATGACTTCTGCCACAACCAGCGCTCTGACTGCAACTATGTAATGCTGAATTATTGTTGGTGAAAAATAATTGATATTTTTCAGAGAATCTCAGCTGAAAAGGTTAACCTCAGCATCCTCCGTTTATGCTTCTACCACTGTTTCTTTCTCACATTTTATTTTCTTTTTCTAAAAAAAATTATTTTTGGTTCAGGGGTTCATGTGCACTTCATGTAGGTAACCTCATGTCATGTGGGTTTGTTGTACAGATTATTTTGTCACTCAGGTACTAATTATAGTACCCAAGAATTATTTTTTTTCTGATCCTCTTCCTCCTTCAACCTTCATCTTCAAGTAAGGTCCCAGTGTCTGTTGTTCCCCTTTTTGTGACCATGTGTTCCCATCATTTAGCTCCCCCTTATAAGTGAGAACATGTGGTATTTGGTTCTTTGTTCCTGGGTTAGTTTGCTAAAAATAATGGTCTCCAGCTCCATCCATATTCCCTCAAAAGACATTGCTGTGTTCTTTTAGTGGCTGCATAGTATTCTGTGGTGTATAAGTACCACATTTTTGTTATCCAATCTGCCATTGATGGGTATTTAATTTGATTCATTGTCTTAGCTATTATAAATAGTGCTGCAATGAACATACATGTGTAAGTGTCTTTATGGTAGAACAATTTATATTCCCTTTTTGTTTTCTCACAGCCACCAATCTTTTTATTGAAATGTTTCCCCTGTTATCTGCATTCCTTTTTTATAGGCTAAAGACCTGATTCATCTAAAATTTCATCCTGTCTTACCTATGCCAACTAATTTGCTTTCCTGTCCTTTTTCCAAACCAATAGAGCAAAACACCTACATCTTGATTAGTCAAATGGTCTACCATTTCTGTTGATAAAAATGCAAGCTCATTATCTGCCATGCATACTGGGAACATTCAGTAATCCATGGCAGCTTTTTGTGATTTTGCTATTCAGTTGTCTCATTATCAATTCAGCTCTCTACCCTGTTCTCCATAACAAAATGGTAACTGATTTGTGAATATTCTCAGACAAAATTAAATACATGTACAAAAATTAACACTTGTGTATTATCTGTGCTTCAAAATGATTTAACTCTAAATCCCCATTTTTCTTGGCCATGAGTGTAAACATGGTATTAGGCTTTCTAAGTTTTTCTAGGCTGCAACATCTTGATGAACCAGTCTTCCGTTTTGACTCTCATGCATAACTGCTGCTCTGAGATGTTATGTTGTATGCTATGATCCTCAGTACATGCCACATCTTCCTGATAGGTGGACCATGCTTAATTACTCAACCCTCTGGGAAAACACAAAAGCTCCGATTTTCTCTTATTTATCTAGTTCAGGGAAGAGAGTAAATATTGGACCACACTTTTAATAAACATGGGACCTATGGGAAACTTGATCCAGGATATCTAGCCCATTCTCTCTTGGCTAGATAGGCCATGTGTCTGTTTCTGAACCAAGGTTTGTAATCAACGTGGCACGCAAATCTACCATGCAGATAGATTACTAGAAAGCCTATCGAAAACCCTGGCTTTTTCTATTACTGTTCCCACTTTACAAGAGTCTGTGCTTTCTTCTGTTAACTATTTTGACCTAGGGTATGTTCTTTCATTTAATCTCATCTCCAATTCTGTAAAGTCCAAAGCTCCTCCCTCCATTCTAGAAGAATGTGGGTTTCCGAGTTTGTTGAGGATGCTCTCTAGATGAAAAGTGGACATAAGAATTTAGACAAGTATCTACTCCAACCAAATGATCAACAGTTCAATAGTTCACTATAATAAATATTTTCCCAGATGGAGATAAAGGAATCATTTAATGCTTATATGCTTCCACCTCATTCACTGGAGCTGTTTCTGAATGGTGCTTACTCAGACGGAGGCTCCAACTTTCTGGATTCACACTTCTACTTATGTTCCACTTCCTCATCCATAACATTTTTAATCTTCTCTAGCGTTAGAGAAAAATGACTTTCTAAGAAGATGACTGGATTTCGTTTTCTTATGCTTAGACTTTGGCTTTAACTATATATAAAATAATTTTGTTTTGTTTTGTCTTGCTTTCAGATTCTTTTGCTTTCTTACGATACAGCTGAAAAATTAGATCCAGTTGTTTGCTTTGGACCATTCTGTCTTCTTAAGACCTGATTACAGGATTATCTCATATTCACCCTTCATGCAGCAGCCTAGGACATCTTTTCTAGTAAGATTTTCCCATTCCTCTCAGACTGTATTGGGAGAGTTCTCTTCCTGACTTCATCCCATCACAGTAATACTTATCACATTGCAAGTATTATATTTCCACCTTCTCTTTCTCTTTCTTGCGCAGCAGACTGTTGATGAATTACAGGCAGAGACTATGGATATATTTCCTTATATCCTAAGGTACAGGCAGTACCTAGTACAGAGCCTTTTCTTGTAAATATTTTCAAATGCAGTTAAATATTTGCTATTGGACTACGCTAAACTCATTGAATTTGAAAGAGTAGTACCTCTATGCCTCTCTGTCATATTTGGAGAATGCCTGTTCAAATTTTCTATAAGTATCAGATAAATGTTGTGAATATTCTGTCACTGGCATTTTTGTATAACCACAGTGGTATAAATTCTCTAAAATAGTACATTAAGTAAGCATCAGGGTATCTATTGACTTAAATAAGCAATCTAAAAATATTTTGGATATCACTATAAACAAATTTTTCTTGCTGTTAACAGCATTTGGGGAAAGCAATTAAATATATGCTTGGCTATATAAAACAAAGAGATACTATAAAAAATAAGTGATATTCTAATTTTAGATCTCAAAATACACTTACAATAATGTAGTGATGAAGAGATTTTTTTGGTTCCCTTAAGATTTGGTATGTAAAAATAGTTTTGTAGATATAAATTTGAATACCCAAATTGTATTCTGATGCTTGATTGTAATATCTATTTTGAAATGTGTACATTTAAATAGAGAAAGTGATTAATTAGAAGCCTTAACTCTTTTTTCGATGGATGATACTTAAAAATAAAATTCATGAAGACATTAGCCAATAAATATAAATATATAAATAGACAGAATCAGATACTAAGAAGCATTGAAAATAATCTTTCTGTTTCGTAATGTCCTAGACAAAGAAAAAGTTCAAAGACATTCTAAACTGGTTAGTCATCAACCTCATAAGTCAAGCCCTATTTTTGAGGTACAATGGATAACTTATCAGGGTCTTAACAATCAGTACATCAATATAAGCTGCCCTTAAAAGTACAGAAAGAGCATATTGAGAGAGGGTCCCAATGAGAGAGAGTTAACTCTCATTCTCTTAGGCACAGTTCAGACTCTTAAAAACAACAGACAAACAGTGATGCTTGCCCTTGAATGTCAAAGAAAGAATTTCCCTATCCTAAAAAGAGATGAATCAATCAAAGGATGTCAATGAGGTGATCAGCGAACATCGGGTTTATATTTAAGAATCACTCTGACATAGTGAGTTGAATGGTTTGAACTGTTGTAATAGTGATGTGAAGAGACCAGTTAAGAAACTACTTTAAAAAAACACTTTTATTGTGAGTTCACCAGTACATGTGCAGGATGTGCAGGTTTTTTACATGGGTAAACACGATCATGGAGGTTTGTTGTACAGATTATTCATCACCAAGGTATATTAGATAACTAATATCCATTAGTTATTTTTCCTGCTCCTCTACCTCCTCCTACCCTCTGCCCTCTGATAGGCCCCACTGTGTGTTGATCCCCTCTATGTGTCCGTGTGTTCTCATTATTTAGTTCCCACTTATAAGTGAGAGTGTGTGGAATTCGGTTTTCTGTTCCTATGTTAGTTTGCTAAAGATTTTTGCCTTTAGCTCCATCCATGTCCCTACAAAGGACATGATCCCCTTCCTTTACATGGCTGCATAGTATTCCATGGTATGTATGTACCACATTTTCTTTATCCAGTCTATCACTTATGGGCATGATCATGCAATGTTTTTCCATTTGTTTGTGTCATCCCTGATTTCTTTAAGCAGTGGTTTGTAGTTAGTTCTCTTTGTAGAGATCTTTCACCTCCTTGGTTAGCTGTATTCCTGGGTGTTTTATTCTTCTTGCAGTTACTGGAAATGTGATTGCATTATTTATTTTGGCTCTCAGCTTCAACAAAATTGATGTATAGAAATGCTACTGAACTGAAGGAGACAGAGACACAAAAAACATTCAAAGAAGATCAACAAATCCAGAAGCTGTTTTATTTTTTTTTTGAAAAAATTAATAAAATAGCTAGACTGCTAGCTAAACTGATAAAACAGAGAGAAAATTCAAGTAAACATAATCAGAAATGATAAGAAGGGTATTTTGGCTGACCACACAGAAATACAACCATCAGAGAATATTATAAACACCACCATTCACATAAACTAGAAAATCTAGAATAAATGAATAAATTCCTAGATGTATACACCCTCCCAAGACTGTGTTGAAATTGAACCAGGAAGAAATTGAACCACTGAACAGATGAATAATGAGTTCTGAAATTGAGGCAGTTATAGTCTTCCAACCAAAAAAAAAAAAAAAAAAAAAAAAAGGCCCAGGACCAGATGGATTGACAGCTGAATTCCACCAGATGTACAAAGAAGAGCTGATATCATCCCTACTGAAACTATTCCAAAAAGTTGCAAAGGAGGGACTCCTCCCTAACTCATTCTATGAGCCCAGTATTATTCTGATACCAAAACCTGGCAGAAATACAACACAAAAAAGAAAATTTTAGGCCAATATCCTTGATGAACACTGATGCAAAAATACTGACAAAACGAATCCAGCCCTCATCAAAAAGGGCTCATCCACCACAATCAAGCAGACTTCACACCTGGTATGCAAGGTTGGGTCAACATATGCCAATCAGTAATTGTGATTCCTCACATCAACAGAATTAAAACCACATGATTATCTCAATAAGTGTAGAAAAGGACTTTGATAAAATTCATGTTAAAAACTCTCAATAAGCTAGGTACTGAAAGAACATACCTCAAAATAATAAGAGCCATGTGAGACAAACCGACAGCCAGTATCATACTGAATAATCAAAAGCTGGATGCATTCACCTTGAAAACTGGCATGAGACAAGGATACCCTCTCTCAACCACTCCTACTCAACATAGTGTTGGAAGATCTGGCCAGAGCAATCAGGCAAGAGAAAGAAATAAAGGACATTCAAATAGGAAAAGAAGAAGTCAAACGATCCCTGTTTGCAGATGACATGATCCCATATCTGGAAAACTCCATCGTTTCAGCCTAAAAGCTTCTTAAGTTGATAAGAAACTTTGGCAAAGTATTGGGATGTAAAATCAATGTGCAAAAATCGCTAGCATTTCTGAACACCAATAACAGTCAAAGCGAGACAAATCACAAATGAATTCCCATTCACAATTGCCACAAAAAGAATAATATACTTAGGAATACAGCTAAAAGGGAAGCAATAGATCTCTACAAGAACTACTACAAACCGCTGTTCAAATAAACGATTAGTTTGATTTAGGGGAGAGATAATGTAAGTTGGACAACAACAGTTGTTCGAGATAAAAGGTGGTAAATGGAATTGAAAAGCTATTTGTGAAGCAAAATGATAATATGTAATGATGTGTGTGTGTGCAGGGGATAAGGAGATCATTATTTCAGTTCTGGAATTTTAGGTTTGCAATGCTTTATAGAAATCCAAGTCGATATTTAAGTAGTCAGTTGGATGTAAAAGTCTGAAGAAAGGAATTATCTAGAGGTATATATGTGAGAGTCTTGGGAATAAGACAAATGTTTGAAATTATGGTCTCTGACAAGATTGCCTAAATTTGAGTAGTCAGTAAAAAACAAAGGAGATAGTTATGAAGACCTCCAACATTTAAACATCGAGAAAGCAAGTTTGGGAAACAGCTTGAAAAGGCACAACCAAACAGGTGGGAGTAAAAGTAAGAAAATGGTTTGTCTCAGAACTTAAGGAAAGTATGGCTAATGATACAGAAAATTCAAATCAGATAAAGATTAGAAAATGCTCATTGGATTGAATGATATAGAAAATTTTATGAGACAGTCATTTGGTTGAATGAGAGGAACAGAAACCAAAAAAGAATGATATATGAGGCATAGGCTGGGCATGGTGGCTCACACCTCTAATCATGGAACTTTGGGAGGCTGAGGTGGACAGATCAGTTGAAGCCAGCAGTTCGAGAACAGCCTGGCCACCATGGCAAAACCGTGTGTCTACTAAAAATACAAAAAATAGTGGGGCGTGGTGCTGCATGCCTGTAATCCCAGCTACTCGGGAAGCTGAGGCAGGACAATCAATTGAAGCAAGATCGTGCCACTGCACTCCAGCTTAGGGGAGACTCTGTCTCAAAAAAATTTAAAAAAATTAAAAAGAAGGAGTGATGTAAGAGATTAAGAAATGGAAGATGGTAGAGGTTAGACACACACACACAAACACACACACACAGATACACACACACACACCACTTTCCACTATGTTTTGTGGTAAATGAGAGAATAATATAGACTAATTCATCATTCATTTATGTAAATATCTGGAGTCTCCGTTGACACATCTCCCAAGAAGAGGAAAGAAAGCATCCCACAAGAAGAAAGAAAATAAATAAGATTATATTCTCATAGTTAATATTCAATGACAATCTGATGGATCAAAATTAAGACAGGCAATCCAGACATAAAGAGAGAAAATATTTCTCAACCCACCAAATTACTGCAAACATAGTACATTTATTATATTTTAAAAGTACAGAATGTATCTTCCAGAATGGAGTATTAGGGCCATGAAAACAAAGAAGAGGAAGCAAATGTTGGCACTATTGCGTTATTCATCTATAAAGGGGTTTTCTTGGACAAATATTACCACATTTTGAGGAAAGATGAATTGAGTTCTTCTAGTCTGATTCCATTAAATATTTCAGTATTACTACCTTTCCTTGCTCTTCTGTTATCATGAACCTCTATTACAATAATAATTTGACTAGCTGGTTGACAGAATACACTATTGTGAAAATTTCATATACTGGTCTCCTTAGCATTTAAAGTTCTCTGTATAGATTAACTCGTCACCAGTTAAACTAGTCACCGGTGATTTTATACATTTCTGATGTACATAGATTATGCTTTGATAGTTAATATTCAATGACTACCTGATTGATCAAAATTAAGATAAATCTAGACATAAAGAGAGAGTACAGTTCTCAAGCCCCTGAAATACTGCAAACATAGTACATTTATTATATTTTAGAAATAAAGAATGCGTCTTCCAGAATACACTATTGTGTATTTATCTGCCCACAATATTGTTGTAGTGATACATGAGATGCAGACTGGTAAACGTGAAAATGGAAATAAGGAAAAGCTCATATCTAATCAGAGATGTAAGTCCAGAGAAATAGAATCATTTCCTCCCATCGGCTTTCCTGGTGGCGGTGGGAGGTATACTGAAGTATATTTGCTGGATTCCAGAGTTTGTCCTTAGGCCTGTATACCCAGAAATTTCATTCTGTTTTCAAGTAAGAACAAGCTCATCTCTTTAGACCAAACTGCCATTAACCAAGCTCACAATACTGATGTAAAAATCAGTACATTCTATGCATCCTATTTGAGGGTACATAACATAGCCCACCAGGAAAACTGATGGGGGAAAAAGATTCTATTCCTCTCGAGTAACGTCTCTCATTAGATGGGAGCTTTTCCTTATTTCCATTTTCACCTTTACAAGTCTGCTTCTCATGTATTGCTATAACAACTTTGTGGGCAGGTACCTTTAATTTTTCATTGCACCTGGCAAATTGCTCTAGACATATTGGCTACTTATAATAAAATAAAAATTCTAAATGTTTGTATAGTTTTATTGGTGTAAATTTGAGCATAGGCTGGGCATAAATTGCTTGGCAGCAAACTTGTGTTTAATATGCACTATCCCTTCACTTATTGAATTCTCTTGTGCTGGAAACTAAAACCCTAAGGGGCATGGGTATCTTTGTAAACATGGTATATATTTTCAGCATCTTGGCCTTTAATATATAGATATTAGCTAAAAATGAAAAGTTCTGTACTGTATTTGAATGTTTTATTAGCATTAACATTCATGGGAAACACGGTTGCTATACACCCTCAAAGAACAGATTGCCCATAACATGCTCTGTTTGTGATGAGATATTAAAGACCAGTTCTCATAATTTTTCACTCTGCATTTATAGATTTGTTTCTGCTGACAGAATAGTGGAAATGTAATTAAATGTTTAGTTTAATTAAAATGGAAAATAAAGGCTTGTTCTCAGAAATTCATTGCAGCCCCAAAATAGCAAACGTGAGTGATTATGTATCTCAAAAGCATGGTACTACTGGTTTCTACATGTATCTGTTTTTTTGGAACTCTCAAATATAATTACATTCATATATTATATAATTCTCAAAGCAAACTGTGCATTGCCATCACACATACACACATCTCTACACACACAAGATGTATATGCAGAAGTCATATTAAGTTTAGAATAATATTTATATACAAAAATTGATCGAGGTTGGCTTAGTGAATTGATGTGATATGCTACATATTGAGAAACTCCCAGAATATGTCTATACCAGGGGTCAGCCAAATTTTTCTGTAAAGAGCCAGATAGTAAATGTTTTCAGCTTTGCAGGCCATATGGTCCCTGTCAAAACTACTCAATTCTGCTGTTGTAGCATGAAGCAGCCACAGACTATAATCAAGTGGGCCTGACTGTGTTCCAGTAAATCTTTATTTATGGACACTGAAATTTGAATTTTATATAATCTTCATATTTCACTAGTCTTATTTTGATTTTTCTTAACCATTTAAAAAATGTAAAAACATTCTTAGTTCACATACCACACAAAAACAAGTGGCAGGCCCAGTGACTTATGGTACACACACACACACACACACACACACACAAACACACACTTATTTTCCACATCCTGCACTTCAAACTATTAAATGAACATCTCTGATTTCAACTTCCGCTACTCTCTCTCTTGCTAATTCTGCACTATTCACACTTTTTTCTTCCATGAGCCCTCCTTCATTTCTACATTTTGAGTCATGCTTAAAAATTCCTTTCATATTCAAAGATTTCATGGACATTTAACTGTAATAGTTTCTTGGTATTTTTATGTATTCTTTTGTCTCGAGATTATTTATTTATGCAACAATTTTTTCAAGCATAAATCAGCTCAGCACTGTCTTTTTGTGGAATGATGCCTAAGTCAACACTCTTTATGTATTTACTCTTGGAATGCGTATTTGCTACGTGTCAGATCAGCATCTTTATTCCAAATGGTTAGCCAGTTAACTCTCTATAATCAATTGAATAATCTATCGTTTTCGTTTGGAATTTGAAATGCACTTGGTAATATATTAAATCTTTATATCATTTGTTATCTAATCTGGATTGTTTTTGGTTGCACTGAATTATTTCTTTACTTACATATAATCTTTATTTTTAAAATTATATTCAAAGTGTATTTGATGTTTATTATTTACTTTAATATGACTTCTCTTTTTCAAAATTGTCTTGGTACTTCCAGTGAATCAGTTTTGAAATGAAATTTACATCATTAGCCAACCTAAAAAAAATTAACTCAATATTTGGATGTGGTTGTGTAAATTTCTTAAAATATTTAACTGAAAATTGACCTATTTAATTTTCTCATTAAAAAAGAGATGTTTCACTTTTAGATTCTTTTGCATTTTTGTCTTATATATGCATCATATTTCCCTCTAAGTTAACTAATATTATAAGAAATTTTTGTTGTGATTTTGAAAGGAACTATTTTATATATTTTAGTGTTTCATTACATTTTTAACATATTTTATAAAATTAATGTATTAAACAGATTTAACATGCAAAAAGCAACTAAGTACTGTGTTTCATGACATACGTTTAAAACAAGATTATATCTTTATAATCATGGTAATGATTAATCCACACAACTACAAAAGTGTAGTTTCTAATTATAAAATACCACATGCTAATTTAGGAATATATGAAAACAGGGAGAAGTAGGAAAAGGGAAAATCCAAAGTAAGTTCATATTTCATCAATCTGAGCACTAACCCTTGTTTCCAGTTATCATCTTAGTGAGCATCTTGGTTGCTGTCATTGTAGACATTGTAGATATCTTCATAGTTTAGAAATTCTAACAGTTCCAAATATTTAAATGAGAAGAAAAATTTTTCCTTCAAGCTCTGTTCCCTAGAGTAATTGCTATTTTAAATTCTTTTGGTAGACAATATTATTGTAAATAATTTTATTATTCTCATAACTTGTGAAAAAATTATTTATCTATTAACTCCCTACTTCTAAAGACTAAATTTAACACTCTTAAATGACCTATTTCCTCCTGAACCTTTCCACTTCCCATCTCTAATTCTTCTAGTCTATGCCTTTATGGTTAAGAAAAATTCTCTTTTATTTCTCCAATCAAGTTTATTACTTTTAATAAAAATAATGAAATCTATATACTTACCCCCTTCCATCTTGCCTTTTCAATCTTGTGACATGTTTAGTGTGTTATATGTTTTTGAATTTTATATTGATTTGAACACCTAGTTGTTCTCTTATTTTATGGCTTTATCAAAAGAAAATTCAATAAATATTTTAATGCCCATATGGAATTCTGTCTCTTTCAAATTGTTACTCAAAGGACAATCTCCAAATGTCAAGTGCTAATGGTCATTCTCCCAATGTGTCTAATCATAGAAATGAATTCATGGAAGATTGTTAAATATCCAGATGTTTAGACATCTTTACTGAAGAAGTTAATTTAGTTGATCTAGGAAGATCCAAAATTAGTTTTATAATTAGGCAAAATTAACCTAATGATTTTTTGTCTGGATCTGTATTCTTACCAGTATTGTTTGCATCAGTGTCTTCCTTTTGTTTACTTATTTTTCATTCTTTCTCATTTGGTTATTAACTATCTTAAATAACTTTAAAATTATACGTGTGTGTGTGTGCATATATATGTATGTGTGTATATATGTATGTGCGTGTATAGGTGTGTGTGTATATATATATATAGAAATTGTTGGCGAAGAACAGTCTGCTAAGGTTAGCGTCTAACGATCATTTCTCAAACTTATTTAATCATAAGAATCAATTTATCAATTAATGGAAAGTGTGTCTGTGTCTATACATATATATGCCTATACATATACATATATACACACACACATATACAGTTTGTATATAAGTGTGGACTAAATTCCTGAAGTTTTCATGTTCAAACATACTTCTTTTGCCATTATTTTTTATTGGATAATATGGCAAGTTATGCATTAATTGCCAGATTCAAGCATCTGTTCAGATTAGGCTCTGCTGCCGTCTCCTAGCATTCAGTGTCACTGGTGAGATGTCTAAAGTCATTCGGATGTTTATTTCTTGGTAGATAATCTGCTTTATTTATTTTTTTCTATATGGAATTCATTCAAATTTGTCTTTAGTTCTGGCATTTTCAGATTTCTCCAGAAATGTATATGTATTTTTTCCCATTATTCTCTTTTAGTATTTGGTGTGTTTCAATGATGAAGGCCTTGTGTTTTCCCTCAATCACAGGGATTCTTAACTCATTTTATTGGGTCTTGGAATTTACTTTTTATTTTCTCTGTTATTTGGAACTCCTTGTAGATAGTGGAATTTGACACACCCTCTATTCCTCTTTATATTCACGTGATGTTTCTCTTTGTAGTGATTTCTTTAATGCCATACATTTTCAGCCTTTTCTTCTTTATCAACAATGTATTCTGTAGTACGGCCATTCTGTAATCCAGCCCATCTGTTGAACTATTTATAAAGGTTTGCCATCTTTTAAATTTACAAATATTTCCTATCCCAGAATTTTATTTATTCATTTCCAAAGTCAATAATTGTTCCATCTTAGATATCCTCATTACTGCTTAAGTTTCCTCATATATTGGCTGATTCTTGGTGACCTATTCATATTTATGAAAAATGAAGTTAATTAATGAGTATAGAAGACAATAGCTTGCCATACAATTGGGTGAAGTGTTCTCTCCAATCAACCCCACCCTTTAATGTGAGGGCTGAATGCAAGAATTATATATATAAAGGAGCTGGATATTTAGACCTCCTTTAGCATTCATGTGATACAGGATGACAGGTCAGAGACAATGCCCAGTTGCTAAAATAATGATGATTTCACCTTGATGTAATAGTCTCTCTGCTTTGCAGAAAACAGGAGATTCCCTTGGGGGTGGGGGGTGCTGTTGCTGGAGCCTTGGTAAGAAAAGAAAGTGGCTTGGACCAGTGAAAATAGTAAAAATCAGTCCAACCAGATCCAGACCATGTCATGGCCTTGCTGATGAGTGTGAAGACTGATGTGATACCAAGGAGAATCTCTAGCAGATTGGATTGAGAGCAAACAGCAAGTAGTTAACTTTAGATAAGAGCACAAGTATCATTGTAACGTGAGAAAGAACTAAAACTATGATACAAAAACAATGTATTAGATGCAAGTAGTTTACTAGATTTTCTGACAAGAAAAAAATAGTTATTTTGTTATGTCTATTTGATAAATAAAATTGATATAGAATCTTTTGTTAGAGGAGAAAAGGAGGTTCTAGGACAGAGAAGAGACAAATAATTGAGAATTTTTGTTTTGGAAATTTAAAAAAAAAAGGGAAATATAGTACAATTACTAGGAAGAGACATTTGCCCACTTGAAGTCTGTTTACAATCTGAAGACAGAACAATTTATAGAGTAGTGTGACATTTATCCAGCAACTTGAAACTGTAACAGAAAATTACTATTTTAATCTTCTACCCACAACCCTCCAACATGTACAAGTACACACACAGCCTCATACTGATATTTATGTATGTTGCAATTTTAATAAAGTTTGCAGATTTGAATAACTTTGTGGGGTTTGTTGTGCCTTTTTAACATTCTAAACTGGGCCAAAAGCATTGCTTGACTCTTCTAAACTGGTTTTATATCTTTTCACATCTATATACTTATTCTAGCTGATTTCAGATAAAATTCATTAAAATTGGTAAAGGCAACACTGATAATGTTCTAAAATGATTGAATAGGTTCACATCATAATTAATTAGCATGTAAATAGTGACAGTTTAGCAGGAAACACGCCCAATAGGAGAATTGCTTTTCTTGGGTTTATTTTGGTTGGGTTCCTTTTTGACTTTTTCTCTGTTTCACATACACATTGTTGTGCTCTACAGATTCTGTGATTGGCAAACCAATCCTCTTTATCTCTAGGCTCTGATTTTTGTCCTCTGGAACTCTGAAATAGAGAAAAATCTATATCTCCCCTGAACAGATTGTGGATGGCAGCAGATCCCTTCTTTAGTCCTGCCTTTCACTTTTCAGAGAAGTAGGTAATCTCAATAGCACAAGATGTTAACAAATGAACCATATTGATAGCTCCGCAAATCATTCCCTATTTTTCTTTTGTAATGTGTTCTCGTCCTTGTTGTGGTCACTTATAATGTAGTCACATTTAGAAATATGTTATATATATGTACAGTTTGGTAAAATCATAGTGGTAACTGAGAGGTTGTGTCTATTGTTATAACTATTATTTACTGAGCATATACATGCATCATATACTCTAAGAGGTAAATTACATAAGTTATTGCTTTCAGTATGTGTAACTAGTACAACTTATCTTCCAGAAATGTGCTATTCTACCATTAAAAGATGTGCAAACTGAGAGCCAGTGCTTATTAAAGGCAACGAACCAAATAAGTGGCAAAGCTAAAATTTGACTGAAGTTAGTCTGTATCCAAAGTATAAAGATTTGTTTTCAAATTCCATTAAAAAAATAAATGAATGGCATAAGAAATGTATCTGCCATATATGCAATAAAGTTCTGGGGGAATTCAGAAATGGTTAATTAAATCGGACCAATGATGTTTCCATAGAAAAGTTCTACAAATTGGATCCCCTTAATGTGTGGAGTACAATTTAAAACACAGTAGAAATGTACTGGAAAGATTTAGGGGACTTTAGAAAGGAAAATTCTGGCTTGAGGAACATGATAAGGAAACCATCAATGTCAATAATGACTAGTTAGTAACGATGAGCAGAACATATGGTTAGGGACACTGTGTGTAAAACTGCCAACCCTGATATATGAATATTGGCAGCTTGAGGAATCTTTAGATAGACAGAGTAGGACAATGACAGTGCCACTTTGAAAATGACTTGAGGCCTATGTGTATGCTCAGTGTGACTGCAGTGTTCTGGGAATAACCTATCCCTACCTACATTTTGATTTTGCCACTCTGAGGGCCTGATGCTGAGCAGAACAATGAATTTAAAACCTGATTTTCACTGTTCACCTGAGCCTGTGGTGTAATTCTCAATTGCCTATGGTGACCGAAAGGCCTGGGCTTATACAACACAAGAGACCTACAGAGAAATTATTTCAGCACACCACATGCAATTGACTTGCAGTAAAAAAAAGGAAAAAGAATAATGACATAAGGCATCCTGAGATATGAAAATGAAATCCCATTTTATCTAACCAATCTTCCTAGAGTCCCAAATTAACCCTGGCAATATGGAATTTATTTTGGACACACTTTCTGGACAATGCTTCAGAGACACTGTTCTCTTTTTAGCTTGTTCTGTTCTTTATGGGGTTGATGGCCTCTATACATTTTTTTCTGAGTTAAAAATAATCAGACTTTATGTCATGGTCTAAGTTTTCTTTCAAGATAGTAATATAAATAGCATTTATTATATAACACCTACTCTTCCTCTTATGCCCTCAAACACATATTCACCTATACACTCAGTAGGGGAAAGTACTAGAATTCACATTTCAACTGCTTGCTTTCAATACAGTGTTTAATTTTCTCCATGAATACGTATATATGCTTACCACTTGGCAGTCCTTTTATAAAGCAACATTGAATAAGCAAGGAAATGGTAAAGCATAGCTAATCACACATTCTCAAATGAAGATCAAGCTTCCCGTGCATTAAAATAAAGAGAAATTATGAGACTTCATTTGACAATTTTGCATGCTGTAGAATATGTAAATCTCTACTATACTAAGTTAATTTGATCTATTTTTAGTTACATCATTTTTTCACAGTCACCAAACCTTACTCTGGAGTTGCCACATTTTAATTTTGCCAACCTTTGCAAATGTGAGTAAACTTCTGTTTACTAATTAATAATATAAAGTTTTATTTTACTAAAATGGCTTTTTAAATTCACATCAACTAAATATTTTGTAATGTTTTCTGATCAGCTCTTCAGACTTTTCCTTTAAAATGCCATTTTTCTTCTCCCTTGTTTTCTGTCCTCTATTTTTCTCTGTTCCATTCTCATCTTTCACCTGCTCTTTCTTTCTCTCATCATCTAGCTAGTTCTATCATTGATCCCCTAGAAACTTTCCTGTCATCCATGAGGGGCTGTACAGCATATATCATTATTGTTATTATCAACATAATCATCTGTGGCTGACTCATAAAATTATGTCTCCCACTCAAAGCTATTTTCCCAAGCCACAATATAATATTGCCAACTGACTCTTGGCTATCTCATCAAAATGTTTGGCTAACACCTCAGCATCAGCATATTTCAAACCAAAGCTATTATATTTCTAATCCGATCTTACAACTTTCTTCTCACTTTCTACTACTGACAGTGCCACTTTTTTTCTTCCAGGATCAAGCTATAAAACTCTTATTTTTAGCTCCACTGTGTGATGTGTAATTCTTTCTCTAAATGTCTCCAATTTGTTTACTTTTCCCTTTTTTATTCTTATACTAAGTGAAAGGCATTCATTATATCTTTTTGGTTGTAACTATAAATTACAGCTTTTTTATCCTGTAACACAACCAGCAGAGTGCTAATCAACCACTGTCTATTCAGTCAATATAGTTTAGCAATCTATTAAAAATCTTGGGTTATGTGGACAGTGTCCCCACTAGGCCAACCCCATCCCTGTATTGGGCTCTTATTCTAATGCATCTGTTCCCACAACTTACTATGTAAGGTACAAAAACTAGGAACACTTTTCCTACTACCTCCCACCCCCTCACCATATAGTTTGGTCTCACTGCAATAATGTGAAAGGTCAGCACTCCTGTTCTGTGACAGTCATCCTACATACCTAATTAACAAAAGAGATGATAGTCGAATTGGGGGACTATATGAATCTGAAAGAACTTGAGAGGGAACTTAATACATAATTTGAGAATTGTCAGTAAAACAGGATAAGTGGAGCTTGATTCATTGGATTGGTAGAGTGGTGAGTCGGGCTGCTTCATAGGCTTGTGACCTCTGCAGAAGTATAAAGCCCTATATTCAGAACTGGCCTCATGCTTGGTATTAACGCGCTGCGGTGGTCATCCTGAAATTCTCCGTAATTTTCAGCAATCCCAACATTTTCTTTTTACACGGTTTTCTCATTCTCCCAATAATGTAGCTACTCCTTGTGGTGAGAAAAACATTGAGGGTAGTGTCCAGAATTATTATTATTATTATTATTAAGATGGAGTTTCAGTCTTTTTGCCCAAGCTGGAGCACAATGACACAGTCTCAACTCACTGCAACCTCTGCCTCCCAGGTTCAAGTGATTATCTTGCCTCAGCCTTCCAAGTAGCTGGGATTATAGGCACCTGCCACCATGCCTGATTAATCTTGTATTTTTTGTTGAAACAGGATTTCACCATGTTGGCCAGGCTGGTCTCGAACTCCTGACCTCAGGTGATCCACCCGCCTCGGCCTTCCGAAATGCTGGGATCATAGGCGTGAGTCCCCATGCCCAGCTATGTCCACAGTTTTATGTGGGCAATTGTGGAGGAGTTATGTGTATATGTGTGTGTGTTTACAAGGGCTGTGTGTGTATAAATAATAGTTCCTTCAATGATGTGAGAAGCCCTAAATGAGAGACAGGTCTGCTATCTTTTTAAATCTCCTGTGTTTTCAGGGACTATCTTATATTTTACTTTTTCTCTTTTTCCTTAGCACCTTATTATCTTTTATAGTTAACTTTCTCTTTAGGTAAACTGTCTTCCGCTCAAACAATGGTAATAATAATTTAACATTTCTTTCTTGAACTCCATAATGCTTTGTTTCAATGTTACGATTCTCTGCTTCCTTTATTGAAAAATCATTCCACCTTGTTCTGTATTTTTTTCATTTACTACCAGGCTGTCTTCTTTTGCCACCAATTTCTTGACTGCCAATTCCAGTGTTACAAATAGCCAAACATAACATGAGAGTTCACTTCTTATACTATCAAAATTAATATGATTCATTTCTCTAAGCTTGGCAACCTTCTCTATTTCATTAATTTTGTGACCCTAAACTTGTGATTTTTTTGTCTTGCATCTATGACTGCTTATTTTCCGCGTGAAAGGATTCTCCCCCTTAACTCACACTACAACACTAATACTGTTTAGGGTTCTGTCCTTCTTTCTGCCATCTTTGAAAAAAAATCCATGAAAAACAGATATTGAACAATTATATATAAATGTCTCCTCAAATTTTATTTTGAACTCTGAATTGTTCTTTTAGCATGAAACTGGTAACCAACTGGACAATCATTTGTTGATATCTAATGATCCCATCAAAGTCAATGTGACCTCAAATCAATTTATTATCTCCTTCCCTCAAACTAGTCTTCCTCTGACAG
Organism: Chlorocebus sabaeus; assembly: GCF_047675955.1. Lineage (NCBI taxonomy): Eukaryota > Metazoa > Chordata > Mammalia > Primates > Cercopithecidae > Chlorocebus > Chlorocebus sabaeus. The sequence continues at coordinate 74,432,320 of NC_132907.1, forward strand.
TGCCCTCCCTGATGATACAAACCCTCTAACCAGATTCATAACAGCCTGGAATTGTTCCTTGCTCATCACACCCATCCATTTCCAAAGTCAATAACCAAAGTCATCCTATTTTAATTTTTTATTATTTTAAAATATTTTAGCCCATCTTCATACTTGTTTCTCCAGCAAAACTTATGTAGCCAATAAACTCGTAATAACATTCTAGATTATCCTGGATAGCTTCCAAACCGTACTGAATTTTACTCCCCTAAGCTTGGTCACTTTGCCAGCGGGGCAGAGACTTAGTTGTGAAATCAAATATTACCATTTCATTATCCTGGTTTAAATCACTCATTTAATGGAGTCCAAGGCCCTTAACAGGAATATAACTTCTGCATGATCACTTTGCTCTGATTTTCCATTTCATGTTTCCAGCCTGCTTCTACCTTTCTTTTTGGATACAAGGTTTTATGAACATCTTTTAACACGCTGTCATGTTCTCTGTCCTCTTCCTGTCATTTTAGAGTAATATTCTTTATTGTCCAACTTAGCTCTTCTAGGAAACTTTCTCTACATACTCAACATGAATTAAGAAACTTTCATGACACCCTATACATGCCTTTATGATAGTATTGCATTATGATGAAATGTTGACATTTATGCATCCTCCACTGTATTATAAGCTTCTTGAGGTACGGGCTATAGCTTACCATTGTTGCAGTCCATAAACCTTGCACTTAGGTTGACCTACAATCAGGTGAAGCAAATGCTGGGATAGGAAACTTTAAAGTATACTTTCTATTGGTTCTCAAAGACTTTAGAGTTTACCTCTGCATAAGGATATGATTATGGACACATTATGTTACTCTCTGCTGAGTACCTAGGCATAGATGAAAACAAAGTGATACTGGAAGCCTAGATAAAGGAGTAATTAATGCTTGAGACTGTCCAACAATGGCCCAGAAAAGAAGATTGAATTTTGTAAATGTTGTATTCCATTTTATTCATCTTCTCAGAAATGCCTGAGTTCTATAGTAAGTCTGCTTTGGGGATCTTAAGAGAGCGTATAAAAGTCAATCAAAGTATATCATAAATGTGATGTGTGCTATAACAGTGTACAGCCATCCAGAATATTCTGGGGAACTATTTTTAAATTTCAGTAGCTAGGCCACATTCTTTGGAGATTCTGATGCATAGATCTCTGGAGAGATACTTGCTTTTTAAAATATTTTATTTTGTTTTAAAAGTTTTTCATTCATCAATTTCTATTTTAGACCTCCTTATTATTTAAAACCTACCTCAAATTTTACCTCTCCCAACAATGCTTTATCAACCCATTGAAAGTAATTATTTTTTAATATATAAGGGACATTATCCTTATATAACTTATGGAATCTATGGTATTGCACAGCATTTTAGTAACTTCTTTCTAGTTTCTTAGCTTCTTTATGTCCCTCTACAAAACCTAGATCCATTCTTTGTTAACTGATATTCTGTTTGTATTTTCTGAATAAATCTAGTCATGTGTACATATATTCATACATGTATGTGTATATATTTATGTTCACAGAGACCCATATTGTTTTGGTAATGTGTAAGAAAGAACAATAGAAATTTCAGAACTTTCTAGCATATCCCCTGACTGACCATTAAGACAATTTAAATCCATTATATTTCCCAATTAGCAATAACATGATAGATAAATGGATATGAACAGAAATTATGAAAGGAAGACCAGAAAATGGTCAATAAACATTCTGGTAACCACATGAACAGAAATTGAAACAATGAGATATTAATTTTCAACTATTGAATAAACACATAGAAGAAAATAGTATTGCTAGAAGGTAGTGAGGAACTATTTAACCTTTTACACTTCACTAATGGTGTTGGGAAGCAGTAAAGTAATCCTGAGTTTCAAGAAATGTTCATTTATTTTACTTAGTAGTTTGAATTTCAGTAATCTTTTCAAGTGCCATAGTCAGAGACCCAGGGAAGATTTATAAACTGCGATGTTCATTAAATCATTGTTTATATCAAAAACTTGGGAATAACATTAATGTTCAGTAATAGAGAAAATGCAAAACATGTACACTGTAGAACATAATGCTGATAATTTATTGAAAATATTGCATAAGAACTTCTAGTGACAGCAAAATCTGATATATTAAATGTTAAGAGGCACAATATATGCATCATTTTTCAAAGTCTCTCATAAGATGTTCCTAATGAAAACAGTAATTTTGGGTTACTATATATTACTATACTTTAGGGAATGGGCACAAATGCACATTAGTCAATTGAATATAGTTCTGAAAAGATTAATGATTTGGTCAACCTTAAGTTTGGATTCATTGAATATTAATAAAATAACCCTTTTTTTTGTAAACAAAAGTCATTAAAATGATTTTGAACATTTGCCTCTTTACTGGTACTATAAATATTGTGCCCTGAATGCAATATAATATTTCTTTGGTGGTTAAGAATCTTAAAATGCTTCAGGATCTTCTAAATGTCAATTTTTGTTACATAGAGCCAAAAAGTTAAATGCAGATATGGGAGGTTGAACTGAGTGAGTACTATCCCCAGGATATTCAATGAAAGCTATAGTTTTTCTTTTAATGAAAAGCTTCCAGGTAAGATTTTGTTTATTTGTGACTTGCCTCTTTCTGCTATAAAGGAAAAGGAAGCACAGAGATCAAATATGATTTATGATAGTAGTACACATTTACTGAGCACTTACAACGGGGATTTAGCTAGCCATTATCCCAAGTCTTTGTTATGCCAAAGACTATACTAGACCTTTTGGCACAATTTAAGTTTTATTTATTTTGTTTAAGCTTGCAACAGCTCTATCAGTTGAGGGTAGTATCCTAGTCTAAAAGTGAGGTAGTACGTTCAGAGAGTAAAACAATCTGGTTCAACAACTCTATATTTAATATGAGTGGTCAATGTATGGCTTGACTCTATGTCTTCCAATGCCAATCTTGAGTTATGTATATTATTCCTAGCTACCTTAAGACATTTTTTTTTGTACCAGATACACATTTGTAGCTTGCATTCAATTAATAAACAGATATGTAAGTATATAATGATAAAAAAGCAAGTTTACATAAAGTCTACTATATGCCTGCTAGTTTTCTATGCATATTTAATTCTCCTAGGAAGTCTGGAAATAGATGTGATGGTTTATTAGATGTTTCAATGTGACTGCACTAAGTGGTGCTTAGATAGCTGGTAAAATAGTACTTCAAAGTGTGTCCAAGGGTGTTTCTGGAAGAGCTTAGCCATTTACCATGGTAGACCACCCTCGTCAATGTGGGTGTGCTTCATCCAATCCGTTGAGTGCCTGAGTAGAATAAAAAGGAAGAGGAAAGGACAAATTTGCTTTCTGCTTGAGCTGGAATATCTTTCCCTGTCCTTGAGCATTGGTGTTCAAGCCTTCGGGTTTGAACTGGAAATACACCAGCTTTCCTAGGCCTCCAGCTTGCAGGCGCAGATCATGGGACATCTTAGACTCCATAATTGCATTAGCTCTTTCTCTATATATCCTTTTCTCTCTCTCTCTATATATATATACACATATATAGTCTCTTTCTCTCTATATATACACACAGACACACATGTACATCTCTGTCTCTCTCTCTATATATACTGGAAGAGGTTAGCATTTGACGTGGTAGACTGAGAAAAGGAAAAAATGTTATTGCTAGAAGGTAGCGTGGAACTAATTAATCTTTTACTCGTCACTAGTGGTGTTGGGAAGCAATAAAGTAATCATGAGTTTTGACAAAAATTCATATATTTTACTTAGTAGTTTCAATTTCAGTAGCCTTTTCAAGTGTGATAGTCAGAGACCCAGAAAAAATTTATAAACGGAGATGTTCATTAAAGCATTGTTTATATCAAAAACTTGGGATAACATTAATATTCAATGATAGAAAAAGTTATTTACCACATTACTTATTGTATCAGTCGGGGTTCTCCAGAGAAATAGAACTTAGGGAATAGAGACGTGTATGTATATATATATGTATGCATGTATGCATATATGTGCATATATGTGTGCATGTATGTGCATATGTGTATGTGTGCATGCATATATGTGCACATGTGTATATGTGCACGCATGTATGTGTGTGCATGTATGTGCATATGCATGCATGTGCATAAGTGTATGTGTACACATGTGCATATGTGTATGCGTATGTGTTCATGTGTGCATATATATGTGCATATGTGTGAATACGCATGCATGTGCATATGTGCATGTTTGTATGCATGTATGTGTATACACATATGTATGCAGGTATGTGTATGTGTGTGCATGTATGTATACACGCATGTGTATGTGTGTATATATGTGCGCACATATACACACATATATACACCCTACCAGATTGCATTCATTCAGTTGACAAAGCTGACACCGTCTCTAACTCCTCCATTTCCTCACCATGTGAACTATACTCATTCCTTGCTTTTTCTGTAGCCTACCTCTACTTTATTCCTCTTTCAAGATTCAGAACAAAGAATACAGCTCAAAGAACACCTCCTCTCAGAAAGCATTTTCTCCAACAGGTTAAACTAGGCTCTAGTATTTTAGGCTGAAAAATACTTTTAATAGTCTGCCAATATGCCATTTTAGCGACTTGTGTTATAGTTAGAGGAAGCGTGGCATAATAATTAAGGGCACAATATCTGGAACTAAACAAACATGAAAAATTACATAAATATATGTGCCTAATATCTTCATCAGTAAAATGACCATGACATTACCTATTGTATCTGTCAGGGTTCTCCAGGGACACAGAACTAAGAGGCTAGATAGAGAGGTATAGCTATATATCTAATATCTATATATCTATATCTATATGTGTGTATATCCATATGCATGTATATGTGTGTGTACATATAAAAGATATATAGAGGTATATCTATATATCTAATATTTATATTTCTATATCTATGTGTGTATATATCTATGTGTGTGTATATGTGTGTGCTACAGAAAAAGCAAGGAATTAGTATCGTTCAAATGGTGAGGAAAACAGAGGAGTTAGAGATGGTATCAGCTTTGTCAACTGAATGAATGCAATCTGGTGAGGCTAACAAAAATATACATTAATTAAAACCAACAGAATTAGCTATAATCTTAAAATACAATATTACAAGTAAGTTCTCAATATTTTTGGAATTCATCTTTAATAGTGTAGAGATAGTAATAGCACCACATTCATTGTGGTGCTTTGGTATTATTAAGGATGTCTAAATTTATATTTACACTTTTGATAACTGAGTCACATAATTGATTTGTACTGAAATTATTGTCAGTAGAAATATCTAAATCATATTCACAGGTTTTGGTTCTAAGTCTGTCCCCACACTACCGTATATTTAATACATTCATACTTTGGGATCCAGCTATGGAATTTCTACTTCATTATATTTGAGATGTCACTCAAGTTTTTCAAGAATACTGGCTCTGCTAAGGGACAATTTCTTCATGAAGGACTTTGCTGTTCATGGTATTGATAAAAGCCAGTTTCAGGCCAGGTTTGGAGTTGGAGCTCTACAGCTATCTACTGGAAACCTTCCTTGAGTAAGGACTTTCGACATTTTTAAACATGCTTAGGTAGTTGCTTACTACAACACCACCCCAAAATTGTAGCAACACCCAAAAATTGTACTTAAAAGACTCAACACCCAAAAATTGTAGTAGCAATACTCAAAAATTGTACTTAAACTTCTCCATGTAGGCTATAATGAAAACATGAGGGCTACGATGATGATGATGATGTAGAGAAAACAATGTAATACAATATACATTTTTTCTATTTCCAGTCTTGCATGTCTGGAATAGAAAGAAATGGCATTTTTCTAGAATGACGTATTTGTGAATGTAATGCAAACCCAGGCAATCCCACTGTTTTCTCCTATAGTGGTCTGCTCATCTCCTTAATAAGTCATCTTATACCTTTTCCACTTTCCACATTTAGTTCAATAATTTCTAATTTATAGATATCATATTCATTTAAGTTTTGAAAGTTAGGAAAATATTTGCTTAACTCTAGTCTTTCGGCACTACTTTATTCTCATCAAATCCCCAGTTTACCAACAGTTGAATTTTTTTTTTTTTTTTAAAGTCTGGCATGTGCTTTATATTTTCTGTTTTAATACTTAAAGCTAGAATTCATAATCTATTATATTTTCACTTATTTTGGAACTCAGTGTCCTCATTTCATCATTTGTAGCACAACAATTATCTTTTTTTACAGAAATAAAATATATATGTAATAGAAATTGAGGAGTTTTACCATTTGCTTTGTCAATTATTCATACTACCACATGGGAGCCAAAAAAGCTCATTGGTTCTTTGATATTATATATGCATTGAAGAAAAATCTAAAAAGTGAACACATGGATCTAATTATTAATATGAGTAAGGAATATGCTACTTTTTAGTATTAATTGCACATATGATTATCTTTGAAACCTTCTTGATAGATGTCTTTCATTTTTCTGCGTTAATATTTTACTAGTAGTCTGCAATTCTTTTTTTTTTTTTTTTGAGGTGGAGTCTCTCTCTGTTGCCCAGGCTGGAGTGCAGTGGTGCAATCTCAGCTCATTGCAATCTCCACCTCCTGGGTTCACGCCATTCTCCTGCCTCAGCCTCCTGAGTAGCTGGGACTACAGGTGCCCGCCACCATGCCCGGCTAATTTTTTTTTTTTTTTTTTTTTTTTTTTTTTTTTTTTTTTTTTTTTTTTTTTTAGTAGAGACAGGGCTTCACTGTGTTAGCCAGGATGGTCTCTATATCTCCTGACCTCATGATCCGCCTGCCTCGGCCTCCCAAAGTGCTGGGATTATAGGCGTGAGCCACCGCGCCCAGCCTTCTGTGCAATTCTTAAACTGAAATGAGATGACAGAATGAGTAAAGGTTAACTTCATTAGGTCATCTTTCATACTATAGAGATCACTTTTTTATCAATTTGTTTTCTCTTTTGTTCTTTTAACAAAAATATATGAACTGTAGTTCTTGCTAACCAAATACATAAAATAAACAGTTGTAGAGAAATTTCCTGTTCCTTTATAATTTACTAGCTCTTTTTCTTTATATAAAAATCAGATCACATATTTGGATATTCTTGTAAACAAAAATGGTAACTACATAGAGGAGGTAGATACGTTAGTTACAAGATGATCATTTCACATGGTGTATGTATAGCAAAATATCAAGTTGTATACCTTAAATATATAATAATTTTTGTGCCAATGATATCTCAATAAAACTGTTAATGAGCCAATGCACCATGTTTGTGCAGTTGACTGTTCTAAAAACTGAATTATAACAAGAGGTATCTCTAAATTTCTTTTACATTGCTCCCTTATTCAGGTTTGGAAACATCACATAGCTTGCTAAATTTCCAGGGTAAAATTGAGCATGAGATGACATCTAAAGAGACAATTTCCTGAGTCCCTCTCTCAGAAAACGATCACAATTTAGCATGACAATTTTATCTTTCCAGGTTCTATGGTTTGACCAGCATCAATCGTGTGTTGGATGTTTCTCTGTCACCAGCTAAAATGATTCTAATAACTCTCCCAAGGTAATCAAAGTGGGAATTCAGTATCAGAAATGTCCATGCTTTCACTTTCAGAGATTAGTTCTGTAATAAGTTCTGGTGACTGATGCATTGCCCACTTTTTTGAAGTAATCTTTGACATAAAGAGAAAACAAACACCTGCCCACCACCTGACTTTCCCTAACCAGTAAGTTCCACATTGGTTCACTTGTCGTCTCCTCCTCCTCCTCCTCCTCTTCCTCCTCCTCCTCCTCCTCCTCCCCCTCCCCCTCCCCCTCCTCCTCCTCCTCCTCCTCCTCTTCCATTTTAAGGTGAAAATACAAGAGATGCACTAAGTGGCTGACAGGTCTACTTTTCAATGGCTAGGGAAAATTGGCACAGTTTCAGAATGTCAAACTCCAGAAGCCATTTAAACCCATGATGTATGCATCATTGGGATTGTGGAGAATCTAGAGCCCTTATTCCAAGAGTGTGGTTTCATAGATACAAATCCTTCCTGGATGAATGAATTCTTTTTTCTAGAAATGGATTGTACTGGTTGGCAGTGTTGACAATTCTCTCTGCATGTCGTTGCACTCAGGAGCAAGTGCCTGTTGACTTCCATTATGACTGTCCACTGGATGCACTTATTACTGTCTTATCTAGGGAAAGCCACCAAGGAAGACCAGCGAAAATAGGTTTTGTTTTCAAGTATGTCCCTAGGATGCTCATTGCTTGTGTCTCAGCCACTGCTTCAGCAGCAAGCTGACAAACAAACATTTTATTTCATTCAACTAGAGGCCATCAAATAAACAGAGTTAGGGTTTTCTAGAGAATGTTGTTACATGAACTTTAACAATTAAACTACAGGACCTCTTACAGACTTACAGATTCTTTTTCTATCCCTTTTATTTTTCATGGCTATTTCTTTCTTTGGGCACTCAGGGCTTCATCAACATAGAAAGATTAGAAATGTATTCTCTCATATCTCTTTCAATAAACTGAAATAAGTTAAGAATTTGTGTCTGGACACTACACAAGGAGAATCCCCCCATTTAAAACAGTAGCTGCATAAGAAAGAATATATAATGCACAATATAATACTGGCGTATTGATGCTACTGTTTCCATTCCATTTTTTTTCTAAAAGTTTAAATTTTGGAAATTTCCAAATTCTAATTGACTTCTAATGTCTTCCTTAAGAGCAACAGAACACTGAAATGTTCAATTCCTTCCCAATTAGAAATAACCCAATTCTTTTTCTACCTCATTGCTCCTGTTAGTTTGTTTAATCTTTTCGAAAGCTAAATAAAATTAAATCCTTCCACATTTCACATCACTCAAGCAAAATAGTCAAATATGACTTTAGCTGATTCAAACATTCACTCTCAGACCCTTTAAACTTCCAAGAAATACAACTTACCTTATCTTTTCACCCTCTTTGATCTTTCTCAGGGAAGAAGAAAAGAGGGGGTAATTAATTAGAAGTTGTATAACCTTACCAAAAGTTTATCATAAGTTTGAACAAGTACACAGATGTTTAAATATTCACAGAGACCTGCTAAAGTGAGGATTGCCTTCCAGGTTTTGGAGTGGTTTCCTGAGGCCCCGAGAAGGGTAAAAGCTTAAACAGGTTCAGGTGTAAAGATACGTCCCACTCGTGATTTGAATCCATGTATTCTGGCCTTTAGAGCTTGTGTACCCTATAACTCTACCTCTCTTAAGCTTAAGTCTTTGTTCCTTTAAACCTCTGAACCTGGGCATTTGTAGTTTTATCAACCAAGCAGAAAAAGTAATATCGTTCTCTTAGTGTTTGCAATAACGAGGGTCTTGTACAATTCTCAATATATCTGCCAAGGGACCCTTAGAATAGCCATTCAATTTACATAAACTCCTACACTTGTTTACTTTAAATAAGGATGCTTGATGTTCTTAATGGGTGAATGTGGGTGACTTCGTGCAGGGAGAAAGTACTAAAGTTGTTTCAGCTGTCCAAATCAATTTTGAATGCAGCCCATCAGACCTCAAATCCCTGTTATCAAAAGCTATGTACATTGCAAATCGATTTAATTTATTCTGGAGTAATAAGAGGTGAGAAGTTTGTGTGCGTGTGTTAGGTTTCCTGGCACAAGCAAAGGGAGTTGGAAAAGGATCGCAGCTCCTATTCGTCCTCACAAATATAAATGCTGACCTCCAAGGGGAAGCTCTGTCTGATATAAACCCTCCATACCTTGAGTACTTTGGGTGAAGGCGTTAAAGGACATCACTCAAGCGAAATCTCATGGCTACCACCGGACTATGGATCACTGATGAATGAGCCAGCAGTTGAATGTTTAGCAGGCTGTGACGACTTTGCACGGGAATATGAAAATTTATTACCAGCTTGCCACATCAGCGCCTGCCCTGCCTGATTTCCTGGTTCCCTCCCGGTGGCTACTCCCACTCCATCTGACAGTCAAACCCCTCTCGCTCCCCAGTTTCCCCTCCCCCGCAGAGAATTGATGGTCTAAACTGTCACGGAGTCCTGGCCGTCATTTTTCAAGAGATCTGGTACTTAAGATGATGCCTTTGGATCAGGGATTTTACTTAGGAGTAGTAGTATGAGCTGAATTGTTTTCCACATGACCTTGCTGAGGGGGCTAAAGGGTGTCCGTTTTGCGTGCTGTGGAATTTGTGCGGCCCCAAAAGTGTGCACGATGGGGGGTTGGGGGCAGAAGGAGGCAGAAGGGAAAGGAGCCGCGGAGAGGAGAGCCAGGGAGAAGAGGAAGGAGGAGAGACCTGGAGAGCGCAGCATCAGGCAGACAGGCGCCGCCAGCCAATCAGAGGCGCGCTCGGGAGCTGCAGAGACCCAGCCTCGGAGCCCAGGGCTCGAGGTGCGCGGAGCCTGAGTCTGGGCTTTCCGAGGACCGCGAGCAGCTGTGCCCAGAGCTCTGGGAAAGTCCCCTCTTTGCTTCTTTAAATTAAGTTCCTTTCCACCAGTTAGGGCAAGTCAGCCAAGGTAAGGCTTCAATAAATGACACTTTACTCTGTAGTGACATGAATATTTTTGTGTACAGCGGGGCTGCTTTACCCAGTTCTGAGTCAAAGCAATATTGGGTGAAATCTTCCTCTCCTACGGGTTTCACAGGATCGAGGGCTGAGGGGAAAGTTGTAGCTAATGCCGGCTGCCTTGTCGCTGGTATACATTTGGATTTTCTTATGCAGGAATGCTGCCATAGAGCCTATCGAATGCGAGTCTCAGAATCCAGCTGCGTGTCTGTTTATGTTTATCTGTGGCTGTGCTGTTGTCTTCCCTGAAGAAGTTGGAAGGATACTCTCTGCAAGGCACATTGCAATAGTGATGGCACGAGTATAAGCTGTCATTTTTGTGTATCTGTAAAAGTGAAGGGACGCATGGTCAGAATAGAAACAGAGGCACTGAAATTGAATTTTTGATAGTGCTTTTTAAAAAATTATTGCCTTTCCAGTATCCTCTAAAATTACGTGATTTCTGAGCATCGAAACTGCAGCAGGACAAGCCTCATTTATATTCTTTCATTCTTTTTTTTTTTCTTCCCACGAATTCCAGCCTTAAATGCTTAAGATGAAACTTTTGCTTCTTTTAGAGGGCACTTATAAATGATGCATGAAAAGAAATTAGGTAGGTTCCTGTGATCAGCAACACACTTTATTTATGTTTGTTAACTCTCATTCATTTCCCTTTCTTAACTTCTTGTTTGAGTATGGAAATAACTATTATTTTGTCTTGATTTTTATGTCCTCAAAACAAGATAAAATTATGCCTTATGCGTGTGTGTGTGTGTGTGTGTGTGTGTGTGTGTGTTGTGTACAGATGTGGCTCTAGGCAAACCTCTCATATGTAACAGGTGAAAAAATAGAATTTTATTAGCTAGGGCTATTAAAATGTTTTTATTTCAATGTCTTATTGCATTTAATGTTGTAGTCAAGAATAAATGTTCCTTGCTTTTTCCCTGTTGGAAGTCAAGAAAAATAAAATAAAAATCTTAGCTAAAAGTATTATGGTTTTCGGTTTGCTCAGGTGATGGCATCACTGCTTTGAGCCGAGAGACAGATCAGAGGAAGATTTTGTTATGCAGCCAAAAAAACTAACTACAGTCTCTGACTGTGTTTTCAAACCTTTATTTTTCACTCTGGGATCACCCACAGATTTTTCAAAGCAGGGGGCTTTGCGCCTGCAATAATTGTTCTTTTATTTTAGTGTATTTGTCTTACCAGAGTAAATGCTTAATTCTAAATCAAGAGTTTGAGGTCCAGCCTAGATCTTACATATACCTTGTTGGGATGTGGGAGGAAGAAGGTAGGATGTGATACTCGTAGATAATTAGTTCCATTGTGTAACACTCTGGTGCTATCACCAATCATGATTGCAGTTGTCCTCAAGCCTCCTGTTATTTATTTAATTCTGGATATCTTAATAATAAATTAACCTGGGATAGGTCAACCGATATACTTCCTCCATAAGACATTCACTTAGTGCACCTTGGTGGGTATTTTATGAACCATACTTCTGATGCTTTTTCTCGGAGATAGCTAACTTAAGAAACCAAACAAACAAACAAAAAGGAACTGATACCAATGGTCAAGATTGATTACCTATCTGAAAACAATGGGAGGTAGAAAATGAGCATTGGCTGTTATACATGCAACAGAAATGCCCAGCTAAAGATAACCCAATAGCAAAGGAGAATATAATAGTGGAAGGACAGTGAGTGGCAGGAAACTCTAGCTGTAACTGTATCCAGTGCAGCTGATTATAATTAGCTATAGCAGTCACAAACATGAACAATAGCAACCAGTGCTAGAATGAAGTTCATACATTGTGCAATTTGGAAATTATGATTCCTCTCAATGACTGATTTCAAATGGATATAGTGGACTTGTGAGAATATATGAGTCATTTATTCCAACTTTATACATTATTTAGATGAAAGCTGCTATAAATATAAAGTGCTTTTGTCTCATTGGCTGATATAAATAGCATTATTAGGCTTTGCATTGATTTTTGCCATCTAATGAATACAAACCACATGTGTGCAAGTTTTGGGACCCCAACAGTCCTTTATTTAACTTATTAGACAGAAGTATACCTTAAGTATCTGCAACCTGACTTAATTGTCTTTTGGACTCTAAACATACATGGAACACTTCAACAGAGCTAGGATAAAATATATTGAACTTATTGACCAGGAAAAACTTACTTCTTTTGAATCCATATATCTGATACAGTGAAGTCTGGTGAAGAATGAGAGAGATTGAGACATTAAAGACAGCGCACATATATGGTGTTCTTTTTCTTTTCTTTTCTTTCTTTCTTTTTTTTTTTTAAATAAGTAGAGAACTTTAAGCCGTAGTGTGCTTAATTGTATGCCTTCATTATACTTTTCCATTATACATATCTGTAGTACGACATTCTAGATTAGGCCTTAACCTTGGTGCTGTTGATATTGTGAGCTCTGTCATTCTCCTGGGGGACTTTTCTGTGTATTGTAGGCTCCTTAGTAGCATACCTATTCTCTACCCACTAGATCCCAGTAGTAGCACCTCCAACCTGTGTCAATAAAAAGATCTCTCTATACATTGTTCAACACTGTTAACTATCCCCTGGGGAGAGTGCAAAATTGCATTGAGAACCACTGCTTAGAGCAATTTTGAGCAGTAGTTCTCAATGCAATTTTGAGAACCACTCAGTGGGAACCACTGCTCTAAGCCAAATCAAAGGATGTATCTAGAAAAAGGTTCATGCGTATGCTGTTTGAGTAGGCAACTGCCCAGTCCAGTTTGGGTGCTCTACAGATAAATCCCCTCCTTTCGCTTTGATAATGAATGTGTTTCAACTGGTGGGTGTTTTCCTAGATCCCTAACACAGTACTGTGAAAGATCTTGCCAGTAAACTGAGGGACGAGGGCTATATTATCATATGCTAACATTTTTGGGACAAGAGGAAATTAAAACAGAGAGATAATATAAATGTTGAGGTTAAAGACAAATTTCACTTTAATTTTTTCAGATGATCTTTTAATATAAATAATAAATAAAAGATACTGATTCTTCTCTATAATTGCTTCTATTATATTTTGGGAGTTTGTGTATGTGTGGGTTGTAGGGAGGGAGCATTCACTCTAGTTTTTCTATGTGCTTGGAGTAGTTTCTAGTGTTTAAAGCCTCCAGAAGTAAAATGAAAACAGTTTGATTTAAAAGGTACAGTTGTAGACAGGTGCTCATGTGTAGCACAATGGAAAAGAACTGAGCTTAATGATTTGAAGACATGGCAGAGGGTGGATACTGACATGGATTGACGCGTTGTGCGTGTCTGATCTGTAGTCCATTTTCTTTATCCCTAAAAGGTGATGATAATAGGTGTAAAAACCCAATATACAAAGTTTTATACTGGCTTACAATTTGTAAAGGTCTACACTAATGTTGGCAAATTATCATAGATTCAATGTCTTTGATGATTTGTCTGATTAAAATTGATTAAGCATGCTAAGTCTTTCAGTTATTCTAATATGGTTAAAAATCATCTACAAGAAAGGTTAGTGTTCTCTGTTATATTATTTTCATGGATGAAAGTGAACACCTAAATTTCTAATATTTTGAAATCTTAAATTTGAAATATGTAATTTAAGATTATGAATACACCTCAACTTTTATTTCGATCCTTCCTCATATTATCCACATTTACAATTTGTTGTAAAAATGTAGACATATAAAATATAGAATGTGACTTGAGATTTATTCTTAAACAGTAACCGTTATTAATGCTTGGTGTATATTTTAAAAATAATTTTTCAGTGAATAGATTAATATGGATATATATATATGTACAACTAAAATTACATATATTTTTAGAAAGATATAGTGATATTGAGAGGCATACAGTCACATAAACACATGTGCACAAATATATATTTAAATAAAAGAAATACAATTTCATAATATTATATGTAACTAATTTTGTAGGATGTTTGTCTTCCATGTGAATAGTAGAGAGGATACATGACTTTTTTATGAGTCCAATATGCCGTTAGGTATATGTCTGATGCTTAGTTCAATGTTAAAGACATCCATTTGTTAACAGGTCACTCATTAGGTTAAGGTACTTTGAATTGGTAGGTGTCCCTGCCATATTTATTATTATGCATTTTGATTATTGCGTATGATTGCATAAATATATTATCTATTTAAATAATCCCTTATTACAATCTTTTTAAATGACAAAGAAAAGGCCAGCACAAGTTAAATAAGTAAGAACCTCTATCACTGCTGGTAGTATTTTGACTTCTAAGTGTGGTACATATTCCAGGAAGCTATTTCTGGGAAAATTAACAGAGAGGAAATGTAGGAGCAGGTCTAAGAGGAGCATTTGCCCTAGTGCACCCTGACATGCTCGGATGTTGCTTCTGTGGATACTAGAAAGTTCTGATATACAAATTTCTACATTGTTGAGCCACATAAATTTAGAAATTTCTTGGTAGGTCTGAGAACAAAATGAACAAAGTTTGATCCCTAAAAATATTGAGTGAAATATTTGCTTTAATCAGCGTCCTTCAATGCCAGGACTATGTCTAATTCAAGCTTTTACTCTAAGCACATAGAATATGATAGATGAATTGTTGGTAAAATAAATTGAAGATATGCAGATGCCTCCACTGAAAAGGAATTCAACTATCATTTCTATTTCATTTTATGTTTACATAATCATAAAGATTCTCAAATAGGTATTTATTGCCATTATTTTGAGGCCTTTAGGGTTAATACAGATGACTTACGTATGACTTATATGTAACTATGCACAATTAGATATTACTGATAATGTCATATGATCCAATTATTTTCAGTCCACCTGATATTAAAAGTATTTTAAATAAAAATATCTAGGTTAGATCCAGAGTTACCAATGTGATATAAATAGGTTGGATGCCATTTTAATCCATCAAAGTATATATATACATTTTTTTTTTTTTTTTTTTTTTTTTTTTTGGAGACAGAATCTCAATCTGTCTCCCAGGCTGGAGTGCAGTGTCACGATCTTGGCTCACTGCAGGCTCCACCTCCCAGGTTCAAGCGATTCTTCTGCCTCAGCTTCCCGAGTAGCTAGGACTACAGGCGCACGCCACCACGCCTGGCTAATTTTTTGTATTATTAGTAGAGACGGGGTTTCTCCGTGTTAGCCAGGATGGTCTTGATTTCCTGACCTCGTGATCCGCATGCCTTGGCCTTCCAGAGTGCTGGGATTACAGGCGTGAGCCACAGCGCCTGGCCTCAAATTATAATATTTTAAAGAATTTCTGAAACCAATGTTGACACAGTTATGATCAAACTTTTACTTATACTTACTCCTGCCTGGTGGAAGTGAAAATCAATATATCGATTTTAAAAAGCAATCTGAAACTCACTGTGAGAGATAGGAAATGGTAGACTCCCTTATACACAACTTGTGAGAATAAATTAGGAAATAATTTAAAATATCACAAAAATGAAGAAACTCCTTAATAAGGTAAAATTAATTTAATAATTTGAATAAAGCAATGATAAATGTATGGTAATTAAATATAAATTATTAAGCTTAATACTAAATTGTATGTATGCTATAATTTTTTTTAAATTTCAGAGAAATTATTGTGAGAGAGAAATATGAGTTTTTCAGATTTTTCTGTGTTGTTTATATTTATTTTTAAATGTCTCATTAGTAGTTTTTACTAATGAGATATAATTTGAGTGAGCCATGATAGTGTACATGAAAATATATTTTGGTTATAGTTAATTTTGCTGTTATGGAGTACCCACTTTTTGAGTCATTTTTTCTATTTAGCTGAGCAATAGATGGGAAAGCATTGTATGATTGAGGTTATAAAATAAACCAGTTCCCAAAGACCAATCAGTAGAGTTTCTATTTTGGTAACTAAAATTCTACTTGCAGAAATTTTTTAAGGCAAAAATAAAATTCAATTACATATTAAATTATATTTTACCTGTCATATAGTAAATTAAAATTTTGTATTCATTCATGGAGGTTGCAATCTATTTGAGAAGAAAGCTGGTAAACCAGGGCATAATTAATATTTTATAGTATTTGTAGAAAATTGTTAAAGGGAAAAAATGAAAAAGCGATGCAGAAAAAAGATTGTCAAAGGATAGATGGTGGTTTGATATTTTATCTATTTGGCTAGGAAGCCCTTTCTAAGAAGAATACTTTGAATAAAGCCTGGGAGGAAGTATGTATGTGAACCATGTTGATATCTCAGGAAAAATATTCCAGGGAGTGTGAAAAGCAAGTGCAAGAGTCCTAGGGAAGGAATACCCCTGGCTATTTGACACACAACAAGAACAGCAGAGCTCAGTGAAGTAATTGAAATGGAGTGTTATGGTCTGAATGTGTCCCTCAAAATCCATGTCTTGGAAGGTTAACCTCCAATGCAACAGTATTGGGAAGTGGCATCTTTTGAAAGGTGCTTAGGTCATGAGGATGTGAATTACAGCCCTTATTAAGAGAGCATTTGGGAGTGGGTTCACTTGCTCTTGCCACAACATGAAGACGCAGCAAGAAAGCCCCCACCAGATGCCAGTGCCTTCAGTCCTGGACTTCTTAGCCTCCGTAACTGAACTGTGAGGAAATAAATGCCTGCTCTTTGTAAATTATTCCTTCTGTGGTGTTTTGTTATAGCAGCAGAAAATGGACTAACAAATAGATTATAGGAGGTGATACTGTTAAGAAATAATAGAAACCAGATCATGTGTAGATCCTGGATTTGTGTAAGAACTTTGGATTTTTCCTACAAGAGTGTGGGTGGTATTTGATCATTCTGAGCAGAGAGGTGACATTATCTGATCGATATTTCAACAAGAAACTCTTGCCACTGTGTTGCAGATAGACTGAAGAGGAGCAAGAACAGAAACAGGGCCAGTTACAGATCCATCCCAAGAATTCCGAGGAGAGATGATGCTGTCTGCAGCAGAGTGACAGCAGTGGAGATTGAGAGAAAAGGTTTGATTCTGTATTTATCATGAAAATAAAGTTGGCAGGATGTGTTACTATTTAAGATATAAGTCTGATGGGATAAAGTGATGGGAAACGGTACACTGTGATATTTGCATCCTAAACAATAAGAAGGATGCAATTGATATTCCCTAAGAAACAAAATACTTGAGGAGAATCAAGTTGGACAGGAGAAGGAGAGACGCAGTAGAGACAAAGACCTGAGTTTTGCACATTTATAGACTGAGATGTCCAAGTGGGGATAAAATGGAGTCAGTGGAATACGCAACTGTGAAGTTGCAGGGAGAGCTTTGTGGTGCAGGAACAAAATAAAAATTCATGTGCAATATTGATTGCACTTAAAGTGAAGATAATGAATATGAGAGAAAACGTTAAGAACATAAGGGACCGGAAGTGGAGCAACAAACACCTGTAGGTTGAAAAGATGGGGAGAAACTAGCAACTAAGGAGTAGCTGTAGTGGGAGGAGGATGCTCTGGTGAGTGACTGTCTTGAAGCTTGGGAAGATGGATTTCAAGGAAGACTCTGTCTTAAAATACATTTAAATTATGGAAATGGAAACTCACAAATACGTTTGAACACATATTCAACATATATTTAGTGTAATTTTTATTTTAGGTATAAAGAGTTTATTTCCTTAATTAAAAAATGTTCATCTTAAAAATTTTTACAGTTGCTTACTTTTTCTGATGTATGTATTTATGGAAATCATTCTATATTCAAGGTGATTCCATTTGTTTGTGTCATCTATGATTTCTTACAGCAGTGTTTTGTAGTTTTCCTTGTAGAGGTCTTTCACCTCCTTGGTTAAGTATATTCCTCAGTCTTGTTTTGTTTTGTTTTGGTTTTTGCTATTGTAAAAGGGATTGAGTTCCTCATTTGATTCTCTGCTTGGTCGCTGTTGGTGTGTAGAAGAACTACTGATTTGTGCACATTAATATTGTATCTGGAGCTTTGCTGAATTATTTTATCAGTTCTAGGAGGTTTCTGGAGTAGTCTTTAGGGTTTTCTAGGTAAACAATCATAACATCAGCAAACAGTGACAGTTTGACCTCTTCTTTACCAATTTCAATGTACTTTATTTCTTTCTCTTGTCTGATTGCTCTAGCTGGGACTTCCAGTACTATGTTGAAGCAGAGTGGTGAGAGTGGGCATCCTTGTCTTATTCCAGTTCTCAGAGGGAATGCTTTCAACTTTTCCCCATTCAGTATTATGTCAGCTGTGGGTTTGTCGTAGATGGCTTTTATTACATCAATGTGAGTCTGCTATTAGAAACAAATGGAACATTCTTGATGCCATAAAAACAAATTTTGCCAGAAATTACTGGTGTAATCATCTATGTATTTTATTAGTCAATATATTTTATCTTCTATCATATTTATTAAGTTTACCTAAATTGGATGTTATAATTATTGCTTTTTCAGATCTGACTAGTTTGCAGCATAAAACATATCTCTTTTAGTACTAATTCTTTTAAAATGTTCTTTGCTGACAACCCCAATTTACCCTACAAATGATTATAGTAAAAGAAGAGTAGACAAGATAGGAAGTTTCCCCAGCCAGTATATCAATTGAAAGACCGTATGTTTTTACTTTGCCATTTCCTAGTGATTTATGCCCAGACTTTTAAGTGCAAGGTAAATCATTAGGAACCAAGATATAAATCTATAGTTTCAGCAGAAGGTCTGAGGTGATTATTAAGTTGTGAAACTGATATTTTAGCAAATATACAAAATTATTGTATTACAAGATTATTTCAGTATTATTCATTCAAATTAAAGTACTCCTTCATACAACTATCACAAGACACATACATATACACATTCTCTCTCTCTCTCTCTCTCCCTCCCCCCATCTCTCTCCATCCCCACCAACAATCACTTTATAGCTTTATAATCACACTGTTTATTAAACTTGAGAGACAATAATCAGCTTGATTGGCTAGTTCTTTATCAACCAAGCTTCACTCAGAATATTTATATTCTAAGATAAATTAAGTGATGTAGCTTCTGAAACTCACTCTATGAGCGAAGTTACAACAATACTTCAAACATATTAATGTATAAGTGCTGCATGTGACTACCTTGAATGCTAGCACGGTAGGCAGAATAATGGTGCCCAAGATGTTCACATACTAATTGCTGTAACTTGTGATTATATTACATGGCAGTAGAGGGTTATGGTTGCAGATAGAATTAAGGTCGTTTATCAGAGAACCTAAATTAGGGAAATGATCCTGGATAAACTTGGTGGGTCCAATGTAATCCCAAGGGTCTTTAAAAGTGAAAGAGGGAGAAAGAGAGTTGGACACAGCGATCCCATCTGGGAAGGACTCAATCTGATTTTGCTGGTTTGGAGTATGAAGGAAGAGGGCCAAGTGCTTTGGTCAGCATCCAGAAACTGGAAAAGACAAAGGAAATGGATTTTCCCCTAGTGCCTCTAGAACGGAATACAGCCACGCTAACACTTTGATTTTATCTCAGTTGAGACTTATGTCAGACTTTTTACCAACAGAGCTGCAAGATAATAACTTAGTGTTTTTTTAAACCACTAAATTTGTGGTGCTTTTTGGCAGCAGCAATGGGAAACTAATAAAACTAGCGTATTGAGGTTTATGAAGTTCCTGCATATATATAAACAGCACATCATGTGAATTTTCCAAGGAGAGACATATAGAATGTTATTTAATCTGTAATAATTATACTGTCAATCTGGAATTGTTATATTACTCAAAAGTAAATTGATGAAACAGTCATATGAAACCTAAAGGTTAGTTTCCTGAAGGATGTTAAGTTTTCTCAAAAAGAAGGTAAATTTTATTCCTAATGAAAGAAAATGATTCATCCTACCTAATGAATACATTCTTGTCTCCAGTAATGATATATTATTACTGTTTATGTGAGTTTATTGAACTTCCAGTTCCTGTGTCCAAATGTAATTAAAATAGTATTGAATTATTTTGTACAGTCTTAGATAAATTATTCAGTTATTCATCTATACAAACAATAGACAAAGTAATATATGGAATATGTTGCAAAATAAACATATTACCCTCTCCTTTTTACTTTTGTAGTGCAGGAAATAGTTACTCAACTTTTCACAGTGTCATTAAAAAAAGTGAATTTAATCATAATAGAATATTTTATAGCTCAATTAAAAAATGTAACCTGGTATGATTAACAAAGATTGGCTTAGAATGAGAATATAGAAGTCTGTGTATGTTTACTGATCAAACTAATTTTTAACTAAGTGACTAGGATGTTGCTTAACCTTTTCAAAACTGCTAAATAGGGAAAAACTTATCCTCCCAGCTTGAATGGCATTATCTCGTGTTTAAATCATAACACCTATGAAAATATTAAGAGAAAAATGTCAAACAAATTTCAAGGGTATAAAAAAATAAAAGAATGGTTGTTAAGGCAAATTATCTAATTAAATTTGGCTGGTATCAATTTTATTTCTTTATTTAAAATGTCTCATGGATATTGTTTGCTTATACCCGGTTATAAAAGCCCTCTTTAGCAGAGGATTCTAAAAGCAGTTATATGAATTGCCTGCCTGCACATGAAACAATCCTAGACATGATGGAGTGTGCAAATGGACTGACATTTACCAGTCTTCTTTAATCTGTCTGATTGGTGATCTTGGAAATACTGGCGCAAATTGTCCATCTGAGTTTCCGTATTCTTTATCAGAGTGCCTCATTCAAATAATTGAATTCTAGGTAATAAAAACGTGCAAATGAGCCAAAGCTTTGGGGAATAACTTCAGCTAAGTGCAAAGCCTGTGAAAGCACCAGTTTGCCGAGATTATGTCAGCATCTGATCTGCTTCCAAAGAACGTGGCTGGGTACTCAGAAGCAGAACCAACTAGCAATTACGTGTTCATTTCTGACACACAAGGAACTGCCATTTTATTTTTCTCTTACTTGTTTCACTTTTCTGAATTATTGTTTTTGTTCTTTTAATTTCTTAAGTGACAGGTGTTTATTGTCGCAAGTCAAATTATATTTCATTTCCCTTTCTTCAATCCCCACTGAGCTGAAATGTCTACAAACTGTATATCCACAAATTAATACCTTGTTTATCCATTTACACCTTTTTCCATAAACCTGAAAAAAACATATATATGTGAACATGCAGACATTAATTTTATTCAGCTTTTTAAAAATCAAGTGTTATTTAACCCATACTATTTTACTTAATCCTTACTTAATATTAGATCTTTAAAATCTCTACAAAACAGTGTATCAATCTGATGCGTTCTTGTCTTTATTTTTGCCTCATAACTCATTTTCATCACTGTTTCTTTCTTTATATCCTGTCATGTTGCCATAAGTTAGTCTTATCCTTTGAAATTTGTAGGTATTCTTTTGTTTTCCTATTTTCAACTCTGTATCATTATATTTCTAACAGTCTTATTTCTTTCCTCTGTCACTCTGGATTCTACCAATCTTTCTAATCCTCCCAATCCCCTCCAGTCCTCATTAATCCTCTTTTTTCAAAGACCATCTACCTTATACTACTAAAGAATATGCCTGAGTAATAGAGTCATCTGATCTTCTGAAACCCCTTAGTAAGACTAAGTCCAAATTCCTTCCCTGAAGTACTGCAGCTGACAATTTTCAATTGGCGATTTTTCGAGGCCGTTGAAAGGTTATAACTATTAGTTGACTACTGTGTCCACTCTATACTGAAACAACAAATGTGTGTGTATGTGCGTGTGTGTGTGTGTGTGTGTGTGTGTGTAGATAAAATGTATTCTTCCCCTCAATCTCTTTTTTTTCTGTAATTATGTAGATTGCCAGAATCGGTGAACTTTTTGCATTGTCTGTGATATCTAAAGACCTTTTTTTTTTTTTCCTGGATCTTTTTAATGTATTATGTAAAGTAAAATTTAAAATAGTTTTTTTTTTTCAGAGTTTTTAAACAGAATTTATGGAAGTTTAATTAAGAATTCTTTAATTTGAGCCATTTAACACTCACTCAGGTAATAAAAGGGAAAAGAAGTGTGACACAATAAGAATCAATAGAATATGAACTTCACTGGGTCGAAATTTGCTAAGTATGAATCACCGTTTCAGATGAGGCGCTCTCGCCAACTTCAGACGCAGTTCTTGTGTGACTGTGACTCTAGAAATATGTAACCGTTAGGAATAGCTTGTTTCTCTGGGAAAGCATCTCACTCCATTTTCAGTCCGGTGCTAAAGAGGATTTAATGTGTATGCAAAAAGGTATTTTTAACACTTAAATTTGGTATTAGCATCCTGGATGTGCTGACTCTTCCAAGTGTAAAATTGTGCTTTCAGAAAGAAGTAAACTAGGACACTTTGTCAGCATCCTAGAAATGATACCCATTCTTTTACTAAAAGGAATGCCAAACATTTAAAATGAAAAAAGTAATGGATTAACTAAATGCAAAAGCCAGATTGTTCTAATCGATAAACTCTACAATGATAGTTTGTTCTTAGCGAATATGTGTTTATATCTCTAATTTATTACCAACTGCAAAAAAAGTATTATTTGTAAAAATATTATTTCCTAAGAGACATAAAATATTTAAAATAACAATTGCTTCAGATCAAATTGTGTTTGTTGTTGAACTTTCTGCTCTAAGTGCTCAACCTAGACCTTGCCTTTCATTGAAAATACATTCACTCAGATATTTTTATAGTACACAATCCTCCTACAGACTTCATCATTTACTTTTCTTCATACTTATTTTTCATCTAGAACCACTCAATTTTTCCCAACATATTGAATTTTATTTAAAAATCACTACATAAGAAAATTACAGTTTTATGACATATAAAAGTATATTATTTTGGCAAAATGAATGTCAATGTACAAAAATACAAAAATTTAACAGAATTTTTATTAAGTATAATGTGGAGACATGGTATGCTGAAAAAATCATAGAAATTATTTAAGAAAAATGTATACTTTGAACTCAGATTTTATATCTTATTGATTTAGTTAATGTTATATTTATATAATGTATCATTTATAATTTACTTGTGCATGCATAGTCAACCAGATTAACTGCCAGTATTTTCTGGAACCTCAACATGTAGTAATCATTTTTTTATATGACATATCCTTCTTGGCCTACTGCACTGGAGCGTAGGTAGATATCATTAACTTCATTTTGTAGAAGAGTAAATTTAAGTCATAGAAATTCCTAGATGGCTCTACGCGATACACTTACTTAAAAGTAGCCAGGTCAGAATGGAGCATGCCCAGCTTTCCTCTTCTATCCGTAATGCCTCTTCACCGACCAGCACCCACACCCCCTGCACCCTGGATCCCAGCTGATGGGCTCACGTCACATTTCAGAAATAAATTTTCTAAATCAGTGGGACAGTGACAAGCTCACTTCTACCAATCTATACAAACTAGTACCAATATTCCAATCTCTTGCCTCTATTCCAATTATAGTGAAGGACAACACCTGCTGTATCTGCACCTCCTTCTCAGGATTCTGTCCCCATACCCTCCCTGACTTCTCTCTTTAATTGGCTACATCATCAAGGTATCACTCGCTAATGATCCTTCCCATAAGTGTGCTCTGGAGACTTCCATCTCTTTTTTTTTTTTTTTTTTTTTTTTGGAGACAAGATCTCATTCTGTTGCCCAGGCTGGAGTGCAATGGCATGATCTTGGCTCACTGCAACCTCTGCCTCCTGGATTCAAGTGATTCCCCTGCCTCAGCCTCCCTAGTAGCTGGGATTACAGCTGTACATGACCATGCCTCGCTGATCTTTGTATTTTAGTAGAGACGGGGTTTCACCACCTTGGCCAGGGTAGTCTCGAACTCCTGAACTCAAGTGATCTGCCCTCCTCGACCTCCCAAATTGGTGGAAACTTCCATCTTTAAAACACATCTGGGGACAACACCACCTATTTACTCTGCTCAGATTTAACATGTTTCTGACATCTGAGTAAATGATCCCGTTTGTACCAGCTGAAAACTGACAGAGATCCTTTACACCTTTGTCACCCTTATCC
Source organism: Chlorocebus sabaeus (assembly GCF_047675955.1). NCBI lineage: Eukaryota > Metazoa > Chordata > Mammalia > Primates > Cercopithecidae > Chlorocebus > Chlorocebus sabaeus. Next base: position 74,456,885 of record NC_132907.1, read on the forward strand.
CTCCTATCACTGTCAGGTCCTATATGTTCTAACCCTAAAATATTTTTAAAATATGTTCACTACGTGTATCTCTGCTACCACCCTACCGGTTCAAATCCTGATCTCTTCTATAATGATTTCTTTCATTTGACTTGCATCAGCAAATACCCTTCTCAAATCATTCATATATTCATATGACAATCAGCAAATACTTCCTATAAGTATAAATCAGTAGATGTTGTTCTTCTCTTTCAAAACTCTTTCAAGGATCCCAATATGAAAAACAAGAGACTAAATTCTTGCCATCACCTCAAAAACTTTTAATGTTCTCATCTAGCCTCCCTCTCCAACTTGATCACTATCTATGCTTATTAAGTGACAATTTTATACTTTCCCCTCCTCAAATATGCTAAGCAATTGAACTTGCTTATTCCTTTAGTCTGAATGTCCTTCTCTCATATTTTTTACGGCAACCTTCTTGTCCTTCAGGCTCTTCTCATCCTATTAAAAACAAAACCCTTTTCCCTAAAGTAGTTCTGTATCACACTAGCCAATTTTTCGTGTTCTCCAATACTGTTTATTAGCTTATTCCTTTCCTTTTTTCTCAACTCCAAGTAAAAAGTAAACCTTCCTTAACCCAGGATATTGAGCATTCACTTATCTTTGGATTTCCAGGGTTTAAGATATTTCCTGCCACACAGCCCATACTATATCTCAGAAAATAAATTTGAAGTACATCACACATAGATAATAGGGCTCAAGTGAATACCATACACAGTTAACCATCACTCATATAAAATGGAATATCACCTGCATTCCTGAAGCCTACCTTTTGCACTTTTACAGTCCTGTTCTCTTCCCCAGATATAACCTCTTTATCCTCACTTCTAACAGTATACGTGGCATTTACCTGTGTATTTAAAATAAACCAAATTATACAGTATTTTTCCATTGAAAAGTATTTCCACAGTATTTTTCCATTTGTTTTTTAACATTACTTTTGTAAAAAGCATCTATTTTGTGGAATGAATCAGGTGTTTAAGCATTTTCATTACTGTAGATTATTCCATTGTATAAATATACTGTAAGTTGTTTGTTCTACTACTGAAAGGCTTTTGTGCCATTTCTGTTATTAACTATTAACTGTAATATTAGTAATTAACATTATTGACTATTATTTGAAATAATAATAGAAATGGCACAAAAGCCCTTCAGTAGTAGAATGGATAATTTCTGGTTTATTTACTATTGTATTTAATATTTACTACCATTCTATTTACTATTTCTATTAAAAACTATTACGGATAATATAACTATGAACATTCTTGTATTTGACTTTTGGAGAAAATATGTGTGCCTTTTTACTGGGTATATATTGTAAGTAGAATTGTTACATTATAAGGTATGTGTATATTCAGCTTTAATAGATAAAGACAAATCATATTCCAAAATGGTTCTACTAATTTATACTCCTACACCATTATGAGATATATTCTTGTTATTGTCTGTCTTGTTCATTTTAGTCATTCTGGCAGGTATGTAGTGGTATCTCATTGTATTATTCCCCAAACTGTATTTTTAATCTTCAAAACTACAGTAAAATTTGAAAGAATAATGTAGTGAACATTCATACTCTTAAAATGCAGTCATCAGTTGTGTTAATTTGCCACTTTTGCTTTATTGATCATGCACCGCCTTAGTTTTTCTAACTGTTTGAAAACAACTTTTACCCTTTGGATGCAGACTTTCAATGATAGAAAATTGAAAAGCTTTCTGAATTTATAGACTTAGTAATTTTAACATTTAGTGAACATTTTCTTGATTTACTTTAATAGTTTTGCAAGTAGAATGGTAAGATGCAATATAAATACAATATACTAAGTATATTTGTTTCAAGATGCTAAGGAAACAAATTTTGCTTTGCAACTTGTGAGGATAATATATAAATGAGAAAAACAAAGGCTGTGCTAAAAAGAAACAAGCTCATCCATTTTGTTCATCATATTTAAAACATGAATAAGGCTTGAAATGCCATTTACAGATAATGCCACCACCAAAGGAAGAATATCGCATTTTTCTTTGTATCATCCTTGTTTACTTAGTACAAATATAGTTATTAACTGCCAAATAATGGTAGTTTAGACCTCAGAAAGCACATTTGTATTTTTTAAACTTGAATAGGTTTCCCTTTATATGTAGTTCTTACTGGTATGATGGAGACCGTGATGGTGAAGCTAAATTGTTGCACCATTTGGCACCTTGATTCACATTTCTTTCTCTGTTTTTAAAATTTTTTTTTAACGTTTAATATCAGAGGTTTTTTTAACGTTTAATTTCAGAGGTTCAGGTTTGTTACATAGGTAAACTTGTGTCGTGGAGATTTGTTGTACCAATTATTTCATCACCCAGGTATTAAGCCTAGTACCTATTAATTGTTATTCTTGATCGTGTCTCCCTCCTCCCACCCTCCACCTTCTGAAGGGCCCCAGTGTGTGTTGTTCTCCTCTGTGTCCATATATTCTCATCATTTAGCTCCCATTTATAGGTGAGAACATGTGGTATTTGGCTTTCATTAGTATGTTTCATGGTATGTTTTATAGTATGTTTCATAGTATGTTTTTATGACCAATAACCTCCACTGATGTATCAAGTTTCACAAATGATCTTTCTGTTGCCTTTCTTTCATTCTTTTAAACAAATTATCTTTTTATATATAAATCAAATTAATATGTGAAGCTCTAGTAATGTATTTTAAACTTTGCTTCTTACAAAACCTTTCTGGCGGCATTGAAGTTTTTTTGCTGATTAGGTTTATAAGTGATGTGTGTGAATTCATCCCTATATACTAGCTCTTGAACAAATGAAGTTGCAAGTCACTTTTGAAAATTCTATTTTAATTGTTATTTTATACTGGAAAATGTTATTTGTATGACATTTACTTGAGAACAAGCAAACTGGATACCAGTTCTATTATATATTCTGAGTATTCAGAATTTTATTTTTGTCTGGTAGACTAGCATTCCATCAATAAGCATGCTTTGCTTTAATTGGGGTTAGAATGGGTTAATTTGCTTTTAATTGGGCTATTTTTAAGACATTATGTTAAAAATATATTTCTTTTAGAAGAAAATCTAAAAATAAGAAAGACTTATTCTCCAGTGGCTAGAGAAGAAATAGTGGGATTGCTACACAAAGTTTAATAATGTATTTTGTTTTCTTATAAAATAGCATCACTCGTCTCCAATGGAAATATTCTTCACTATCTGTTTTTAAAAAGTTTTCTGTATTACCTATATATGTCAACAAGTTAGTCTTCACTAAAATTCTAATTTTTTTCTATTTTCTCTATTATTTTAACACATATCTATTTATATATATTTAATATTTAGAATATTACTTAATCTCAAAGATTAAATATTGTTTTACAATATAAATAAATGTATTAAAAACTATTTTCCAGATAAGGATTTTCAAAAAATCTTGTGAACTGTATTCCCAAGAGTCCCGTGAACTTAACATTTAAATATTTATTCATTTCATTTAGGTCTTTTATAGTTGCCATCAGTTTACCCACAACACCACATACCCTTTTAAAAGAAAATGTAATACAGTAATAATTTCATAACCTTAAGATAACAATTTAGGGAGTTTCCTATCTAATATACCATATACCAATTTACCTAATTATATTTTAAAATTTTGATTTTTCACTTGTGATCTTAAATGAAAAAATATATCTGCAAAAGTGTAAAATACTTAAATATATATTGAGCAGAAGGATATCCTCTCTTATTGCTAAATTTAATTTTAAATATGGAAATGCATAACATTTATTATTAACAAATTATAAATATGAAGATGACTGTACCATGACAATATCAGTAGTTTTTAAGAAAAATACATATTATTTATGTTTATAGTCTTATGATATTTATTTATAATATATATAAATACTATAATTTATTATAATTTATTCATTGATGAATTTGCTTCTTTCTGTCTATTTCATTCTGAGCCTTTTTTATTCTTGCTGCCCTGGAGCTGTAGGTGCTTCCTTAATGGTTCTTTACTGACATTTGTTTCTCACTCCCCTGTTCAGCTCATCAACTTTCATGGTTATCCCTCATGTAATTTTATTACTCCATGTATCTACATCTTTCCTTCAACCTCTAATCTGGTCTTTTATTTCCACCCATCAGCAGATCATCTCCACTGTCTTATGCTGTTCTATTCCTCAAACTTATTGGATATAAAACATTCTTGGATTTTTAAATGTTTATATTACTCTAATAAGGTGTTAATTTGTCGACTTCTTAGGACACCTTCTTTTGTGATCAAAGAGTATCAATGTTCCTTATGATGTAGACGAAAATAGGTGCTATGCTGTCTTTTATTTTTCTGAGACCAACATGATTTTATATAAGTATGAATGTGAGAATCAGTCACAAATTGTTTTGAAGCTTGGTAAATTAAAGTTTATATCACCACAGGCAAGTTATATAATTTTCTATCTGTACAATATGTACAACCCAAATCAAAAGAATGAAAATTTTATGATTCTAGAAGTGAACACAGTGTCAAGCACACAGAAGTCACTCAATAAAACAGGTTTCATCATCATTTCTATTCTTAACAGTTTAATTAATCTTCTATATTTTTCTAATTATAACATTGGCATCACCATGATTTCTTTAAGGTCAAAAGTCTAAAATAATATTGAATATTTCTCCTCTAATCTGTTTCTATTTTTTCATTTTTGTAATTAATGTATCCTTTAGATGCAAATTTCCGTATCAAGTAACTATCATATCACTATTGTTAATCTCTCCTATTTAGTTTACAATAGCTTTTATAGCATTCATTCTCACTTTTCTTTATTATATATATATTTTTTTACCTTTCTTTTAAACCTAAGTGTAGTGCATACTGCTTCAGAATAAATATGACATTATTATTTTCTTTTTTATGTCACCTAGACCCAGTCTTATTGCAAATATATTATATGTATGTGCCATAAATTTTAATTAATTGGTTTGGTATTCCTACATTTTTTCAATAATATTTGATATTAACAAGAGTGTATATTCAATCTAACTGTAATTTTTGTTATGTAACCATCTTTTATTATGTTTTCTTTTAAAATAAACTCTCAAAATATGACAGTACTCTTAAATGACTTTAAAATAGCTCATCGGTATTGTTAATTAAGCGAAACACTTTATTTCTTCGTTATTTACTGTAGGTGAATAAGCGTGCACATATAACTCTTGAAAGTAATAACTAGTAGTTTACTATTGGAAAGAAAATCTGCTCCAGATAAAACAGGCTTTGAGCTGATTTCCATCAGTAAAATTTTCTACATCTAGAATCCCTTTATTAAGAAGAATTGTTTTTTTTTTTCTTTTAATGATTTAGCAATTTTGCTACTTTATTTATACCATGTGATTGATATGGTGATTTGCTAAATATATCATCTCCATGCTTCAAGTATTGTATATAGAAGAAAATAACCAATCTATAACATCCAATTGGAATATAGAATTATGTGTATTAGCTGATGTAACATTAAAGTGTGATAAACTTTCTCTTTCTTATCCAGATTTATGAGCTCTTAATCTTCTCTCAGGCCTTCATACTTTTAGTGATTAAAGATTAGAAGCTTAACTAATATCCATGAAATTGTGACATGTTTTTCTCTCTGAGTAAGAGCATTATTGGATATATTATTTTTAATCTCATCATAATTGAATTAAATAATCTGAACACAACAGCTGTCCAGAAATAAGCATATAGTATATTTTAATGATCAATAACCTCCACTGATATACCAGGTTTTGCAAATGACTTTCTGTTGCCTTTCTTTCATTCTTTTAAACAAATTGTCTTTTTGTATATAAATCAAATTAGTATGTGTAGTACGAAGTTCAAACTCACACAACAAAATTAATTCGTTTTCTCTCCTGAAAGCCTTTTTCTTTTTTTTATGAAAGCCACATACCATCTGTTCGTATTTACTACAGGTTGTTGTCATTGTAGAAAAAGAAAAGCAAACTGTGTGTTCTGTTGTACTGCAGGCACACCTTCTCTCTCATGTAAGTGTCACTCAGAGAGAGAGAGCTGTTTATTGACATGGCAGGACAATACACTAGGAAATGCTGTCCTCTGTCCAGTTGCACTTTTGTCCCCACAAGAACCTCGCACCTGTCTCTTTCTACTTGCCTCTCTCTACCCGTCTCTCTCTTTCTACCTGACTTTGCCTCTCTCTTTCTACCTGCCTCTCTCTTTCTACCTGCCTCTCTCTTTCTACCTGCCTTTCTCTTCCTCCTTCTTCCTTAAATGTAACCTGATGGAGAAATGTAGCCTTCAGGACAGTGAAACTGTTGACATACTGTACAGTTTTTGTACTTTTCTCTACTAATTATCAGAATAAAAAAAATCTAAGAAATCACCCTGGTAATTCTAGCACACTGATTCAACTTTAATAGATATTTTGCTAACATATGATACTATTTATTAAATCTACAAATTATAATTATCTGATTGTGATTTTCTGTATCGGGAGAGTATGTTTCCATGTTTTAAACATGTAGTAAAGTCAGATACTGTTTATGTAAAGTCATCAAGCCATTTAAAACATTGAATACAGCAAAGTTCAGATTTAGAGTTTTTCTTATTTGTCAGAATTGTGGAGAAAATCCACTCTGTGTAGGTCCCATTATATTCTTACATATGAGGCTACATTTATTCACTTACATACACATAAGACTTACTGTTTATTATTAATTTCCAGAGGTTTGAAACTTGTGTTTTCATAAAATAGCTTATAGCATTGTTAAGCTTGCATTGTTCATTTTTATTTTTTTCTTCATAGAGTGAGATAGATCTATTGTTTAAAACACTGGTGTAGAAAACATATAAACTAAAAAATAAAGATATCCTACAATCCCCCCACTCATAGATAATCTCCACAAAAACTTAGATAAATATTGTTTTAAGCAAATGTGCTGTATAAGTACAATCATTTTATGGTACATATTGCATATATGTGGATTTTGAATAAATTTTGCACCTACTAATACATCATTGAATGTTTTAATAAACTTAAGTATTTCAATATAATGCTATTTAAATTCCTTATATCTTTAATGGTCATATCAAAATTTATTCATCTAAATTATTATGTTTGGCTCTTTAGTTTATTTCTATTGCTACTGCCAATATTGCTATGGTCATTTTGTTCAAATTGTTTTGTATTTCTGATTTTTTCTTAGTTTAATTTCTATAACAGAATTAGCCAAAATATGTATTTTTTTTTTCAGGTTCTAGATACACAGTTCCATATTATACCTCAAAATTTACATTCAAGCATTCAAGGTTCTCTCTCCTCTCTCTCTCTCCTTTCCTTCTTTCTTCTTCTTCTTTTTTTTTTTTTTTTTTTTTCTCTTTTGGGCAGGGCCTTGCCCTACCATCCAGGCTGCAGTGCAAAATCCCACTCACTGCTGCCTCAACCTCCCAGGCTCAAGAAATCCTCCCATCTCAGCCTCTTGAGAAGCTGAGACTATCTCACGATCAAACAGTCCTCCCACCTCAAGTAACTGGGACTACAGGCAGATGCCACCACACCCATATTTTCTTTTTCTTTCTTTCTTTCTTTTTTTTTTTTTTTTCTGTAGAGACAGGGTCTCACTATGTTGCTCAGGCTGATCTTGAAATCCTGGGCTCAAGTGATCCTTCCACCTTGGCCTCTCATAATGCTGGGATTACAGGAATGAGCCACTGCACCTGACCATCAAGTTCTTTTCAACTTGTCTGCATGACAAACCAAAGTTGTGCAGTCATTAACAACTCATGTAACTGAATCTATTATATTGTGAAACAACATATATCTGATATGTCCTCTTTTTTATATCATGTTCTAGTTTTCAAATTTTTAAATCAAATGATAGACTTCATAAACATTTACAAAATCTGTGTTTTTGCCTTTGTCTTTTGATATGGTTTGGCCGTGTCCTCACTCAAATCCCATCTCAAATTGTAATTCCCAGGCAATCCTCACATGTTGAGAGAAGGACCTGGTAGGAGGTGATTGGATCATGGGGGCACTTTCCCTATGCTAGTGCCTTGATACTGAGTTAGTTCCCAGGAGATCTGATGGTTTTAAAAGGGACTCTTCCCCCTTTGCTCTTTTCTCTCTTTTGATCTGGCCACTTTGTGAAGAAGATGCCTGTTTCTCCCTCCATCATGATTGTTAAGTTTCTTGAGGCATCCCCAGCCATGCAGAACTGTGAATCAATTAAATCTCATTTCTTTGTAAATTGCTTTATTTGCCCATTCTCGTGCTGCTAATAAAGACATACACAAGACTGGGTAATTTATAAAGGAAAGAAGTTTAATTGACTCACAGTTCAGCATGGCTAGGGAGGCCTCAGGAAACTTACAATCATGGCTGAAGGAGAAGCAAATATGTCCTCCTTCACATGACAGCAGGAGAGAGCAGAATGAGCGCTGAGCAAAAGGGGGAAAAGAACTTTATACAACCATCAGATCTCAAGAGAACTCACTCACTATCACTAGAACAGCATCATAAGTGTAACTATCCCCAGGATTCTATTACCTCCCACCAGATCCCTCCCATGACAAGTGGGGATTATGGGAATTCAGTTACTGCAATTCAAGATGAGATTTTGGTGGGGACACAGCCAAACCATATTGATTATCCAGGCTCGGGCAGTTCTTTATAGCAGTATGAGAACAGAATAATACATATTTCATATCACTATTATCACCTTCCAACATCATTGTAGTTTTAATACCTTGAAGTGAAAAGTTGGATAGGAACAAAAACTGCTTAAGAATTGTTTTAAACCTTCATAAATGGAAATACTATAAAATTATGATTGTGTGTAAGGAACTGTGTGATTTCAGTGACTGAATGGTTGCATAGACATTAGCCTGTATTTGTGGGCTCTGCTTATTGAGGCTTGATGTTCATATTTCAGTTTTTGTTTTTCTTGTCAGATCTCTTGTTAGCAATCATTATGGATCAATTTTAAACTAGAAATAAGAAAATACATTTAAAAATCAAATATGAAGAAAATACACTGAGTTGTTTTGTCAGGCTATCGGGTCAATGAGTCTCAAGAGAAAGGATAGCAAACTCAGCAATGTCTTTCCTGCCTTGGTGAATTAGATGGGACATTGTATCATAAATGAATTATGCATTATGAATACTTTAAATAATATTCTCTGAAACTTATGTATTCCACAGAATCACCTTAAGATTTTTTTTTTTTTTTTAGTTAGTTTTTGAGACTGAGTCTTGCCCAGACTGCAGTGCAGTGTTGCAATCTCAGCTCACTACAACCTCTGCCTCCCAGGTTCAAGAGATTCTGTTGCCTCAGTCTCCTGAGTAGTTGGGATTACAAGAACCCACCACCATGCTCAGCCAACTTGTTTGTATTTTTAGTAGAGACAGGGTTTCAACTTGTTGGCCAGGCTGGTTTCATACTCCTGATCTCAAGTGATCTGCTTGCCTCAGCCTACCGAAGTGCTAGGATTAAAGGCGTGAGCCTCCATGCCCAGCCTCCTTATTTCTGAAAAATAAAATACGTATGCAATGTAAAATTTTATGCTGAGTCTAAATATGTCAAATATTCTTAAAGGAAATGGATTTTGTAATTTTTTTTTTTTGCTTTTTGACCTTTATTCTCTAAATTATGAAATAATCACTGGTTCGTATTATCTCTTCAATTTAATTTATTAAATGTAAATAGTAAATCTGATTAGCAAATATATTTTTCCATCTTTAAAACCCAAAATTTGATACTCATGCAAAATATGAGAGAGAAATATAGATAAAATAATATTCCATAAATAAATTACATAAAAGCACTTATCAAACAGTGGAGAAGACTTCCCACTCAAGGTTAAAGAAGAGACATTATACTAAATTATGGCAATATTGGGGAAATCAATTAAAATTGTATTTCTTCAAACAAAATAATGTACTGAGAATCAATTATAAAAAGATCATAACATATCAAAAGGAATGACAACAGAATATTTATAATATCTACAGAAGAGAAGGTTAACAAAAGCTTCCGAATTTTATTTAAAAACCTTGCAGAGAAAAAATTGTTTGGTTTAAAAAATACAAACTTAGAAGTAAAAAAGCAAAAGCTAAAGAAGGCTATTGCAATAATTACTGAAATCTAGATTAAGGGTCAATTATTTTATTACATGACCATAATAAAAACTTGAAAAGCCTTTTGAGCTGCAATCCAGACTACAAAATGATATTACTGTATATGGTATATATCAAAACATTAAAATTAAAAGAATCATGAAACACAACAGGCAACAGACAAAATAATATAATCATGAGTAATGTAATCACTATAAATTCCAGGCTTATGTGAAATTACAATAATTATATTCCTGATGAAGATAAGATATTATCTTTCTAATTTTAAATGTGAAACAAAATCCAGTGCTGGTGACATTGTGCTGAAGTGGGCACACTCCATCGTTGCCAGTGGCATGACAATTTCACAAGTGATATTGACCAATAACATATATACAGTTATGTGGCAGATAATGAAGTTTAGGTCAGTAACAAACCTCACATATTGTGGTGGTCTCATGAGATTATAATGTAGTTGGCTGGGCGCATTTGCTTACGCCTGTAATCCCAGCACTTTGGGAGGCCGAGGCGGGTGGATCACAAGGTCAGGAGTTTGAGACCAGTCTGGCAACATAGTGAAACCCCGTCTCTACTAAGATTACAAAAAAAAATTAGCCAGGCGTGGTGATGTGCACCTGTAGTCCCAGCTACGCAGGAGACTGAGGCAGAAGAATCCATGAACCCAGGAGGCGGAGGTTGTAGTGAGCCGAGATCACCCCACTGCACTCCAGCCTGGGCAACAGAATGAGACTCCGTCTCAAAAAATGAAAGGATTATAATGTAGTTGAAAAATACCTATCACCTAGTAACATCATAGCCATTGTAACATCATAGCACAATGCATTACTCACGTTTGTGGTGATGCTGGTATAAACAAACCTCCTGCACTCCCAGTCATATAAAAGCCTAGCATATAGCACATACAATTATGTACACTACATAATGCTTGATAATGATAATAAATGAGTATGTTATTGGGTTATGTATTTACTACAGTATAGTTTTTATCATTTTATATATGGTGTTTATATAATGTGTGTATATTTATGTGTGTATGTGTAGATATATATAATGTGTGTGTATATATGTATACACACACACACACACATATATATATATATTTATTTGAGTTAAACATCCTCAGGCAGGGCCTTCGGTCCTTCAGGAGATATTCCAGGAGAAAGTGTTGTTATCATAGGATATGACAGTTCTATGTGTGTTATTGCACCTGAAGACGTTTTAATGTGTTATTACACCTGAAGACGTTTTAATGGGACAAGATGTGCAGGTGGAAAACAGTGATATTGATGATCGTGACCTAGGCCTGATGTACATGTCAGTGTCTTAGTTCTTAAGAAAAATGTTTAAAAAGTAAAAGCAAATGAAAAATAGAAAACAGCTTATAGAATAAAGAGATAAAGAAATAAAATATTTTATATGGCTATAAAATGTGATTGTGTTTTAAGTTAATTGTTATTTAAAACACACAAACATTTTAAAAGAATTAAACAGCTGATAATGCAAAAACTTACAGTAAGCTGAAATTAATTTATTGTTAAAGAAAGAAAATATTTAAATTTAGTGTAGCCTAAGTATACAGTGTTTATAAAGACTACAGTGGTGTAGAGTACTGTGATAGGTCTTCACATTTACTCATCACTCACTCATTGACTCACTCAGAGCAACTTGCAGTCCCACCAGTTTCCTTTATGGCATCCTATACAGATGCATCATTTCTTGTCTTTTATATTGTATTTTTACTCTACCTTTTAAAATGCCCAGATACATAAATATTTACCATTGTGTTATAGTTGTCCATCTGTACATGCTGTGCACGTTTGTAGACTAGGAGCATTAGGCTATATTGTACAGCCTAGGTGTGTAATAGGCTATCCCCTCCAGGTTTGTGTAAGCACAATCTGTGATGTTCACACACGAATGAAATCACTGAAGGGTGTATTTCTCAAAACACATGCCTGTCATTAAGGGATGCATGAGTGAAAATCATTTTGCTTGCCCCTCCCTTTCTGGAAATCTATCTCCAAGACATGGCCCTCAATATGGAAAATCTATGTTTAAACCACCTGTATTTATAATAACAGAACATTAGAAAAAATCTAAATTATTTAAAAATTTAACATTATTAAATAAATGATAGGTAGAATGTTATAAGCAGAAGTCACAAAATGAGTTTTCTTGGAACTAAACATGGAAAAGACTGAACAAGTGTGAAAATAAATACAAATGTTAAATACAGTATAATTATATCCATGTTTATAACATGTATTTAAAAACTATTTTAATATTGGTATACCTTATTTGCATTTTAAAAAATTCCCATAACAAAATATATATTAATATAACTTCTGAGTTTATATTTAATGCTATCTTAAATAATATTTTTAAATAAATAAAGATATTTAATAGTTTTATACACACTCACCTACAATTATACACACGCAAGGTAATGAAGATGTGTGAATATTAAGCCCAGGAAAAAAATGTACTGCTTTCAGGGCTCTCTGTCTCCCTTTTCATCTTCAATTTTTTTTTCTACTTTTCTTCTTCATTCACTCTTCCCTCCCTTCATCCTCCTTTTTCCTGTCTTTTTCCATTTTAAAAAATCTTTCTTTATTTCTCCTTCATGACTACTATATTTTAAAAAATGTTTACCATTGTTTCAGAATAGCAGAAAGACCAGATGCAGACATTGTTGAGTTAATCAATCAAGAGTAAATTATTTAATGGTGCAGAAGAAGGTATGGCAGTGAGGATACATAGCAGAATGGTCAGCAAATTTCTTCAAGGCCACTGTCACTAATGACCTGATGAAGTGATGCCACTTCACACTGTTCCTGGAAGTCCAAACATTCTTCATAAGATAGAACCATGGAATGCAATGCAACACAGAACATCACACATGTTCTCATGTCTCGTTTGTTACTCCCAGACTTTCCAAACTTACACAAACTGGTTCAAGGATATTCCAGGATATAGAGATGAAAGGATGAGTGTCAGTTACCTGGGGCTTCCCAGGCTGACACTAACAGGCTCTTGATATTGTATAGAGACTACTTTACCTGCCTTCTTCTCTTTTACATGTCTTCTTTTATATTTATTCTTTCAACCAATATTGCTTAGTGCCTATCAAGTTCCTGGCATGTGTTAGGTACTGAGGGCATGAACACCTGGCCCCTGGCCACAGGTCATTTACAATTCATACAGTAACCTTGATGGCAGTTCATAATGACATTGATGGCAATTCGTAAGTTCTAAGTATATATACTAGCATCTTTTGGCTTCTCCTTTTTTTTGGTGAGGGAAAGATCATCTTACTGAGTTTCTTCATGTAGTATAAGAAATAAGCACCAACATTCTAAGCTGGATATAATGCAAGTTTATATGTTTGTTTGTTTAGTTCTTGGGCATCCCAACATGGCTTAAGTCAATGGTTGAGAGTGTTTATTCTACTCCAGTCATTTAGGGATCCAGGGTGCTCAAAGCTCTACCATTATAAGTCTTCATTCACACTGGATATCACTATCTAATCTGCTGAAGGGGGAAAACAATGAGAGATCCCTTGGAAAATGTAATGGCCAGGCCAGCCATCATAAGTTCATCCCCAGATGCAAAGGAGGTGAACATGGTAGTCTATTTGTGAGCCAAAAAAGAAGAGAAAAATACTTATTTCAGAAAGGGTCAGCTGTATCTGTTACACTTGGTCATAAAAGGTACTCATCAATGTGATGTTTTGGCATCAAAATATCAATATAGATTTTATCTTTTTCAGTTATCTACAGATTACATTTTTGTAGAGAATACCTCCTTAGTAAAAACATATATATGTTATTTTCTCAGTGGAATCTTTCAACTCTGAAAATAGTCTTCTATTGTATATCAGCTCATAAATTACAAAAGATGATGGAAGCAAAAAAAAAAGTGTACAATTCTTCTCAATTGGACAAAGAGTAAGGCCAATGTCTACTCTTAAATACATTGCAGACATATTTTTAGCTCAAAACCAAATACTAGATTATTGGAGTTATGTTGAGAATTTATTTCTAAATGTACCCAACATTTTATATCCAAGTGGCAAACAATAACTAAAATAACTCCATGTATCTAAATAGAAACATTTTGGTCATACTGACTGCAATGTACATCTTAATTGAAAACTTAGAAAAGATTATTCAAAGGTTATGTAGATATTTTTAAATATACCCTTAAATGTACCCAACACATATACACACACAGATATACATAACACATATAACTGATATGTTATTCCTTCTATATATTATATATTATTGATGTATATGACATATAAATATAAATTATAATTACATATATAAAACATTTATATACACATACATGTATGCATGTTTCTGTGTGTGTGTTTCCAGACGTTTGAATTCACTGTGAAAGTACAAAATGATTATCAGTGATTCTCTTGTCCATGCTTGGTGAAATAAATCAGATTCTCCTGATGCTCCAGGGCTGATTTCTCCTTCAAATAGCCAGAGAAAGAGATTAGAGATGCTCAATTCTATCGGACATGAAACATACAAAGAGGACTTTGCAGCACGTTGCTAAACTGAGAAGCAGATTTTAATTTTTCCCAGAATATTCCAAACACCTGCCAGGGCAGAAAATTGTTAGAATGTAAGTGGTATTAAAACTAATTATAGATGGCTATATGGAGACATAAAGTTTATATAAGTCACATAGATTTACATCTACCTTTACTAGTTGAGAATTTACTAAGGTACTCTTAGTTCACAGTTTTCTGCTCTTGAGATTCTTATATGAATTATGTGTGACAACTGAAAATGTTAACCAATGGTAACATTTTTCTAATACAGTGATCCTGCGGGAGAAAAAGATAAATTAAAAACATATATATTTTACTTACCATCACATATATTCTATCATAATTTAAGAAGTAAAATATATGCTATATTATCAATACTAATTGGAAGGCAACAATTATTTATATTACAAGAGACTTGCTAAATATATTGTTAACTATTTGATAAAGAATTTAAAGGCAGGACAATTTGGTAAGAAATGGTTTCTTAGTATTAATAACTGAAACAATCAGTATTGCATGTAAATTATCACTAGATATTTTAGGACCCTTTTTGTTGGCAATTCTGTACGGAAAATTATAAGGAGCCTTACCCTGTAATGAAAGAATTTACCAGTAATAAGTATATTTAACACTAACTGCTCATGATTAGGAATTATGTCGGCCTACTCTTTTAGCCTAAGAAAAGTAATCAAAGTGTTATCTTTTTTTTTTTTGAGATGGAGTCTCGCTCTGTCGCCCAGGCTGGAGTGCAGTGGCGCAATCTCTTGGCTCACTACAAACTCTGCCTCCCGGGTTCACGCCATTCTCCTGCCTCAGCCTCCCGAGTAGCTGGGACGACAGGCACCCGCCACCGCGCCTGGCTAATTTTTTTGTATTTTTAGTAGAGATGGGGTTTCACCGTGTTAGCCAGGATCGTCTGGATCTCCTGACCTCGTGATCCAGTCGCCTCGGCCTCCCAAAGTGCTGGGATTACAGGCGTGAGCCACCGCGCCCAGCCAAAGTGTTATCTTTTGATTTTCCTCCCACAAATAAATTATTTAGAGAGTGGACAGATCAAAAGATTAAAATTGAACACATATACTTCTCACTGCATAAATGAAATTACTTAGTAAGAAAGTATGGAAGGAATACACCAAGGTTAATTTCAATTTGGTATCTAAATTAGACACTGAATTGGCTTTCAACTGCAGAAAAATTCTCCATTTGTAATGATACCTTTTTATTTGTTTCCTTGATTTGAATAAAACTTAGCTTGTTTAAAATACATGTTTCTTACAATTATGCCAGAGTAATGTAAATAAAGATGCTACAAAATCGGTTTTCACTAATTACTTTGAAAGTATCATTTAGTTCTGAGGTGGCCTCTTATTCCATATGTTCAGAATTTGATACTTTAGAGGAAACTAAGCTGTCTGTTTATACTTGGATATCTGAAATTTTGCATGTAAATTTAGTTCTTTATGATAAAATACCTTGTAATGTGTGTATTTTCAACTGTTATATTTTCTTGGTGAGAGTAACATCCTGGTCAGCAAGTTAATTTACTGGATGATGGGATCCACAAATCTGTTTGCACACCTGTTATGCCTGGCAGTTATTCTTTTTCAATGTGTAGTTATTTGTAGCTTATTATTTTTTCTCTTCATTCTTAACTTTTGTACTCTATTTTTTTAACTTTGCTATCTATCTACATATTCCATTAGATTCTTTAGCAACTAGGAATGTCCAATAGGTAGTATGGATTTTAAGTGTTAACTCTTCCTTTTTTTTTAAGTTTGCCTGGGCACTCTATTGTAGTTAAAATTAAGAGCAGCACTTACCTTTTAACTGTCCTCTTAATGTGTATTCTTTAAATAGTATAAAAACAGCACAACTACATGTTACAATAAATTCATACAGGGAAGGGAATACAATTTAAATTCATCATCTCACAAACTTTATCAGAATTCCATTGTTAAAATACCCAGTATTTTTGCATTTGGTTCTTTTTTTGCTTTTATTGTTGTACTGCTGCAATTGATTCTCATTCCTTTTTTCTTTACTGTCATTTTTGATGCTATTGTGAAATGATGAGCACATTAGCTCACTGTGTTCGTCTTTCTCATGCTGCTAATAAAGATGTGCAGGAGACTGGGTAATTTATGAAGGAAAGAGATTTAATTAACTCCCAGTTCAGCTTGGCTGGGGAGGCCTCAGGAAACTTACAATCATGGTGGAAGGGGAAGCAAACATGTCCTTCTTTATATGGCAGCAGGAAGAAGTGCCAAGCTAAGGAGGAAAAGCCGTTTATGAAACCATCAGATCTTCTGAGAATGCACTCACTATCATGATAGCAGCATGGGAGAAACCGCCCCCATTTTTCAATTATCTCCATGTGGTCTTGCCCTTGACACATGGGGATTATTACAATTCATGGTGAGATTTGGGTGAAGGCACATCAAATGATATCACTCACTATCCCCTAAACTTCACTCCGCTTGTGCAGTCATATCTTCAGTCCCAATAACTCTCTTTTTTTTTTTCCCTGAGATTGTTGTTTTTCACAACAGGTGCTTCTTGTTTGGGTTGATGTGATTTTGAAATGTGTGTTTGTGTGTGAGTGCATTGTATGTGTGTGTGTTTGTGTTTGTATTTGAAAACATGAACATTTGAAAATATGTACATGAATATATACTGAAAAATATGTATGTCTTTTTTTCTGTTTACTTTTTGACACCTATTCAGATTGGTTATCTTGTTCTCTTCTTTCTTCTGTGTGTTTTCTTTAAGTAAACACACCTTGTAATTTTTGATGTTCCAACATGTTTATAATTAAAGACATGTTTAATATAAATCTCTATAAGGTTTTATCTGAAATTTCATTGGGCTATTTTCCAAATGCATCAGTCTAATTTGGGATATTATTTTGTAGCATTCGATAGAAATTTCTCATATTTCAAATATGAATTGATATGTGTAGTTTTCTTTCAATTGTCATCTTGAATATACTTTTTTTACCACTTAAATTTTAACTGTTGCTTCTCTTTTATTCACAGTACTAATGCATACGTCTACAAAATTAAACCAAAGAAAACCAGTTTGATACTGTTTTTACACTTTTCACCTGTTCTTTTCGTAAAATTGGATCAATAATATTAAAAATCAGCATGACAGATAAATGTGATTAGAAATTGCTTTTTGAAAAGCAGCATACATTGTTCATAATATCAGTTCATAATCATAGATGATCCAAGTGCTAGATTTGAGTGATATTTTTAGGATATTTACTAAGTACAGAAAATATAATGGGTCCTGAAATGAATGCAAAGATGTGGTAGAATTATCTTCTGTAAAATGATCAATTACAGTCTCCTAAAAATAATCTAAATTGTATGGCTATAATTTTAATAATTTTTCATTTTGAAAGTCTCTTCAAATTTTTTGAAAATATTTTCCTTTTTCAAGGAAAAATTATAACTCTAGTAATGAGCTTAATTACATCTTTTTTCTTTTTGCATTTAACTCCCCTCCCCATACAGATAACACACAGAAAAAAAAAATTAAAGCAGTAAAACAACCTCATAGTTTGACTATTATTTAGTGTTCCAGTTCAAGACAAAAGGCTATGGAAGAATGACATAAAGCAATATACTGATTTCCTCTGCTGCTTTCTAGTCTACAAAATAATCAACACCATTAAATCTACTTCAGGAAACAAACTATATATCATTATGTCAACACTAAAGATAAACCACAAAATGGATTTATTTTTCTGGCAGATAAACACGTATTTGATATTCATTAGTTTTTAAGTCTTGTCTGTAATTATTTTTTAACTCTAATCATTTTATTTTTTACTTTATTTCAATGGAACTTTCCTGCTTGCCAATAATGCCTATCAATAAAGTATAGTAATAAAAATACAACAGTACAATAAACAAACAGAAATCCTAAGGATTGCTCATTGTTACCATGTACTGCATCAGTCAACATAACAGAAACCAACAGAGAGGCTATAAACAGTACTCTAGTTCTTTAATTGATTAATAAATCTTCCTCTTTGTAAGTACTAAACTCATTTATTATTTGGTCTTAACATATTCAATATTGATTCTGTACACAGACTTCCTGTATTTTTGTTGTATTTAACAACATCCTCATTTTAAATAATTTATAAATTTTTGTGAATATGTTTCTCACCGTAGGTATTCTAGACTTTAGGATCTAGTTGAGATTGTGTGTTGTTTCAGTGTGCTCTGTGAGTACTGTTCATGTCTTTCCCCCTGTGAACCCCAAAATAGATACTTTGAGCACAGCAGCTTATGTCAAATGTTTTCTTGGAGGTTGAGTCTTGAAGTATCACCCAAGTAATTGCTTACCATATTTGTGTAGGTAAATATGTGTTTGCTAGTCTAATTTCCTTGTCAGATAAGTGAAATGAATAAAATAGATAATTGAGACTGAGTTCAGATGGTAATGTTTCTATAAATTTATTTTCTGATTTAGAGGCTCTAGTTTCAAGAAATTGAACAACTGTATAATTACATTTACTATTGTGACAAATCCTCATTTCTCCCAAATATTTCCACTAAATGCCTCCCATATCAGTAAATATATTATATGAGGTCTGAATATTTATAGGATGTTTTGAGCTATAGATTTACTAGCTGTGTTGTATAATGGCCAGTTCTATGTGTTGTAAAAATGCTGACAGCTTAAAATGCAGTGAAATACAATTTCACAAGTTACTTCAGCAAAATACTTTTATTTGTAAGGATGTTAACATGTTTATTTATTCTGTGAAATAAACTAGAGATTTAATGTGCTAATAAAGAATGAAGAGTATTAGGAAGAAAGACACATCATGTACTGGCCTGATGTGTGTTTGAGTGTCTTATATATATTTGGCTTTGGATTGACAACACAGAAACAGAGACATAAAAGGATCAGTTAACCAGACTCTTGGAACATGCACTAACTTTGCAAGTAGAGTTATTAGGTTGGGGTTCTGCCTCTGTTGCACTTTGAAATCGGGAAAGTATAGGCTGGGTGCCATGACTCTCGGCTGTAATCCCAGCACTTTGGGAGACCGAGGCAGGTGGATCACAAGGTCAGGAGATGAAGACCATCGTGGCTAACACAGTGAAACCCCATCTCTACTAAAAATACAAAAAATTAGCTAGGCCTGATGGTGGGCGCCTGTAGTCCCAGCTACTTGGGAGGCTGAGGCAAGAGAATCGCTTGAACCTGGGAGGCGGAGGTTGCAGTGAGCTGAGATGGCGCCACTGCACTCCAGCCTGGGTGACAGAGTGAGACTCCGTCTTAAAAAAAATAAAAATAAAATAAATTGGAAGCGTATAATTAGGATAATTATATAGAAAAATAAGGAAGAATCCTTTCAAATACAGTACTTAATCTTTTTGGCTTCTATTTCTCTAAATGTTCAAGTAAGGGATAAGTGAGTTGAGAATTAGTGACTTGCTAATTTTGTATTTAAAATGTAACAGATTTGATATTTTTGAAATGCCTTCAGATTCCTAAATATTTATAACCATCTGGATACCCCTAAGTGGGGAGAAGACAAAAGCAAAATAGAATAATGATAACAAACAGCTGGCACCTTTCCTCCTTCCCACCTACATAGTTGGAAAACCCTGAGTATCCTATAATGCAAATGTGTACTCTTAGGTAAAGCTTCCAGATTTTCCTAAAATGTAATCAGTTTAATACTCCCAGAAAGACATATGTATTAATCCCAGAGTTCTATACTCTGAAATAAGCTATCATAATTAAGTCAGTCTTATGACATCAGATTCGCACTTGACTCTGTTTAGGTTTCTTTGGGAAGACATACACACGTTCCAAATTGGATAGACTGATGCCAAATACTTTCTAAACTCCTGAGGATAATGCTAAAAGTGGCCTGTTTCAAATAGATACTGTCAATTACTCATCTACATATTTATTAGAGAAAGAAAATAAACACTAGAGAAGATACAAATACTGAAGCTTGTGAGATAACCATCCTTTAAGGGATGTTCTGCTTGTTCTGGTTATATGATTTCTACTGTAAATATACTTGTAAAATGAAGTTTTAGTATGCCACAGATATATAAGCTTTGATTCTCATTTATCTGTACGGAATTTAAGTGCCTCACCCAGAGAGAAAAATACTTAGCTGATGCACTATGACACTCTGGGTCTCAAAAAATTGCAAGACATTTCTAGTCTTTTCCATTGAGACTTGGATTTCTTCCCAAATCTGTACTCACGTCTGCCACAGCCAAATGAATGGAGCTGACACTGAAGTTGAAGCCTGCTTATCCCAGATCTAATCAAATATATTTGGTCCATGAGAGCATGAGATAAACTGATTCATTCTTAAAATAGCCAATCACTGCCACTGAACCAGAGCAATGAATAACCTAATCTAAGTGAGGGAGAAGTATCCTGTTTATTTTGTGTGGTTCCTGTTGATAAGATTTTAGCAGAGAAGTATGGGTTTTAAAATAAATGCTGTGGGCTGTCTAACTTTTGAAAAACACCTTTAAGCTTCATATTAAAATTAATATTTCATTTCTATCCATTAATATTTATATGCAATGTAACATAATATTAAATGTCAAATGTTTGCTGTTTTCAATAGCTATTTGTGGTTAGGTTCTTAATTGTATAATTAAATGCTTTCAAGTATTTCTCGATATCAACTTTTATTTGGTAACTTTAATTCCAGATAGTAGTTAGAGATAATCAGTAAGAAGACAAAATTTGGTTGCAATCTATTTTCTCAATTTTAGTTAATGTTTTTCACTTATCATAAGATAGAAATATCTTAATGGTTCCTTTTTAAAATATTTTCTTTATTTTAATTTAAGAAATTTCAATAGATTTTTGGGGAACAGGTGGTGTTTGGTTACATGGATAAGTTCTTTAGTGGTGATTTCTGAGATTTTGGTGCACCCATCACCTGAGCAGTGTACACTTACCTAATGCACAATTTTTTTTTCCCTCAACTCACTCCCACTTTTTCCCCTGAATACCTAAAGTTCATTGTATCATTCTTATGCCTCTGTGTCCTCATAGCTTAGCTCCCACTTATAAGTGAGAACATAACGATGTTTGGTTTCCCATTCCTGAGTTATTTCACTTAAAATAATTGTTTCTAAATCCATCCAGTTTGCTGCAAATGCCATTATTTCATTCCTTTTTATGATTGAGTAGTATTCTATTGTGTGTGTGTGTGTGTGTATCACATTTATTCCAATGTGATATTCCAGTAGTATTCCAGTTATTCCACTGCGATATGTAGGTATATACACATTGGCTATATACAAATAGAGGTATATATCTCATATTTATTCAATGTGATATTCAGTAGTAATCCAGTGTGAGTTATATATGTATCTATTTGATATATATATGTATATCAAGCAATTGAACAACTGTATCATTACATTTTACTAGTGTGACAAATCCTCATTTCTCCCAAGTATTTCCACTAAATGCTGCCCATATCAGTAAATATATTATGTGAGGCTTGAATATGTATTGAAGGTTTTGAGCTATAGAATTACTAGCTGTGTCATATAGTGGCCAGTTCTATGTGTTGTAAAAATGGTGACAGCTTAAAGTGCAATGAAATATAATTTCACAAGTTACTTCAGCAAAATAGTTTTATTTGTAAGGATATTTATATGTTTATTTATTCTGTGAAATAAACCAAAGAGATTTAATGTGGTAATAATGAATGAAGAGTATTAGGAAGAAAGACACATAATGTACTGGCCTGATATATATATATTATATATATATATAATTTTATAATTATATATATATATAATATTTTCTTTATTCACTCTATTGATGAACATTTGGACTGGTTCCATGTTTTTCAAATTGTGAATTGTGCTGCTTTAAACACATGCATGCAAGTGTCTTTTTCACATAATGACTTCTTTTCCTCTGGGTGGATTCCCAGTAGTGAGATTCCTGGATCAAATGGTAGGTCAAAATTTAAAATGTTATAAACCAGGGATTCATTTTCTTTTGTAACTCAAGGCAGGTGGTAGACCAAAACTCGCCAAATACATTGCCATCATATTTTGTCTATTCAGACAAGTAAATGAATTATTGTGTAGCAAAAATTTTTAATAATCTTTTTGTACTTTCCAGAAAAATTAAATGTTCAATTATGAAAAGAAAGGTGTACTTGTTTGAATATTCTGTTTCCAGACTGAAATTCTCAGAAGTTGGTAATACCAAGTTGGCTTGCTTACATTCTTTTTAGAAATTTGGGAGCATATTGTTCCAATCCAAAACTTGTATTTGGTTTCAAAATGGACAAGACTGAACTGTGAGGGGGCAGGTCTGCTTTATATATTGTTAAGCTTTTTAAAATACGAGAGAAATATTATTTGTTTCTGCCTCTACATGAAATATTATGTCCAGAGGCAGGGATGTGACAGTGAACCCTAATCTGTCTTATACCTAGATGGGTTTCTGTTATAAAGCCTTGAAAGGAAAAAAAATACACATATCTCAAAACTTGTTTTCTTTATTTTGACTACACTACCGAAATCTGAGTACCAGATCAGGGAAAACCCATTTTGGAGTCTTTTGGGAGACGCTGAGAATAGACTTAACGTTATTTTTCTGTGCCCAGAGAAGAAACATCCTGAGAAAATATAGTGTGATGGCTATGGCTAATGTAATATTTGATTCCACACATGTAGCTTGCTTACTTTTTTTCATTACATGTAACTCTCTTATGATTACAAAGCAGGTGAAGCTTTCAATCAGTTTTGAAAATGTATGCTTAGATTGATCTATTGTTTAGAGTTAGGCATTGTGAAGAAAAGCAGTCTTGGCCACTTCAGTATGGTTAAATTTTCCCTAATACACTAGCTTTGTTTAACTGGCTTGAGTTCTTGAGCAAACTCTGGGCACATGTAATATGTTTTCTTCACCTTTTTATTTTAAAATAATTAGATATCCACAGAAAGTTGGACAAAAGTACAGGGAGATCCTATGTACTCTCCATTCTTTCTCCCCCAATAACATCTTGCATATAGTATACATCTTGCATAAAGTATGAAATTCATATTTGTACAATCTATGAAGCTTATTCAGATTTCTAAAGTTATTTGTGCACTTATCTGTGTGTGTGTGAGTGTGCATGTATATATAGTTCTATGTAACTTTATTACGCATGTAGCTATATCTAACGACGACAATCAAGATGCAGAACTGCCCTAGCACAAGTCTCCCCAGTGCTACACTAAACAGAAACCCTTACAGAGGGCATCCACTCCTATGTATTTCATCTCTATGATTATTTTATTTAAAAAATGTTATATAGTTACATAGTTTCCATGAGGTTTGTCCAAGTTGTTGCATATATCAACATGTCATTTCTTGTTATTGTTGAGTAGTATTCCCTCGCATAGATACTTCAGTTTGTTTAACCATTCACCCATTGAAGGACATTTGATTTAACTTTTGACTTATTATAAACATTTGTGTACAGATTTCTACAATAACAAAAATGTTCATCTTTCAGGGATAAATACTCCTGAGTAAAATTGCTGCTTTGTGCGATAAGTCTATTTTTAACTTTAAAAAAATCCTGACATTAAGGAGTGGATGTCTTGTTTTACATTTGTACGAATGTACAATGCATGAATGATCCAGGTTTTCTATATCTTCATCAACATATTTTTACATTAACTATTCTGAATGGTGTTTAG
This sequence comes from Chlorocebus sabaeus, assembly GCF_047675955.1. Taxonomy (NCBI): domain Eukaryota; kingdom Metazoa; phylum Chordata; class Mammalia; order Primates; family Cercopithecidae; genus Chlorocebus; species Chlorocebus sabaeus. The sequence continues at coordinate 74,481,363 of NC_132907.1, forward strand.
TGATATTGCATTATGGACTTAATTTATACTTCCTCGATAGCTAATGATATTAAACATCTTCAATGCTTAGATACTCACTGTATATTGCCTTTAGTGAAAAGGTCTGTTTATTTCTTTTGTCCATGTTCTAATTGGATGTGTTTGTCTATTTGTTTACTGTGAGATTTGAGAGTTTATTATATATGCTACATAAAAGCCTTTTGTTTAATGTGTGGTTTGCAAATATTTTCTCACTGTCTGTAATTTGTCTCTTTAGCCTGCTAACAGAGTGTGTTGAAAAGAAGCAATAGTTTGTATCTTTTTTTTTTTTTTTTTTTTTTTGAGATGTACTCTCGCTCTGTTGCCCAGGCTAGAGTGCAGTGGTGCCATCTCAACTCACTGCAACCTCCACCTCCCAGGTTCAAGCAATTCTTCTGCCTCAGCCTCCTGAGTGGCTGGGGCTACAGGCGCACGCAGCCACACCTGGCTAATTTTTTTGTTTTTTTTTGTATTTTAGTAGAGACAGAGTCACCATATTGCCCACGCTGATTGCGAACTCCTGAGCTCAGGCAATCCACCTGACTCAGCCTCCCAAAGTTCTCAGATTACAGGTGTTAGCCACCACTCTCAGCCTGTATTTTCAAAAGAATCAAGTTTATTATTTTTTTCTATTATGGATCATGCCTATGTATATCCTGAAGATTTTGTTCAATGTCTTTTTTCCTATAAAAGTATGATTTTATAATTACATTTGAGCCTTTGATATTTTATGGGTTAATTTTCATATGAGGTGTGAACCTTATACTAGGTCATTTCCAGTGTGTATGCTTTTAATTTTTTTCTTACCTTATTTCCCTAGCTAGACTGTCTAGTGTTATGTTGAATAAAACTTGTAAGAGAAAACATCCTCGCTATTTTCCTGATCTTAGGATAAAAGAGGAACTTAGTCTTACCTTATTAAATACAATGTGAGCTGTAGGGTTTTTGTATATATGCTTTATGTAGTACAGGAAGTATCTTCTAATTCTAAATTCCGGCAAGTTTATATAATAAATGTTTTGGGATTTTGTTGAATGCTTTTTCTGTATCACTGATATGATTGTAAAGAATTTTTTTCTATATTCTGTTGATATGGTGGATTACATGGTTTGATTTTTGAATATTTAACCAGCCTGCATATCTTGAATAAAGCCCACTTGACTGATGTAATTTTTATACATTGCTCAATTAATTGTATAATATTTTGTTAAGGATTTTTACTCTTAAGTTTAGGAGACAGATCAGTATGCTATTTTCTTGCTTTGTACTATCCTTTTCTGGTTTTGGTATCAAGGCAACACTGGCCTTATAAAATATGTTGGGAAATTGTTCCCTCCCCGTCTATTTCCTGAAAGAGATTGCATAAAATTTGTGTTAACTTTTCTTTAAATATTTAGTAATTTTCTTAAAGCCATCTAGGCTTGGAAGCAGGTTAGATAGTCAGGTGATATATTCCATCTTGGTTAAGTTTCTTTATCCTCCCAATTTTTAAAGCATAATCTTCTCAAGTATTTTCTTTGGATTCATTTAGCATCACATCAGATGGTGTTCATTTTGATTAAGCAACAAAATAGGATATAAAAAACTCATAAGGAGTAACACAGTCTATTGCATAGATCTCTGTTTTTATGCATCTCATTGTTTTTCCTTTCCTCTATTAACATATTCTTTTTGTTTAGAGAGCTTCCTTTAGCTATGATTTAGTGGTAGATCTACTGAGAACAAATTATCTTAGTTTACTTGCTCTGAGAATATTTTTATTTCCCCTTGCTTCTGGAAGGATGTTTTCACTGAATATTGAATTCACTGTTGACAGTTCTTTTATTTAATCACCTGAAATATATTATGCTACTTCCTTCAGGCCTCGGTGGCTTTAGATTAGGTATCTGCTGTCATTCAAATGGGTATTCTCTTTAGGTAAGACACCCTTTTTCTCTTTGCTTTTATGACTTCTTTCCATGTTCTTACCTTGTACTTTTTAAACTCTAATTTGTCTTGGTGTGGGTATCTTTGGTTTTATCCTGTGTGAGCTTCTTTCCCTTTCTTGGTGTATTACATATTTGGTGGATGTGCAGCAAATTATCTCTTTGAGTCATTTTTCAGTTTCATATTATTTCTCTCTTTTTTTTTAACTCCAGTGACATGAATATTAGATCTTTTTGTGTTGTCCCAAAAAATCGAAATGATTTTTGAGTCTGTTAGTTTTTTAGTCTTTTTTTTTTTTTTTTTTTTTTCTGTGTTGACCAAATTTTTTTGACTGCTTATAAATTTCACTGATTCTGTCCAATATCATTTCCACTTCACTACTCAGGACATCCAGCATGGTTTGTCATAGTTGTTACTGTGTTTTTCAGTTCTGTAATTTCCATTTGTTTCTTTTCCAAAAACTGTTATTTTTCTGAGATTTTCTATCTCTTCTTTTATTTCTGAGAATTTATAATGGATTGGTGAAACATTTTCATTGTGGCTGTTTTAAGATCTTTGTCAAATAATACTAAAATCTGATTCATCTCAGCATTGATGCTAGTTGATTGTCTTTCTCATCAGATTGTGAATGTCTCTGTCCCTGGTATGATGAGAGGTTTTGGATTAAATCCTGGACTTCTAGATATTTTATTAGCAGACTTTTGATCTTAATTAAGTCATTGATTTCAGCATTCGGTTGCCCTTCTTTGGCTCAGTGTGTAGGTTCTAGCCATCTTTTGTGTGTTAGAATTTCAATGTAGTTTTCAGATCCCTTGCACTGTTTGCCTGTCTATTTCATTTTCCTAGCACTGCTGCATCCCCAGCTTGACCCCTGCTTGTGTTGCCTGTAGGTTTCCTCAGTGGTTTCCTGAGCTACATCCTGGAGGTGGAAGGGAGCATGTGGGAAAAAGCTGCTGGGCTTGCTCAGTCTCTTTCACTGGTAGAGGACTGGCAGACATTGGGCCTGGATATCCATATACCTCTAGATGGAGGGCTTGGAGACACCAGGCTTTACCACTGTGGGATAATCAGCCCTACCACCACCCCGAATGTGGAGCGGAGATAGGGGGATCCACGCTTAGTGTCTATTGGGCCACGCCATTCTTTGTCATTGGGCCAGAGAGGCAGGCTGTTTTTATTTTGGTGCTGACAATTTGAGGTTTTAGGCCTCTCTAGTGCCCAATTCAGTTAATGGTAAATGAACAGAAAACCCAGACAAGCCACTGCAATACCATTCCTTGAATCTTGAAGTCTCCAGCCTGGTACCCTTTGTCTTTCCAGCTTTCGGAGTCCTTTTGCGGACTCCGAAATAGACATTGTATCATTCTGAGTAGTTAGTTAAAGTTAGAGGGAGGAACCAAAAAAATGAATCTGTACCATCTCATCTGGGCATGTGTAATACATATTGAGTCAATGGACATAGCATATATGTTTCCATATCAATAAACATACCAGCTTAATATGCTGATATTAATAAGACAGGTAGCTCATTTTCAACGATGGTATTGAGCACAATAGGCAGAGGACAGAAAGAACTACAAAAACAGAAACTACCATCATAAAGTACAATGCATTTCTCCAGACATGTGCAATATTGAAGAGAGTTGAAGATTTATATCTCTGTCTTCTTGGCTAGTCACAGTAAACATTCCCCACTCAAATCAAAAACTTAGTATTAGGAATGGTGAATCTAGTACATTTAATAAATTACATATACACTTTAGAGACTTAGGGTTTTCTGACTTGTATGTTTTGCCAATTAAGTACATGGTATTTTTGTTCCTCTCAATGCTAAATTAAGTGGAATAGGTAGATTTTAGCTGTTTCCTATTTCTGGTAAAATGTAATAATATTAAATTATATAAGACAGTTAAACTTCAGATAAAAACAAAACAAAATTGATAGCAAATGTTTTAGCGGAAATTCCATTACTAAACCGGAGGAGTAGTGGGAAACAAGCAATCATCTGGAGATGAGAAGAAATATATTGGAAGAGGAAAAGGGGATGATGTCAAGTAGGTACTTTCATCCTGACCTCTTCAATTCACCTAACTCTTTAAATTAAAAGTGAATAACATTTTGTTTTGTATTATTGGTCGACTTAGTTAACCTGGTTTTTATTTTCCTGGTATTTGGTATATTTGAAGTCAGAATGAATACACGTAACTACTGGCTTTTGGTAACACAAAATAGCTATTAGAAAAAAAACTACTTTTTCATTTCATTGCTCATAGAATTTATTTGTTATCAATTATCAAATAATAAGATCTCCCCAAATAACACAGCATTGGGTATTTTTCTTTAAGGGGAGTTTTAGATACTTATTTTGCTAGCTTTTTCATATTAAGAGTTAATTACAAGTAGAACATTATAATACTCTAAAGGGTCAGGTGTCAGGATATTCGAGTGTTTTTTAAATTATTCATTGAGTGGAATACTTAGGTCCCAATTCTCTCTAAAAGACTCATAGGATATTATACAGTTTTTATATGTTGGTATGAAAAAAGGTTAACTTGTTTGTTTTTATTTTCTCTAAATGAGATCTTAAAATTTATGGCAGATGATGGATCAGAGGACTGTTATTCAAATATGACATTTAAATCACATCTCAGTCTAGAGCTTGCAATGGCTTTCATATCTTGACAAGATTGGTTATTTACAATCAGAGCTCTATCTCGGGATTCATATGTTTGGATTCCTTCCGTATCTCCTTGAAATATTACATTTAGCTTCATGTTTCCTCCCAATTCACTTTGAGAACTGAATTACTTAGATTGATATGGTGTAGTGGAATAAAAATGGCATTTAGATTCAAGAGACCACATTTGAATTCTAACTTCACCATACAGCAACTGTATATGCTTGTCAAATCTTTTAACTTCTCTGATTCTTACGTTTCTTACCAACCCCCCGCCCCAACAACAACAACAAAAGATGATTACAATCGTTTTCCCTCTGGGTACCTCACAGTCTTGTCAGGAGGATGAATATGGGACGATATGATGTAAACACACTTTGGAAATTATTATATGATGATTACTGTTTCTAAAACTGTCTCTTTACAAGTAACTTGCAGCTAGATAGAACTAAGCTCAAAGAGGCATCATGCTGTCATGAGGCATGAGGGTCACCTGGCAGAGAGTATATCAGAAGATAGCCTCAGTCCCCGACATGGGTCACCCAGTCCCATCTCCAAGGCCTGGGTTTGCTATGTCCCAGTAATTAAGCCCTAACAGTGACAAGGAATCCAGACCAGCTGCTTCCTCGACTGCTGCTGAGAGTCAAGGCATTTCTTGACAGGAGCTCTGTATCTGAGGTTTGCCTCAAACTTCTACCTTGACCTCTATTTTCTGCTCACACTTTGCTCAATCTTTTGAACTGATGTCAAACCAAAACCTCGTTCTTTAATCTGTCTCCAGAAAGCCTTAAAGGAGACAGGTCAAAAGTATATAAGAAGGGTGACATCTATCAGCTTGTGGAATTCATTTGGAAGGACTCAACCTGTGGGTTTACTTGTTTCAGGGAAACATGAGTAAAAATGGCAGATTGAAAACCAGAAGTCAAGGATCAAAGTTGCCCTCCAGGGATTTGTAGAATGGACATATTTTCCTTGGTAAATTTGAATATTTTATAGAAATGCAGCTCCCCTGCTACAAAGCAAAAGGATATTTTATTTGTATATGATTTGAGAGTCAAAGAGACACTTCTAAATGGTAGCATTCTTCATTCAGCTGTCAACAATTCAGCGGCTGAAGTAAATTGTATTTATTGGCAAGGGCCAAGTTTTATGCAGTTTGATACTAGTTTAACATATTCCAGGAAAGAATGATAATCCGTTGAAGAAAAATCATATGTGCCTCAATGCAGGGAATATGGCTTCACTAAAATTCTTCTTCCAAAAGGGTGCCTGTATTCTCCTGATATTTCAGTACTGATTGGGAATGGGACATCTTCCCCTGTCAGGGATCTACTTCGTATTCTTGATCCCTGGTTTAATATACTTCTTGACCCTGAACCATTATTTAACTGCTGTTTATGTCTTATTTTGCACTTGAAATCTGCTTTCCTGATTATGTCTTCTTCGTGACCTGGACCTAAACATATCTACCATGTCTAGGCTCATATGAAGCTCCGGAAGGTCAACTTGAAGGGAGACAGTAGTGTGCAAGGAAATGAACATGATTGAGAAGATGGAACATTCACTTTAGTCTCAGTTTCTCAACTAGCTTCATTTATGATCTTAGGCAAACATGTCTCTCAATGAATCACTATTTTTTATCCCTTAGGAGTTAGGCAGGGTAGATGAGGAATTTTTTTTTTTTTTTTTTTTTTGAGAGGCAGGGTTTTGCTCTGTCATCCAGGATGGTGTGCAGTGATACAATCACGGCACATTCCTGCCTTCATCTCCTGGTTTTAAGTGATCCTCCTGCCTCAGCCTAGCTGAGACTACAGGTACGTGCCACTGTGCCCAGTTAACTTTCTTTTTCTCTCTTTTTTGTAGAGATGGGATCTCACTATGTTGCCTAGGTTGTTCTCAAACTCCTAGGCTCAAGTGATCTGCCCATCTTGGGCTCCCAAAGTTCTGGGATTATGGATGTGAGCCATTGCACCTGGCCCAAGGAAGTTCTTAAAACATAATTAGCAAACAGTAGGAGTACATGTTCACATCATTGGCAGTAAAGTTGGACTACTTGTATTCAGTCCTGTCTCAACCAAACACTTGCTGTACGCGCTTTAACAAATTAGTTATCTTACTCCATTTGTGTTGTTATGACAGAATATAATGAACTGAGTGTCTTACAAACTACAGAAATTCGTTTCTCACAGTTTTACAGGCTGAGGAGTTTAAGGTCATGATGTCCGCAGATTCCGTGTCTAGTGAACACCCTCTTCCTGGATATAGACTTCTCACTCTTTCCTGACATGGTGCAAGGAACAAGGAAGCTTTCTGGAGTCTCTTTATAAGAGCACTAATCCTATTCATGAGGACTCCATCCTCATGCCTAATCACCTCCCAGAGATCCCACCTCCAAATGCTATCATATTGGAGATTAGGTTTCAGCATAGAATAGTGGAGAAACACAAACATTTAGTTTAAAGACTTTACTCTCTCTAAACCTTTCTTTCACCCTCTCCCTTTACAATAGGGATACTATTTTTTAAATAATAGATTGGAACTTTTATCAGGCATTGAAAATATAGAACTAAACAAGGAAAATATTGTTCCATTCTGTATCTTGAATTCTGCTTGGGGAAAAATAAGCAAACAATACAAAATAATTGGAGACTTTTTGTTGCTATTGTTGGTGGTGGTGTTAAGTGCCATGAAGAAAATAAACTAGTACTTGGAGAAAAAATACTAGAGGGAGAGTCCCATCTTAATCAGGGTGGTTAGAGGACCCTTCTCTGAGGAGATGCCATTGACAGGAACCATGAAAACTGAGAAGGAACTAGGAAAAAATATTCTTTAGATCCGCATAGGCCAGTAAGTGCAAATTTCAACAAAGGTCTTCTTGGTCAGTGGTAGGTACCAAAAAAAAAAAAAAAAAAATTGTGTGAATAAGACACAAATTATGATTTATGCAGGAAATGACTTATACAGAGCTACATAAGCCAAATAGTAAATTTGAATTTTCTTCCTAAGTGTAGGTCCCTTTGATACACATTTTTGAAATAGCAATCTGGCTGATATATGGAGAATGGGCTGGAGGCAATATCTGAAAATTGAAGATCAGTTAAGAGAACAGTGCAATGGCTTAGAACGAGAAGCTTCCACTTTAAATTAGGAAGATTGCAGAGGGGATAGAGTCATATGTAAACTATATTTTTACAATATTTAGAACCTGTTGACTTGGTGGAAAATATATATTATTATTACTATAAATACTATAAATATTTACTTTATCTTTAATATTGCTCACTAATCATATGAATAGTAGATTTTATTTTTAAAATGTTAAATATGCTAAGCCTCTGGTATGAGGCTTTCTTTTTTGAAGCATGAAAATCAAGTTAAAAGAAAAGTACTAGTCTCTATATACGTAAGTAAGAAAAAAGTGCCAGGTTGATGCATGAAGATGCAAATGTTGAAAACATTCAGCATTTCTTGCACAATCACTAAAAACTTGTTAAAATAGGAACTATGTGTTTTTGCTTGTACAGCTAGAGTAAGTCACGTAAAAGAAGAAAGAATTCCCAAATTTCAGAAGCCTATTGATTCTTATTTATTACTTCATAAAAATATAAGGCATTTGAATTGAGTAAAGTCTCTTTTAAACTGGTGAGTCTTTTCAGTCCAAAAACTGAGGCAAATTTTATGGTATTATGAACTGTTATTGAGTCCTCAATTTAACAAATTGAAATGATCACCAGTATACATCATTCCATACCATAAGATGAAAGCTTTGCTTTATGTTATATAAATTTCGTTCTGTCTCAAGAATGGAAAGAAAATATCTTGTCTAATTACACTTTAAAAGACAAAATATTTTCCAGCAGTATGCTTTAATTCATAATTAGTGAACACAGAGTTACAAATATAATTAAGACAGAAAATTGTATCAAAAAGTGTCTGTACTTTCAGTCTACTTAAGTACAATAAAAAATTAGACACTTTTTAATCAGTGATGCAGTGGTAAAATCAACTTTAAAGCTAAATAAACCTGGATTATAATTTCAAAAAATAAACATTTTTAGAAATTAAGTAAGTATATAATAAAGATCTAGACTGCCTTTATTAGTTGTTTGTAACATTAAGAAATGAATTTTTTTTTATTGAATTTCACAAAGACAAGAATCACTTTTAAAATTATGCCACTAACCTTGAAAAAATATATTTGCCATAGACTACTGCTAGATTTAAAGTATGAAAGAAAAAGGAAAAGCATGATTATTAAACTGTTGTTGAAGAATTCATTTCAAATAAAATTTACTGACAAAGCGTTTTGATCCTCATTGGTGAAATAAAAAAAAAAAAGATTTTTCAATTATGAAAGGACAGTTAAATAACCTATTATATCTGAAAGTATTAGTTATATCCTCTAAATGTCAATTACCTTTCTTGGTGTGTAAATTCAATTTTTAATGTAATTAAATACATTTGGAACATCTCTTTGTGTATAAACTTCTTAGAAGTTTAAATTAGGATTAAACAAAAAAATGGTCCAAATGTATTTAAGTATATTAAAAATTGAATTTATATTAAATACATTTGGAGCATTTCTTTGTTTTTAAGCTTACTTTAAAGTTTAAATTAGAATTAAAGAAATACTCCAAATGTATTTAAGTACATTAAGAATTAAATTTATATTTTATAACTACTGAACTACTAGTGATATTTTAAGTGAGAATATGTCTGTATATAGAGTGCCTTTATAACTTTAAAAGGCATGTAATAGGCAAGCATGTTTATTTTTTCTACATATTTTGGTCAACATCATCTAAAAATACCGAGATATATACTTTATGTCCTGATAATTATTTCAGGAGAAAGCATGAAGTAGAAAGTCAAAGTTAGTCATGACATTGAATATGGTGACTAGAAAATATGAATAAGACTAATAACAAGTCATATTCATGAAATTTCTGATGACGTGTAATTTATTTTGATAATATTTACTTAATTATTCTAGCTATAAAATGAGATTATAAATGTATGTACCTTATTGGGATATGGAGTGCATTTTATGAGAAGGTGTTTAACTGCTGAAAGTTGCCATTGCTAAATGCTCAATCTAGGATATCGAATGTCATAATAATAATTTAAAAATTAAAATAAATAAACTTGTTGTTTCAGTCAGGAAGTCTGAAGTCTAAAGGATATGAGCAAAAGTTAACCATGACAATAGAGTAAGTTTTCCATAACCCAGCATCATTGAGTCCCTCATCCCTAAAAATTTCTCTTTTTCTTTTTCCATGATCTTGGAAGGTTTCATAAGTTTCCATGAAACATGGTCATTACATTTCAATGACTCCACTGCATCACAGTATACAACCTCTAAATCTCTAAATTCAGTTATTTTTAAACACCAACTCCCAAAAAAAAGTCTATGTATCCATTGTTTAAGTATATATTACATATTTATATATAACATATATCATATATAAATATTTAATATATATTTATTATATATTATATTTTTATATAGTACATATTCATATTATTATATATGTATATAGAAATATATACATATATAAATATAACTATATATATAACTGCTGCAATTTTTTTGTTCTTCAAGGATGTAGTATTTCTAAGAGGATGTCTCATTTCTCTCAAGCCCTCTTTGAAAAAAAAAAAAAATATATATATATATATATAAAGTGCAATAGAATAGGAAATGTGTACTGCCCACAGTGAGGGTTATACTTTCTTTGAAATTGTACATTGTGTGTTTCTGTGTATGCAGGTCAGTCTATATGTGTGCATGTGTGGTTATATGTTTGTGTGCATTTGTTTGCTGTATAAAACATATCTGCAGCCAAAAGTAATTGAAAAATTCCATTGTAATGTCTGTTTATTTTCTACAGATATTTCTTAGAGTTTCTGTTTTCAATATTGGCATTCAGTTAAATCCTGTTCAGCCATTGTGCCTCACACACATCAGGCCCATATGTAAATCACATCTTCACTACCCTACCATAACACCTCCTTGTTAATTGCTTGTTGAGAATGCCAGTCCATATTACATTGCAGGTACTCAAGAGAGACTAGTATACAGAATGAAAGAATCATTGCCTAACCAAATGAACGAGTGATAGGTGTCCAGAACTGGCCCTTTTCTGTAATCATAATTATATAGTTACAAAAGACCCTTCCCACCTCAGTTTCTTAAATTTCTGTCCCTCAACAATGTAAGCATGAAGGATATAATAATTTTCTAAATGTCTATAATGTTTTAAACTAATAAAATTGGTCATCTGATTTATAACATTGGTTTTCAAAAAATTGCTCTAACCTTTAATTTATAGTAACATAAGTGTACATAAATACTTGAAAAGAGTATATATATGGCCATGCTTATAATTACAGTGGTATTATTACTCTAAGAAGTATTCTTTGAAACTGCAAATCACAATAATTACCGTATCTTTATCTATATAATATTATTACATCTGTATTCATTTCTTACCTATTTTTAACTTATTTGTCAGTTTCTATATTTTATTTTTAAATCTTGAAACATGAAATTTTTATTCACATAAAATAAGTAAACGAATTGGACATATATTTGAGAAGATTTTAAGAGGAGAGTGTTCTAAAGATAAGTTTAGGGCTATTTTATTTAAAACTTCAAGAAATACATTCAGAATATCAATATTTTACTCAAAATGTAAAATTTATATTATACCAGAGCTTAATTTTTTTTCTTTAAAGAAAAACATGATTTCCAAGAAGCAAAATTTTGGCATATTTGTAGTATCTATTAATTATAATGAAAGCCTTAGAATACCTATTTGACAGCTCTTTTTGCAAAAGTATACAGCACATTATTTTTAATCATTGTATTGCTTTAAAAATTTTAAATTCACAGTATACAGTGTTTAGAAACATAAAATTCAGAGTAGTTCAGGTTAAAGGACTTTCTGTTTGAACATTCCCATGGTTTTCCTCAACATTTTGTCCTAATTTTTAGCCAGAGAAACAAACATCATTTATAATTAATTATTTATAAAAAATGCTCTTTAACGTTCAAAACATTTCTTGTTGAAAAATGAAGCTAAAACAAAAACAGCCTGTTGCACTTTTTATATCTAAGGGGAAATTTAAAAAACTAACAAGGCAACAAATGACTCAGAAAAACACATTTTAAAATACATTGGAATCAATTGTGTGACAGAAAGAGCATAAGCAACTTTCAGCGTTACTGAGAATAACAGAATTATTAAAACTTAAAGCCTCAGTGTTAAGAGGCTGTGTTGTATCATGCTAATTATATATGGATTTTTTAAACATGAGTTTTCATCACTATGATTATATAGAACTTCTTATATGTGATCTACAGAAACTGGGAAAATAACAGCTATTTCAATCATACAATCTGGAGCCACAGCGCTAACAGGTTTGACTCAACAATTAAGTGAAACCTGTCAGGAATAACAATAAAAAAAAGAAAAAAAAAAAAGAGGATCAGCAGTTAGGAAATGAGCATTGAGAAGACATTGAGACAGAGACAGAGACAGAGAGAGAGAGAGAGAGAGAGAGAGAGAGAGAGAGAGATCCTAACTCTACTTAAAAGCTAGCTCAGTGCTTATGAACAACCGATACATTAAGATTCTTTATATTCCGCAGTTACAAAAAAAAAAAAAATGTTTTTAAATACAGAGGGGATAATGGATCACTTAACAAGGAAGACACGTTCTGAGAAATGCGTTGTTAGGTGCTTTTTGTCCTTGTGTTAACATCACAGAATGTGCTTAAACAAACCCAGATGGTACAGCCTCCTACACACCTAAGCTATACAGTATTGCATATTCCTCCTGGGCTACAGATATGTACAGCATGTTCCTGTACTAATTTCTATGGGAAATGCTATACAATGGTATTGTTGTATCCAGATGTATCAAAATATAGAAAAAGTATCTACAATAAAATACAGTATTAATACCATAATCTTATAGGACCACTGTCACATAAGTGGTCTGTTGGTGACCAAAACCTCAATATGGGGCATGGAACTGTAACTGAAATAACCTAGCTTACTTAACAGTATCTATAGAAAATATAGGGAAACATACTAAAAGTAGTCAAGTCAAAGTCTGTTAATACTCATCTTTTCAAGTTGGGATAAGTAAATGTAAAGTTGCCTCAAGATGTAAGAAGCTGGTCATGAACAGGTATATTTCTAATGAACTGTAAGAGTCCTTCAAGTTTTTGAGGGCATTTTCTTCTGGAGGTGCAGGACAAAGAGCCAGCTAACAATGAAAGAACATCCCCTAAAGTAACAACTTACTTCCTCTTTCGCAGCTTCCAAACTAAAAATGATATTTGAAGACTGAGACATAATCTTAGGCCAGGTAAACAAACTTTTCAAAAACTCCTTATACGTGAGAACATATGCTACATAAACATGATGTATGGACCCCATTGTTTTTCTCTCCTCTTTATATCTATCTGGATTTAACAAAGCAATCAGGATTTAGGATAAAATAAAATATGAAAGATCATAACTAGCCTACTTTTATAGATCTAGAGATTTTTGACTCTCTTTTTCTGTGCAAGGGTTATTAATAAAATGAAACCCATTGTGTAAACATTTGCAAAAAGATGATAACTGTAAATAAAGACAATCCTCAGTGTGATCACATAGCATTGCTGAGGGAGTTACCTGTGACCCCTGTATCTTTACATCAAAGCCAAACTTACTCTAATCAAAGACCCTCCAGTGCATATTCTCTGTACATATAAAAGTTCTTTTTTAGTTTTATGAAATGGAAGTAAAAGTGGACATTTAAAAAACATGTTTAAACATTTCCTCTGGCATGCTTTAGGCTTCATTGTTAGCAAGAATTCTTTAGGGAACCATCTGTCTGTGAATGACCCCGCCATACCTGTTAGAAAGGGAAGGCTTGTGCATAAATATAACAGAAACATTTAGGAAAGGCAGAATGAGAGCCCGCTGCGTTGTCATTATCCCTAAAAGAGAGATGCTTAGACCCAGAAATCTGAAATGCGGTTGACAGTTATATATAAACTCAGACTTATGTCATTGGACATCCATGAAGGATACAAAAATCATCCAGCACATTAAGCCCTTCTCACATCTAATGTTCATAAAATAATTCATTTATTCTTTTATTTCCTTTTTTCCTCCTTTTTTTTCTTTCTCTTTCTGTGTTTCTTTTTCTTTCTCTCCTTTCTTTCTCTTATTTATTGTATTCATTGATGACACATTTGTACCAGTTGTCCTAAGTACTAAGGTTTACATGTGGGAAAAATAATCTTGGCTCTCATGGAATTTATATCTTTTGGTACTATGGGAACTGGGATGAAGAATATCAAAATTTAAGATGCTCTTAGACATCCAAGTAGATATGAATTGTTGTGAGTTGAACATTTTAGTTTAGTTCGAGGGATAGATCCAAACTAGAGATAAAATTGGCAAGTCAATACTATACGTTTGTTATTTAAAGCCACGAGAGTACATTTTATCTCTTTCCTAAATGACTAAAAAGGAAAGAAGTTCAGAAACTGGTCCTTTTCACAACTTTAAGGATCAAGGGAGGCATCAGAAATGGAGGCTAAGATGTGCCAGAAAGTAAGAAGAAAATTCAGGGGATTTCAATAACTAGGAAGAAAACAATAAAGAGAAATTTAAATGCTCCTATTTGGTCATAATGGATGAAAGGAAAAATTAACTACTGGATTGAACCATGGAGGTTGCTGATCTTGCCAAGAGCATGTTAGGTGGAGTTATGATGGCAAAATGATTATTAAAACTGGTGCAAAAGAGAAATGGAGATACTAAATATCGGTAACTCCAAAAGTTTTGCTTTCAAGGAAAAATTTGGGACAATAGCTGGAGACGGAATTTAGGTCAATACTTGATATATTCATATACTGGTAAAAATATGTGAAGAAAAGGAGAAAAATAATGATGGATGAGGAAAGGGGTATAATTGATGGGATGCTTTTCTTGAGAATATAAGTGAAATGGAGCTTAATGCACAAATAAATTACATGACATTGTACAAGAGCACAGATATGTCTATTGGTAATTCTTTAAAAGAGGAAGAAGGCAGATAATACTAGAGGAGGTGTAAGTAGATGGGCAAATGTGGTAGAACTGGCTTATAAAAAAATTCACTTGTGGTTGTCTCTTCTTGTCCTGGTTAAATGGGAAATATGATCATCAACCTAGCGTAAGGATTAAAGGGGAGAATTGGTGAAGGTTTAAGATAGTTCAGAGCACAAAAGTGACAGCCAGTAGAGAAGGATATTGAATAAAGACCTGCATTACAGGTATGATTTGGTATTATTATTACCTATGAGGTATTAGGTATTATTATTCCCTATTATTGTATATAATACAGTATTAGAAGCCTATTTTAAGGGTCACATATTTAATAAGAAACAAGCTAAAATTACTATGTGGATTCTTTTTCAGTCATTTTCAGTTGTATGTACAGATACATGGAGTAGACACAGTTACACTTTATCAGTGTCACAATTTAGTCTAATGGTATATTTAGGTATGTAAAGAGCTAATTAGACAAGTGGTTTGAGCATGTATGCAAGGGAATATTTTTAATAATTAGGCATGGGATGAAGAAAATAAGGAAGACAGGATGGATGTAAAGTACTATGAAAAGGTAATAGGATCATTGGACTATCAGATCAGGGACAGATAAAGATTCGTTAAAAATTAGTATAATAAAGTGAATGAACTGCAAAGACCTGAGAAGGTGGGGAAAAGGTGATGTTTGTAAATTCAAGGTGTGTGTATTGCGGGGAGAGGGGTGGATTGTAATTATTGTTAAGACAAGGCCTAGTGGATGATCATTGTACTATTGCGGAGAGGGAATGAGATGGGGACACACAGCTTTTTTTGATGAAGAGGAAGTAAAGAAATGGAGAAACCCAGAAGGTTAGGAGGGGCATCTACATAGGTTTATGACGGGATTGTTGTAGGGAATATCAGAGTGAGATTGTTTTTTAAATAGGAGCTAAATAACATGCACACTTTAATAAGTTCAGATTCTTTGTAAAATATATCTTGCACATGAATATAAAAGAGCCTTTCCCATGTTGATATTTTTCTGTGAACACCTTTGTGCATTTCAGTAGTGTGGGCTTCTGTGTTTATTGTTTACTCATCCTCCAAGTGCCAACTTATCAGTTCTCAGGCAATTATAAGATATCCCATATGCCACATATGGAATCTACAGTGCGTTCTGATTGGTTTGGAAAGTAGCATACTGAGATTTTTCTTTTAGTTCATATATGTTCTTTCAATAAATTCAACTTCCTGTAAAAAGCATACTTCAGTGGAGTGAAAGATTGAGCGAAGAGAACAGAGTGAGGAAGTTGGAGTGATCTTTGCCTAAAGATAAAGAGAGGTGGCATAGGATAGAGGGAACAATGAGAGAAAAGGGTGGAAATGAAACTTAAAAGGCCGGGAAATTTAGATGTGTAAATAGACAGATGAACACTCTAAAAGCCAGTTAAAGAGGTACCTAAGCAAAGGGAGAGATGGATGTAGGAGTTAATATAAAGCAGAGAGAAATATAAAGGACTTGGAGAAAGGGAAATCAATTTGGGGCAAAAGTTCTTATATTTTACTCTGTGTTAAACAAAAGAAAATATTAGTTGTTGCATTTTCCCATTTCTATATATGAAAAGTTTTTTTTCATTTCTCATGCATTTGCTCCATAAAAATATTAATAAGATAACTTTTGTATCTGATCTCTAACCAGATACCACCAACAATTTTTAGACTTTCTACTTTGAAATGCTGTATCTCTGAGAAGTTAAAGGAGTGAGTACTTGTATTTAAAGCAGAAAAATTGTTATTATACCTAACAATTTTATACTGTAACAGCATAGCCCTAAATATTTAGGGCTCAATTTTAACCACATTATAGGGAAAATATTTATTCCAATTGTTTGAATCCATGTTCACTTCAATGGAAAATAAAATTTCATTGTTTGAGTCAGAAATGACTTTTATTTCATTTAGGAACTGTTAAGACAGGAAAAAAAAATAGCTGTAGATATGTGTTAGCGTGTTAACTTAGTTGACATTATTTTGACAGATGAAATCACAACTGAGATTAGATCGAGAAGACATAAAATTGTCATTGATGATCTTGTATTTGAACTAAGAGGAATAATTTTATTAATCAAGTAGATAATATGAAGTGTTATGACATTCTTAAATAATTCTTAAATGTGACAAAATTAGTGATGTAATTTTTTAAAATGCTGTACCTCATGTGAGCTCACGGGCATTGTTTGACTAGTACTTTTTGTCTACTTGAGTATTTCAATATTTGAGTACATCGTGAACCAACCCATGTAACATATACCTAAATCATATCTGCCAAGATGTAGCAACTGAGAGTCTTGATCACACTTCCATTCTCAAGTCTATAAGGACTTATAATTCTTTGTTATGTGTTTCGAACTGAGTTGCTGTTATTAAGCTGCAGAAACATCTGAAGACTTTGGTTTATTTTTTTTGACTGTTTCTTGATTTTTTATTTTGTTTTACTTTGTAAATGAAGACATGATCATCTTTAAATATATTACGGATCTTATGTACTACAAGCGAGGTCAGTTTCATAAGCTTAGAGATAGAGTTTGTGATTGGTTTTCAGCCAGCTGTTTCCTTGGCAGCACACTAGGCCTCTTGCTATTGAGCTGTTCTGAACTCTGCACTTGCTACCTTACCCTTTTATTTCTCTTCTCACATACAAGTGTCCCCTGGAGCTTTACAGAGCCTCTCTGATGGTAACCACATGATCAATATTTCCTCCTTGATTGATATGATTGTAGAACATAAAATGCCACTGTGGAAAATATAGGAGAGCCTTCTCTGTTGTTTTTCACACTTCCGTAATATGAGAGAGATATTTTTTTTTTTTTTTTTTTTTTTTTTTTTTTTTTTTTTTTTAGTTTTCATTGTAATAGTGGTTATTTCCATCTCCAAGTCATTTTTCTTCTCTTTTCACCTTTTTCTATGTTCTAACTCTGCTTCTTCAGCGTGTACGCATATGTTTCCCTTGCCCGCTCTCCATTTAGCTTTTTAACACAGTCCAGAGGCAATATTTGATAGTAATTAAGAATTCATACTTTGGCAGTAGGTTCCTTGAGTTGGAATCCCAGGGTTACTAATTAGGGATGTGTGTATGTGACCTTTAGTATGTCACTTATCCTCCTTCTGTTCCGTTTTCTTCATCCATATGCTGAGAACGATAATTATAAGCTGTGACCCTTAAGGTTATTTTAAGACGAAATGAACTAGTGTTTCAAAGAGCTATGAATATTGCCTAACTTATGGTAAACCTTTTATTGATGGGTGTTAGCTGCCATTCTTGTCTTTTACTCTGTCACTGTCATTATACATCTGAACCTACTTTTTCTTAGTTTCTACTTCAGCCTCTACAGGAGCCTAAACCAACATTTCTCCTGCTGCAGAAAACCATTGTGTTTTAAGTTTCAGTAAATCGTTGTAAATACAGTCATCCAGTGATGACAATTTATGAATATAAAATGAAAGTTCAACATCTATAAATAAGTTGGGCTGATTCCTTTTACTATAATGAATGCAAATGAGAGGTAAAGCCTACCCTACAAAAATCAACTTAAGATGGTTACATTCACACACCAACATTGAAGGCACTGACTTATTGAGGCCTTTATTTGTGTTTAAAGTCCGTGTGAGTCGCATCCTAAATGCCATGCAGAATAGTCCCAAATTCTGGATTTCTATGTATTCTTAGGGAGGCATGACACATGTACACGGAACTTAAAAATTGTTTGACAAAGCAAATTGCAAGGGTATGAAAATGCTCCAAAGGTGTCCGTAATGCCTCCTGTCTACTCTGGGCTGGTACCATCTATCTATTTATTCTTCATCTCAACACTTCGTATTTCCTCCTTGTGATTGCTTGCTCTAATTTTGCACAGAAAATGTATGAATCAATCTCGAGGAGTCAGTCTGTTTCCTACTGCTTGCTGTGTCCTCTGTGTCCAGTAGCACTCTTTTGTTCTTATGGAACGTGGAGAATTTAGGTGCCATCAATACCTATGTCTCATGCCAAGATAAACCTAAGTGATTAAATTGTTTGATTAAAAGGCCTGTCTTTTGAGTTGCCTAATGCTGAGGAGAGGAAGAACTGATGACTCATAACCATGAGATTGCTTGTCACGAAGATGAGTCAGGGCCATTTTTCTTTTCCATTGATCATGAAAACATGAACACATGTGTACTTTGCAGTCCTAGAGACTCTCATTGATTATGAAAAGTTAGAAAACTTTGTTTATAGTATTTATTAACTCTCAAAGAATACTATGGAAGCTTTACTCCCATTATGTAATTAAGGATGAAAATGACTTGTATGGGTGGCCAAAATCTGAGAAACAATAAAATAGAAATGATTTAGGTCTCTTCCCACCCAGTCTCCAGGACTGCCTCTGACTAAATTTCTTCATCTGTAAAATGGGATATTACTAGTCCTCGTCTATAAGACTGTTGTAGGGACTAAATAAGATAACATATGTGAAGAGTTTAGCAGTACCTGAGCCCCACTATGCAGCCAGTGCATTTATTCAGAGATTCTGAGGGTCAAGGTTTAAATTCAGCTGATGATTCACTGCAATACAAACTCTGTACTGTTTTCTTCCCAGGTTCATTCCTGCTGATCCTCCCAGTGTTCTGACCTCTTTTGCTACTCTTAGCCCTTTGTCCATTTCTTTCTTTTAACACATTCTAAAGTTCACACAGGAGTATTGTGTATCCTGTATGGATATGCATGCTACATTCCTGTACTGTGTGGCATGTATGGATATACATGCTGCATTCCATGTTCTGATAGAATTCTCAGGATGATCATTTATTTCCTCCAAGTGAAATATATACATTTTTGGTAATTTCTGAATCAAATACAAAAGTAAGTCATCTTGACCATGTGTAGGATTCCCATCTTTTATTTTGTTTAGCAAAGTCTCACATAGTTTTTGTATCATGCTTTCTGTGTGCCAGGCCTTGTTTTAAGTGTTTGCAAACATTAATTCATTTATGTCAGTAGTTTCTAGTACAAAAAATACTAATAACATGTGGCTGAGCAGCATATTGAGCTGAATTCTGTTTTAATAACATCGCTTTTAAATGTTTTGGCACAATTTAATTTGGTCTAAGTGTCTTTGGACTGCAGCCATTGAAAGCCAGGGCGACTCTCTGCAGGTAATTTGAGGGATCTTTTGTCCTCACAGTGTCTGGTTCTTGTTTGAGCTTCTCCATGACAATGAATCAGGATGAAGCCCGGGTAGGCTGTGTTTTTCAGAGCTCTGCATGACCAAAGAGCAAGTTTTGTAAACTAATAGATTTACCTCAAATAAACACAACAAGATAGAATGCATTTAATAGACATAGAATCTCTTGTAGGCTTAGCAGCCAAATTCTCTATTTAAAGACTCAGAATCACAATGAAGCAAAATTTGGAAGAGGCTTATGCCATCTCCAGGGTCTGTTAGAACAGAGAGTGCAATTTACTGGCAAGCTCCCTAAATGAATAAATGTAACATCATATTGGTTGTTTGGTATTCTGAGAATAAACGGAGACCACATTTCTCAGGCTTTTCTGACACGCATTAGATTGATAACTTTTTCTTTAAGGAATGAAATGTTTTTATACAAAATCTCTAAAAGAATTACATGTCTACATTAGAAAATAGCTGACCTGCAGTAACAGTCATAAAAATACCATTTTGCTAAAATAATATACATCATAATTTATATATGTGTACTTTCATGCTTTATTTCAGCATCATACGTCTTTGTTATTAAAGGAAATAGTTATTATTAAGATACTGCCTATATACATTTAAAAAGTCAGTACAGTATGATCATTAAGAGTTCAGTATCTGGAGTTGGAGACTTTTGAGATCAATTTCTGATGCTTTGTAGCTTTTTGAATTTGGCAAGTTACTTAACCTCATCTTTTAAGTGAGGGCAAAAGTCAAAACTACCTCATAGAGTGTTGTGAGAATGAAATGAGTTAATATATCCTCACCCAAACATGTAAGAAGCTCATGCCGCCTGCTGTGTCCTG
The DNA here is from genome assembly GCF_047675955.1 of Chlorocebus sabaeus. Lineage (NCBI taxonomy): Eukaryota > Metazoa > Chordata > Mammalia > Primates > Cercopithecidae > Chlorocebus > Chlorocebus sabaeus. The sequence goes on from NC_132907.1 coordinate 74,502,120, forward strand.
AGTAATGATGTCCTTGCTCTCTGAATGTCATCTCCTGTCTTGTGCCACCATTTCTAACACTTTATGAGCAGGTTAGCATAGCATACAAGGAAGATAAAATCTCAAACCCTTCAAAGTTATTGACCATATTGTAAGCACCCAATAAACGTTTTCTAGTATTACTATTATAAATATAATCAAAAGAAGTCATAAAACAAGAGGTACTTAATGTAAAAATTCTCGACACTGTCAAGACCACAGTAAGGCAACTGACTAAAACAGTTCTGTAGCAATTCTTTAATGCTTATTTTTTCTTTATAAATGACAGTGTTTAATTAGGCTATGGTTTAACTATTTGTCTCCTTCCTTGAGGTATACTCTTATGCAAACCTTTTCTATCTTGAAAATACAAGTTATATATTTATATCTATATACATATTTATATCTATATATAGATAAGTTTTATTTCTAGGCATGAAATTGTGAAGTTTCTAGGCATAGCTTTTCAGAAAAAATACAAAATTGGAAATTGAAACACTGATTTGTATTTGGGTAGCAGAAGAAAACTTCATGGCTTGCCAAATCATTTGTAGACTATCTAATGAAAAATAAATCAAAACAATGAAATTATACTTAAGAGTCAATTTTATTACCTGTAATATATATTACATTATTTAGTTAGAAAGATGAAGCTGTTTTGATTGATATGGAAATTAAATACTGGAATTTACTAATCAAAATGTTAGCCTTATATTGACTTCAGTCTTGTTTTGTTTTGTTTCACTTTCTTTTTATAATATTGAGAATATTTTGATTACCAAAGATGAGTAAATACATGTAGTCCCTGTTTTAAGAACTCACTTAGCAAATTCAGATAGAAACACCTTTGCCCTGAGGTCTGTACAAAAGTTAGTTAACTGGATAATACAATGAACTGACGGTTGCTGATGTGTTGAAAGTTGTTATAAAACATACTTGACATTTTATTTGTTTTATAGTTTTAAAAGTATTTCAAGTATATTACCAGTGAAATTAAAATCAGTGATTTATTAAGCCTCTAAAGCTCCTTCAAACTTCAATGAATATCCTATGTTGGTGAAAGATCAAACAACATAGGTTTGAACTGTGTGGTCAACTTATATGCAATTTTTTTCAATAAATACATGGAATAAATGTTTAGAGATTTGCAACAATTTGAAAAACATTTGCAGATGAGCCACGTACCTTAGAAGTACCTTAAAAATATTTTTAAACTTGATATGTCATGAATAAAAAAAAGTTGATCCTATTCCATTTTATTATTTGCTACTATAAAATAAACACGAATCTATTCTAAAAGTTAAAGTTTATCAAAACTTATGCACACACAGACCATATGTGGTGCCATTCCCAGTTGAATCAACAAATGTAAAGATACAGAATTAAATCATAACTGCATAAAAGTAATGATGGTACATAGTATACTACTGTAGTAATTTCAGAGCCACTTTCTGTTACTTATTTCAGTGAGCTCAATTGTTGTGAGTATGCACTTACAATACAGTGTGATAGGAGGGTGAAGTGGGTAGATCACAAGGTCAGGAGTTCAAGACCAGCCTGGCCAGGATGGTGAAACTTTGTCTGTACTAAACATACAAAAATTAACCAGGCTTGGGGGCAGGGACACCTGTAATCCCGGCTACTCAGGAGGCTGAGGCAGAGAATTGCTTGAACCCTGGAGGCAGAGGTTGCAGTGAGCCGAGATCGGGCCACTGCACTCCAGCCTGGGTGACAGAGCGAGACTCTCTCTCAAAATAAATAAATAAATAAATAAATAAATAAAAATTAAAAATGCAGTGTCATACTAATCATCCCCATGTGATGAGTTCATCTCACCAATAAATTGTGGATCACAGTAAAATGTGATCTCTTGCGTTCTTTAAATCATTTTTACTGCAATACCATAAACCTTGAATAATACCCTAAGACCCACATGAAGTGCCACTAATGACCCTGGAAGTACTTCCAGAAACAAAGCCCTCACATTACAAGAAAAACTTATATGAATTGCTTTATATGTACTGTAGCTTGAGGTCTGCAGCTGTGGGTGCCTGCCTCTTCAGGAAGACACATCTTATAAACAGGTGATGTAAACTTACCATATCAATATATGCCGGACAGTACTGTACATGTGTCTTCTCTTCCTTATGATTTTCTTAATATTTTCTTTACCTAGCTTTATTGCAAGAATATAGCATATATTACATATAACACATAAAATAGGTCTTCTCTGACTGTTTATGCTACTGGTTCACAGTAGATTATCAGTCACTAAGTTTCTGGGGAATGCAAAGTTATATGTGGAAATTTGATAACTTAGCATAGGTACCCCAACCCCCACCTTGTTCAAAGGTCAATTGTATTTTAAATGCCACTTTGTCCAATAGAGAAGAGGACATGGGACGTTGAAGCTGAATTCCATTTGAGGAGTTGTTCTGTTTGCACGCTCGTGGGTGCGTCCTGGGCTCCCCAGTTCTCCTTGGTCACCTCTGCTATGTGTTCTTATACTCAGCCAGGTGCCACCATTCACATGACCTTTCTACTTCATAGAATTCACTGGATTTTTACCTTGTATGAAATGATTCCTAATGCCCTATCCGTCAAAATTTAAAGTCCTATTGGTTTGTTTGTTTGTTTGTTTTGAGACAAAGTCTTGCCCTGTCGCCCAGGCTGGAGTGCAGTGGCATGATCTGGGCTCACTGCAATCACCGTCTCCCAGGCTCAAGTGATCCTCCCACCTCCGCCTCCGGAGTAGCTGGGATTACAGGCACCTGCCACCACTCCCAACTAAACCCCAGAGATGGGGTTTTGCCATGTTGACCAGGCTGGTCTTGATCTCCTGACCTCAGGTGATTCGCCCGCCTCAGCCTCGCAAAGTGCTGGAATTATAGTCGTGAGCCACTGCAAGTGGCCAACGTCCTATTGTTTAAAAAAAGCTAAAGAAAAATAAAAAGTAATGCAAAAGAATGTCTTAAAAAAATAGAGAGTGGCACTGAGTAGGATTGGAGAGGACAGGCTGCGTGCTGCATTGTTGATTTAGGAACACGATTTCTGTGCCAAAGGAGCATGACTCTGGAAGCTTACCTCTCCTATAATTGTTGCCCTTTTCAACTGAATATATATTTTTTGTTTCATAATGTGTTTATGATACATTCAGAGCTGAAAACTCTGATATTTGTAGCTTTACTCATTGTATGAGTTATATTCCATGCAATAAAATGTAAGCCAGCTACGACAATGCTTCCAAGAAAGTAACTGTCTCATAGTTTCACTACAACACACACTCTTCTTGCCTTTTCCTCACACAATACAGCTCCTGTGGTTGCTGCATCTCACCGGGGGATGGGGGGGCACTTGATCTGTAGCCACTTTTCCGCAAGAGGTGAACAACAGCTTTAGGCAGTTGTCAGAATTTCTGCAGCCTAAATATGAATCTTCCACAAGCTATCTTTTTGAGAAGAGTACATTTTGATATAATAGGAAATCCTTTAAGTTTGGCTGCAGATGTTTGAAAGGGCTTTGAGCACAATGTTTAGGGCTTTACAAATAACCGCATCGTCTATTTTTATATTATTTAGCTCAATTGTTTGTCCTGACTTACAGATATGATGATAAGAAATATAAGGAGGAGAGACTTTTCAGCTTCTCCATGACTGCTCATAAGGATGTATTCTTATATTTTAATTAGGTGCCAGAGTCTAGAATCAGAGTCTCTGCATTTTTTTCTGCTACACATGTGAAATTGGAAGTGCGTTAAGAAAGGAAAAGCAAATTAAATCCACAGGTAAATGACAAAGATAGTTAATGGAAATGATATCTTCTAGATGTCTATCGATGTGTAACAAACCACTCCATACTTACCGGTATCAAGCAACAACTTTTATTTTTATGCTTAAAAGTTTCTGTGGATCAAGAAATCAGACAGGGCTCAGAGAGGATAACTTGTGTCTGTTTCATGTTTTCTGGAACCTTATAAGGAAAAAATGTAAAAGGTTCCTTTATACTTAAAAAAAAATCGAGTTAGCCTTTGGTTATATGGGTTATATCTGTTGGTATTTATTATATTAGAAATTAAAACTGGGAAATTATCACAATTTCTCTCTTCATACTTGATTATCAACATAGTTTTAAAAATTATCTTTACTAATTTATCAAGTGAAAAATATGCCAATTTTGAACTTTTCTACTTATGACTGATGTTGCATACCCCTTTTTAAGATTTTGTGTTTCATTATTGGTAAAATCTTACATACCTGTCTCATTTTTATACTGGGATTTTAAATTTTCCTCATTTTTGCAGGATTTATACTTTTCAAGATAATTAACAATTGACTTTGATATGAGTTACAGATACTTCTCCATTATGTCTTTAATTTTGGCTTTGTTTTGTTGTTGTTTTTAATGTGAATTTATGAAATTTATATAATCAGATTTATCAGTCTTTTAATTTGTCACATCCAGTTCATAATTAAAATTTTTTTTCTGACTTTAAGGGACAAAAAGTTTGTTCTATTGTTTCCTCAAGTGCTTTTTTTTTGTGTGTCTAGCTTTTTGGTCTTTCCAGAAATTATTTTCGTATCGTGGTTGAGATAGTAATCTAATTTTATTTTTTCCTACATGACTAACCAAGTATCACAATACTATTTTTCGCATGACTCATCTTTCCCTCATTGCTTGGAAATGATATTTTTATTATGTACTCAATCCCCCTGTGGTGATGTGTGTGTGTGTGTACGCTTGTGGGTGTGCATATATATTATGCTTACTTTGTCTTCTACCCTTAAACTTCAGAGATGAGAAAAGTAAGGTTAAATGGGGCTGAGCATGGTGGCTCACACCTGTAATCCCAGCACTTTGGGAGACCAAGGCTGGTGGGTCACAAGGTCAGGAGCTCGAGACCAGCCTGGCCAACATGGTGAAACCCCGTCTCTACTAAAAATACAAAAATTAGTTGGGTGTGATGGTGGGCACCTGTAATCCCAACTACTCGGAAGGATGAGGCAGGAGAATCGTTTGAAATTGGGAGGTGGAGGTTGCAGTGAGCCGAGATTACGCCATTGTGCTCCAGACTGGGAGACAGGGCAAGACTCCGTCTCAAAAAAAAAAAAAAAAAAAAGAAAAAAGTGAGGTTAAACATCTTGTCTAATCTGTGTCATTTAATAAACATCCTTTTGTAGGAATGTAGATCGGATAATTGGTGATTCTAAAGGAATTGATGGTAGTGACAGCAATGACAGTAACTGCATAGCTTGGGCCAAAACTGTTCTCTATTCATATCCAGTTTTCAAGTCCTACTTGTTCCTATGTTATTCCCAATGAATTAACATCTGTTTCTGTTATTGATTGTTTAGAATGGTTCAAATTAAATGATTGGTTTACTTGTTAATTTCGAATGTCTAAATTATATAATAAAGTCAAAATAGGATTTTCTCTAAGATATGAATTATAACTTTGAAATTTCAAAGACAGCAAGATTTTAACTAGGTTTTAACAAAATAATGTTATGGTATTGAAAATATTATAGGATTCAAAAATAGTGTTTCCTAATGTTATGTCTGCTATTACTGTGACATGTTCCTAAAAGATAAAAATTGAGCCATGAAGTGATCTATTAATGCAGAATTTGCAATTTATTAGGCCTTGTTCTTCCTTTATAGTATAGAAGTGACTACTATCTAGATATAGTACAAAAGAGAAGAGAATTAACATAGATATGACACTTTAATATCGTTGGTCTTTTGCAGTACTGGCTCTTCTTTCAACTTTTTTTATTTGTATATGAAAAACCCTAATGCAGAAAGCCAATTGTATGTCCATACTATGTAACAATCCCCTTCTCTTTATCATTATATTATCACCATCATTTGTTTGCTCACATTGAATTGAAATTTCATCACATTTTCAAAGTAGAAATGACTCTTATTTCTTCCATCAAATCAGTTGATATCTGTAAAACATTAAATAGTATAACTGGTCCTCTACTATAAAGACAAATTCCATATCTACTACCCTTATAGTTTATTTCAAGTTACAATGTTTCTGATATCAAATGTGTAGGCTTTCTACATCAAGCAATTCTCCAATCCTTTGCAAATATCAACTGGATGTTCCACAATTTAATTTGATTCTGATAGTAACTACTCAAAATTAGCACAGATCCCACAGGTTATGGGCTTAGCCCACAAAACTGCTCCAAACTTCAGATAACTGGTATCCAGCTGTCCCACCTGGTTACAGATTGGGAGTTCCTACAACCTATTCCTCAAGCTCAATAGTTTGCTATAACCATTCACAGAACTGAAAGAAATATTTAATTTACATTGACCTATTTATTATAAATATAATAAGAATTATAATATCATGAGTGCTACAAATGAACAGCCAGATGAAGAGGGACACAGAGCAGGCCTGACTGGGTTCTGAGCACAGGCGCTTGCGAGTCGTGTAGTGGGGGTGCAGCACCCTCCTGGTACATTGATGCATTCACCAACCTGGACTATCTTTGAACCCTTTCAGTTAGGGCTTTCTGTGGGGGTTCTGTTACATAGTTACAGTTGATTAAATCACTAACCATTAGTGATTTACTCAATCGCCAGCCACTCAACCATTTCCAATCTGAGTGGGGCTGAACGTTCTAATCTTCTGGTCATATGTTTGGTTCCTCTGGCAACCAGTCCTCAATCTAAAGCTATCTCTAGGTTTTTTACCCACCAGACATCTCATTGGCATAAACCGGGATGTGCATGAAAGAGGTTTCTTATAAGTTATAAAAGATACCCTTATCACCTTTATCATTCAGAGGTGAAATTCCGAGAGTTTTAGAAGGAAAGTGTGTCAGAAACTAGAGATGATGACTAAATATGTCTTTATTATTATATCACAATATCACAACTTACTTCATGCTTTTGAGATCTCTTGCCATTTTTTCAAAATGGAATTTTAATAAAGTAGCTATAAAATACACCTCTCATAGCATTTAATTGTAAGTATTTCTTTATCCATTATCTACTAGAATTATTGCAGTTCATTTTTGTTGAAGGACGTGGTGCCACTATTAACGTACTACTGAACAAATGTGATTTCTGCATTAATATGTCCATGGAACTTAAAATATTACAACACGACCTTAGCACATGTCATGATGTCATGATGAATTACGTTTATTTGTTTTCAGAGAAGTTGTTGTGGCATGTTTTATGTTCCCTGGATTTTTCCAAAAGTCCTATGTATGATAAGTTTTGAAGCATTATTTCTTATATATGAAATAATTAAGTCTGATGATGGAGTGCAACTAAATTCAATCAGTAAAATGCTAATCCGTTTTTTAAGATAAATGTGTGTTCACATTATCTGAAGTGGATTAACTTGCAACAGTCAAATTGTTGTCCTGTTGGAAGTTCTTCATTTTTCAAAGTTACCCTATTTAAAGTCAGAGATTAAGGCTGATGCTGACATAATTTGACAGAGTATATTTGTGGCACAGGATGTACATAAGTGTTTGATCAGTACATAAAATTCACTTTGCCTGAAAGATCACCTGAAATACTAAAACATTAAGAGACATATATTTTAGAGAATTATAATATTGCCCACTTTTCTAAGCAATATTGCTAGGAAAGAATGATGAGTTCCTGAAGACAGAGGTTACCTTACTCATCTCCCACATCTCACATCTCTCCTTCAGCTACCCAGGGATTTATTGGTATTTGCCCAATAAATATTTATTACTACTTACCTGTCATAGAGGTATAATTCAAATTTGTTGTGCTGCATCAAGGAGCTAAATAATAAAAATGGAATTTTTGACCACATTATGTTATGCAATCTAGCTCAGCACATTTTTAGAGTATCAACTTGCAAAACACTCTTCTAGTTACTGAGAAAATGTGACAATAAATAATGCAATGCTCTACCTTTGAAGAGTTCACAATAGGTTCTTGCCTTAATATGATGTGTATTACTGTGCATCTGCATCCATTAGCTCTTGTTGACCCATGAGAGATACACAGAATGAATACCACTTGCTATCTTTGTATAGATGAAGTTGTACCTAAGAGACTGGAAACAATGCTTTCTACATGTCAGGACCATTAAGCAGGGACACAAAAATGCAAACCCAGGCAGTTTTACTCTTAATGTAGAGTATTTGCTACTCTTTTAGAATATATTGCAGGAAACTAACATCCCTAGTTGCTAAAAGTAGTTTAAACCTTCAGGACCATGGTTCTAAAAGAACATGCAAATATGACTCTAAAACCTTCACTGCTCAGAAAAGAAAAAAAAAGAGGGGGAAATAAAAAATTGAGAGTAGGAGGAGAACGTAAGAAAGCCCAGAATAACATTTGACACAAAAGATCCCCCAATGGTTAAAGTACATGGAAAAATGGATTCTGTTTACTATACATTAAATGTTTTCCTTTTAAAAAAAAATCCACAATTTTTGAGTTCTTAGAAAATAATTTTTAGAAGTCACTTTTCTCAAAGTGAACTCATTTACAAAAATATGCTATCATGAAACTAGTAAAGTGAAGTTAATATTTAGACATGATATATGTTGAGGTCAAACATGCAGTTAACAGATTTTTTTCAAAATAATTTGAGGACAATTTAAAGAAATGTAGATTGCATCAATGTTTTAATATATCATCATTTTAATAGAATGTTTGCAAAAATGCTTAAGGAATCAGTGACATCTTGATTAATGGGGGCACGTTCCACAGCTCTTTAATTGGCCTTAACTGTGTAAAACAGAATCTTAGCAGCAAATGTTGTTGAAGCCTTATTTATAAATATTCAAGTTAACCAAAGTAACTACATTTATTTTATATGTTGGGTGAGATGATCAAAAAATTAAATGCTCTTCACAGACTTGAATAATTGCTAGAACTTAGCAGAAAAAAAATAAGAATAAATGTCAAATTCCAATTTTAAAAATAAAACACTATTGTGTATCTACTAAATATCAGCATTATTGCAGAGACTTGGACTACCTCAATAACATATGGGGCCCAATTGCTGCATTCACAGGTCACAGATCTTATGCTGTAGCTGAGAGACACAGAGAATGAAATGCAAACAATGTATTGAAGGCAATAGAGATGTGCAGGTTAAAAAATGTGGAGAAGGAAGAGGAGGATGAAGTTGGGTTTTGGTGTGACTGTGGATCCACAGGCTATAGTCTTCAATATCAAGATCAAGTGATGTCTCACGGAGAAGGTGGGAATTAAGCAAGAACTGGGATGAGAAGAGAGCATAATCTTGGATATTGTGTGGATATTGGAAGCTTTCTTGCAGAAGAATAGCTACAGTTGTACCTAAGGGGAAAAGACTGAGTGGTGAGCATGGAGCTTTTGAGGAAACTAGTAAGACAGGAGGTCAGAGAAGTAACTAAGAGGCCTGATCTTGCAGTTCTCTATGGGCTGGCATAAAGGACGTGTGGCTCTTGATAGTTTTAAGCTGAGGAAGGATAGAATCTGATTTCCAGTAAAAGGATCCCTTTGGCTTCTGTGTTAAGATTAGACAGTGGAAGGAGACAAGGTGAAAGCAGAAAGATCGGTTAGAAAGCTACTTTGAGGTGTGAGACAAAGAGGGAATTCTCGAATCCTTCAATAATGACCGGAGCCACTTAAAGATTTGACATGAATACATCTGAGTATTAGTACAGAACTTTAAAATAAGGGAAGGAGTAATTTTTAGAGTCCAGCAATATGTTCTGTTAATAGATTAATTAGAAAATACCTGTTTATTGAATCCTAACTATGATCTGGTTGTTGGACCAGGCATTTAGTAAGTGTTGCCTCCTTTAATAAACATATATACAAATAGAAAATTAGAAAAACAAAACATAAAGGAAATTAAAAGAAAAAAAAACACCTATCCATCTCTCTATGTTGCCTGCCATTTCAGACAGATGATTTATCTTGTAAACAATGATATAAATGTATGTTATAAATTCAGTACAATACTGTAAATGAATTTTCTTTTCCTTGTGATTTTCTCATTAACATCTTCTTTCAATAGCTTACTTTATTGTACAAATACAGTATAGAAATATATAGCATTCAAAAATGTGTTAATTTACTGGTTAAATTATCAGGAAGTTTTCCAGTCAACAGTAGGCTGTTGGTACTAAAGTTTTGGAAAGTCAAAAGTTATATTAGGATTTTTGACTGTGCAGTGATTGACGCCTCAACCCCCACCTTGTTCAAGGGTGAACTATAAAAGCAAAGCAGACTGAGGTATCAAACTTTGCCAACAGAAGAAAGAATGTAAATTGCTAATGAGGGAAGAACTTGAAGAAAAGAAAGACAACTGAGAAATGAACTGGGAAGGAGTAGTAGAAGACAGCACTGTCTTTCAAAAGCAAATTAATAGAAGACTCTCTAAAGTTTAGACTAAGAAATCAAAGACAGATTCAAGCAAAAAAAAATGCCATTTTTCATATATTTCTTAAAAGAAAGCAGTATGTTTTAGTGCAACATCAAAATTCCCTCACACCGCTTATTTTCTAAGAGAGTGTTAAGCACAAATAATTCTTTCCTTATGGAACTCTATCACACAGGACATTTAGTAAGGTTAATTCTTTCTCTCAGGGAGGCAGTAAAGTAATTAAGATTAATAGTTGGAAAAAAACTATTTTGGTAGTATCACCACAAAAAAATGTTAAGTTACCACCTTCCTTCTACTATTATATTATAAATTTTTGGCAGAATTTTTTTTTTTTTGTATTTGTGCGTTTCTTTCTAGAAGCATTGTCTCCAGCTCTTATGAAACTATTGACTTGTTTCATTTTGTTTCCTTTGGCAAATAGTGACTGATGCCTGGGCCCTAAAGAAGTCAGTATTGCTAGGTGCTCAAAATGCATAAAATTCAAATTGCTTTGATTATTTGATTATTTTATCTTACTAGAAATTCATATTTCTCAGTACTTTTACAATCAATAATCACATTCACTAAAAGTCAAAAATTTAGTAGTGTGTGGATATATACATATACACTCACACAAACATATATGTAAAAAGAGTGTATATACACATATATGTGTAATATAAATATGTATACAATTTACTAGTGTGTATGCATTTATATATCCACATACTTATGTATGTATATAGACAGATAGGTCCAAACATAAAAATAAGCAAACAATTGACTACCTGACCTAATAATGTCATGCTAATTGCATTTTTTTCCTTTTACTGGGAGTCTAGAGGGTGTCTCATGACTCTGGGGAGAGTATATAACTTTATACAGTTGATTTAGGCCCAGAGATTTACATTACTGTAAATGCATACCGTAGGATGGTTTTCTTTCCTTCAGCCGTAAAAGATAGTAAAGGTTATGCTATTTTTAGCCTACTGTATATAGGACACTATTAAATTTGGTATCAGACAACACACATGTATCCTAGAACACTGTTTGCCCCATTGACTATGTCACTCCATCTTATTTTGCATCTCAAAAAGGAAACAAAATAGATGCCTAAGCTATGTTAGTTTCCTTTTTGAGCTAAATAACCTCGATACAACACACTATCTGCTCTATGATCGTAATGGTCTCATTTTTTGGAGAATTATATTTGATAGAAGCTAAAAGAATCACATCATTTCCGTATTGTTTTTCACCTTACTTATTCCATTGCATATGAAGGTAGTTTTGCTTTATTTCTCATCCCTGTAATAGTGTCAATTCCTTCCTCATCCCATAAATGTGCATACTCCTAGCCTAATTGAGGAACAGAAGAGCTCTCAATGGTGGCATATTTATCGTGTATTGAGAAGAGAATATTTTAATATGTTACTTCAGATGCTTCTCTAGAGTTTCAGACTTCTGGGATATGGAGCCCTCCCCTCCATCTTAGCTCAGCATCACTCTCTGTCTTTTTTTTTTTTTTGTGGAATCATGTCTAATCTAAGTACACACATCTCTGAAGAACCACTTTCTATTCTTACACGCACATGCACCTAACCTCATGATATCTTCTTGAACTGCAATGAATACACACCCATTCTCTGATTTCATATCAGGTTTGCAACGGTGATAGAAAAACTTTTTAGTTTGTTACTTGTTTGTTTTGACCAAAGAGTCTGGGAAAAGTCAAAATGAACTGAAAATTTACAACCTTGGGAACTCAGCATTTGCGATAGAAGTTTCTAACTCTTTCTTGCTGCAAATTTAATATGTTCTTCGCTTTCCTCTTTTACCCCTACATGCCAATTCCTTCTAAAAAACACAAGGGTAACCATTACATCAACAGATATGCTTTATTTGTGTTTTCCTTTTTACAGAAAAAACATATATGAGAAAAAAGAGTATGAAAAGCATTACATTTATTAATCTTATCCTCTCACTTAAATTATTCATGTTTTTAGATGTTCTTATAATTGTGACTAATATGAGAGCCTGATTCTTTTTTAGTATAAAATATAAAAGTATCTAGTGTACACACTCAATATATCCATTTTTGTTTTTAAAAAATCAGTACCTCTTTTCTATACTTTTCTTGATTCCTTCTTTCTCTCCACAGTGATGGGTAGAAGGGATTGATTTTCTTTAAAATACCTGTATTCTTTCTGCCACTTTCCTGACCAAATGCTTCAAAGGCTCCTCACAGTCTCTAAGAAATGGCTAACTCCTCTGGCTGGCATTCAGGATCCTTGAGAATCATCCAGACCCCACTGCTTCCTCAACCTCAGTGTCCTATCTTTGCTTTGAGTTGTCCTCATGGACCAGTGACTTCTCCCTGTTAGAAAGCCCTACCCACTCCTATGAGGACTCCTGACATGGAGCACTTTTAGCTTCCCTTCTTTCCTCCTGCATTTCGTTTGATGTCACTTACTCTTCAGGCTGAGCTCAAATCTTTCTGCCTTTATGCAGTTTTCCATCATTCTTCTATGCACACATTATCTTTCCTGTAGCATCAGTTGCCTATGAATTTGTAAGATAAAATAGGTCATTAGCAGAAAAATAAATAAATAAACTCTTCTTCACTTGCAAGTGGAATAACATTCATGGGGTAAAAGGGAAACTTGAAATAGACAAACTAGTAGATGATCACTCATCTAAGTTTTGGTCAGAAAGTGGTTTGATTTTATTCTCTAAATTTGACAAGATTCCCTACTCCAGCTTGATATCTGGCCTCATTGCTCCAATAAAATGATTCTGTTTCATGGAAACATCTTCTCTGTGCCACTAAATCCATGGATGCTCTTCAATTTTTATCTCCCTTAAACTCCCAGAGCCTGAGTCCCTGATGTATTCATTTATCTTCTTTAAGGAAACTTCATGTGATATGAATGAAACACACCTTTCTTCCTTAGCCCCATCCTCTGAGACTGGTTTGTTTCCATTGACTTTGCTTTTACAAAGCTGTTAAATGTTTGTTGTTGTTGTTGTTGTTGTTGTTAATAGCTAAATGATTTGCATCTCTATTTTTTCTTCATCTATGCTCTCTTCCTGAGCACTTTCACACATGCCTTTAATTATTACCTGGACTCAATGACTCCCAAAGAGTAACATGTAACCTAGATGACTTCTCAGATTTCCAGAACTATCAATCTTGCTGCTTCTATGATACCACTACTTAACATCTCAAAAGCAGCTTACCTTCCCCTTGACCACATCTAAAGGTGTAATTATCCTCACCCACCAACCCAAATATAGGCTGTTCCATGGCTCCCTGTTTTATGCCTTATGCAGAAGCTCAAGCAAGTTATCTGAAAATCACACTTTGAAACTCACTGCCTACTCTTCTATTCAGTTCACCTCTTTTATGGATATTGTCTAAGTAGGTGTGAACTACTATAACAAAATACCACAGGGTAGGTGGATTAAACCACCAACATTGATTCTCACAGTTCTAGAGAATGGGAAGTCCAAGACGAAGATGCTGGTGGATTTGGTTCCTGGGGAGGGCTCTCTCCCTGGCTAGTTGAGAGCTGTCTTCTCTCGGTGTTCTCACATAGCAGGGAGAGGGAGGTTTAGTGTCTCTTCCTCTTTCTATGTGGGAACTATTATCATCATGGGAACACCACTGTTATCATCATAGGAATACCACAGTCATAACCTCATCTCAACCTAATTACCTCCAAAACATCCTATTTCCAAATATCAAATTGGCTGTTAAAGCTTCCGCATATGAATCTGGGGGTGAGGGTGTGTGGATAGCACATGAGCATTCCGTGCATAACAGATATTATCTCCTAATAATGTAATCTTTCCCCTTCTCTCTAACTCTCCCATCAGCACCCTCTTCTAAACCATTATTCTATCTTACTTATCTGGACTCGTGATCCCCTCCTCTTCCCTTGCTAAACAGAGGGAAGGAAGAGCTTTTTAATAAGAATGGGAATCAGATCAGGATGATCAGCCACCAAATACCTTCCCATGGCTTCTCACTGTTCAGAGAGAGGAGCATAATCCAAAATAGAAAGTCAAGCTGACACGCACTTAGGTTTCCATACTCTGTGCCCAACTTACCCTCTCCACCTAGCTCCTTGCTCTTTCAGTGGCAGCCATGGTAGCCCTTTTTCAGTTTCTTATTGCTAACAGGCATTGAAAGATGATCTACTCCCTCTCTGCCTGAAAATGTTCCCCTACCTCCAGTCTGCTTCCTCAATAGGTACCTACTTAGCTTTAACACACCAGCTCAGATGTCACTGCAGGGTGGATGCCTTCCCCAGGCCAGAGTAAGTCCTTCTTTTTATGTCCTTACTGTATATATCTTTTCCAGAATTTAGAGTATCTATAATAGTTATGATATATGCAGTTATTGGATTCATATCTTTACCCCACCTCCTAGGCTATAGGCTCCAAAAGAGAAGAGTCTTTTTCCAGTGGGTACACATTTCATCTCCAGTATCTAGGACACATGGTAAGACTTAGATAACTATTTTTTGAAGAGATGATTATCATGTATGGCCTTCAGACACATTTTTATTTTAATCTGATGTTTGTGCTACAATGCATTCTTACAGTACTTATTTTGTTTCATAGTTTCTTTCCCATAGTGCGTATAAAGCTTATTAATTATTAATAGAAGTAAAGAAAGATTGATTGATTGCCTAGAAATATCTCTGACCATATGCATTTGTGAATCCGTTGTAAGTGAACTTACATATAAGGGTGCAACTGAATAGAGCTAAATTCTGAAGATAGAAAAAGCAAACAAATCTCCACAACATCAGTTCATAATACAGAGCTTAATGGAGCATAGATCCCTGCTGCGTGTCCTTAAGGAAAATGTGCTTGTTTGCACTCTGGGGTAATATAAACCTGTACAGAGTGGCTTTTATTTAGGTAGCTGAGACACTTTAGAAGAATGACTATGGTGTTGCTGACTAATTTGGGCTCTAGTTCACTAGAATATAGATCATAATATATTGTATATTCTCAATAAATATAAATAACACAAATTTGCAAATAGCTCTTTCCACATTTCCTCCTTATCACCTCCCATTTTGACCAGTGTTATTGAGCCACACTGGGGCTGATTTATTTCCTGAGAAGAAAATAAAATATCCATTTTTGAAGGTTGACTGATACATTAACGGAAGAGAAAAATCTACTTACTTGACCCAGAAAGGATGTTTATTATGGCAAGAATGAACTCACAGACTAAACTGAAGTTAATCTATGTTCATGGGTAAAAAAGATGAAAATGGCATACAATTCATTTGTATATTTTTTTAGTTTAAAAGTGTAGTAATTATTCACCATAAAAGAATAAAGGAGTGCCAGTAATCCTCACACCATACTTATTTTATTTGGCTTACTGAATCTGTTACCAAATACATTTAACCTTCTTTGTCATTAGTATGATTTCCTGCAAACCTGAAGTAAATGATAGTGCAAAATAAGAATAATGATTGCAGACAGACGTCAATGTGTTTAGAGTTTTTGCCATTTCACCTACTGGGCACCTTTGGTTTCAGACTTCTAATGCTGTAATAATTATTAATATAATAAAAGCATTCACCAAAAGTTTCCTATATAGCAGAAGTGGCTGGCTGGGCGCAGTAGCTCACACCACTTTGGGAGGGTGAGAAGGGTGGATCACCTGAGGTGAGGAGTTTGAGACCAGCCTGCCTAACATGATGAAACCGCATCTCTACTAAAAATACAAAATTAGCTGGATGTGGTGGCATGCGCCTGTAATTCCAGTTACTCGGGAGGCTGAGTCAGGAGAATCGCTTGAACCTGGGAAGTGGAGGTTGCAGTGAGCCAAGACCACACCACTACACTACACTCCAACCAGGGCAAGGAGCAAGACTCCGTCTCAAAAAAAAGTGAAGGAAACCACTTTACTTGCATTTTTTTTTTTTTAACCTTCCCAACCTCTCTATAGAGCTGTTTTTATTTAGGTGCCAAGGACACTTTTAAAAATATATTGTGGAGTTGCTGACTAATCGGGATTTCAGTTCACCAGGAAACGTGTCATAGCAGTTTGCATTTCCTCCATAAATGTAGAAAACACCTATTTCTCCTCTCTGCACTGTTGCTATTCTCATTTTTTTTAGCTAATGAAGGTAATGTATCTGAGAAGAGCAGATGTGCCCCAAGTAAGTGAGCAATGTAGAGCTTAGATGGCTGGACCAAAATATGAAATCAAGTCTGACCAAGTGACTCCAAAATTGTCTCTTATCCACTGCACTGATCTACATCTTAGTGTAAATGTCCTAATAAACAGACATTAATATTTTTATTCCATTTTGGATTTAGGGAAACCTGCACTTTACCGAGCAAATTTCAATATTAGATTTTAGGTTAGCATTCAGGCCTGATAAAATATAATTAATTTAATCATTATAAATGTTCATCCTTATAACACTGCTTACTTGGAAGCAATAGAAATCTCAGCTCAGATGAAAATAGGCCATATGACAGACCACTTGTTTTCAGCATATTTTGCATGCACAGATAATATACTGTATAAAGAATAGTTGTCAAAACCTGGAAAAAGATGAATAAACTCTAAAACATTTTTCTAACAGTTCAATATCCCCCACTTGCCAGGAAGAAAAGTTTATAAACCTATACAAATTATTTTTAGAAGGATAGAATTTTATTGTGGAAAATATCAATGTTTCTTATAATTATTTGAAATTCAAATTTGTCTCTATTTTTCTTAGTATACCCTTTTCCCCCCTACCTAACCCATCATAGCATATATCTAACTTTAATTTAAGATTATGGGAGATGTTCCTATAATAAAAACATTTTTAATTAAATGAGATTAAAGTTTTCATTTCTATATGTAAGTAAGAAGCACGCCATTGTCAATACTAGAACACACCAAAATTCTCTTGCTTTGAAACATGAAAGTACCTGAACTTCACTTTCCATTGAAGAAGTAATCATATTATTTCCACTGGCTTTTTCCCCATCAAAACAAGGGAAATGAATGATCAGGTATTTCTGACAATTTTTATAACGATAGTAAATAAGTCTTCTGAATATGATTTGTACTTCCTTAGCAAGAAGACTATAAGCACAAGGCAAACAGAAGACTAGCCTTTTAATGTTGCTAGGAAACATCATGGAGAAATAATAAAGGCAAATTATACATTAATCAGAACTGTCTGATTAACTCTTCCATATCCCTATTTAAGGATTTTAAAGTATATATACCAGGTTACTAAATGTAAGATGTTACTTTATTTTAAGTCAAAACCTGGAAATATTATTGCTAAATACTGAATGAGTGATTGACTGAAAATTATGTTTGTAAAGATCAAGAAAGTAATCTTTGAACTTAGAAAATTCACTAAGTAAATTAACTACAGACAACATATAATGATGTGATAATATTTTATAGAAATTAACATCATGAATATGCCTTTCCTAAATTTTTCAGATCAATTAGAAATTGTAGATGAAAAAAAGTCAGTAAAAATATATTTATCGTCGTGATTTTCATTAGCCTTATGAGGTTATTTAAATTTTTATATCACAGATTAAGCATCCTTAATTCAAAAATCCAAAATATGAACTGTTTCAAAATCAACTGTTTGAATGCTGACATGACACCAGAAGCAGAAAATTCCACACCCAGACTCATGTGATCAGTTGCAGTCAAAATTTTGTTTCATGCTCAACATTATTACCAATGTTGTATTAAATTAACTCCAGGCTATCTGTGTAAGGTGTATAGAAAACATAAATGAATTTGCTGTTTATACTTGGGCCCTATTCCCAGCATATCTCATTATGCATTTGCAAATATTTAAAAACAAAACCCCAAATCGAAAACACTTCAGTCCCAAGCATTGTAAATGGAAGATACTCAACCTGTATAATGATTTTTAACCTAAGTGCAAAGTGTATTGTTTGTCAATCTACAGACAAGGGTTTGATGGACAGCATTTTTGAAATACACATAACCATGAATTTTTTTTATATGGAGATATCCTGCATTATTGATATTTTAAGGAGCCTAATTAAATAATGGTTGCCACAAAGATAAACATAAAACAGGAATCTTACTTTTAAGTTAATTGACAATTTTCAGGGATCATCATGTTACTTTTAAATTTTAGATACCTTAGGGTAGACCAAACACTATTATTTCATTATTTATCATTTAACATTGAAAGTTATCTTTCTTTTCGTTGGACTCTACCTATAAAAGGATGTGTCACTTCATTTTGGTTAGCAGCTTATGATAGCTGATATATATGACAGCTTAGAGAGAAAGGGACAGACACAGACTTGGGCAGGTGATAGTTGTGTCTTGATTGGTTGTGGGTTTTATTTATTTGTCATTATCGTGGCCCAGTCATGGATATATTTATATTAGTCTTTAATGACTGACCTTAGAATGTTGCAGTGTTAACCATAATTGCTGTTTACATAGTACTCTTGCTATTTTGAATAGATGAATGAGCAGGGATACTTTTCTGAATATATTTGTCAGAATTACACAAGTTTGAACAGCACTTCAAACCATCTTGTACAAAGACTTTGTAAGTTGCATTCTCTGGGTCGTTCATTTTGATGCTAATATATGCAATAAGAAGAAGCCAAGAAGAAAGAGTTACAATGAGTATGTTAACACGGTGTAGAACGTCTTCACTAGTAATATTGTTACATTTAGGTTAATCATCAATAGCTTTAATATACTTGTTATTTTATACATTTTAAAGAGCTAGATGACATAACAATAGATATAGATCCAGTATAGACATATTCAATTTAATAAATTAAATCGTCATTCGGTATCTTTACATGAATATTTAAACTTTAACCTATATTACACATATAGATGTAATGTTAATGGGAAAGATCGGGGCTAGAAGATGTTTATTTGAAGGCTCCTTTTTAAAATTATGAGACCTATGTAATTAATGTCTATGGATTGCATTTACTAGTCCTATGAAATCCCTACTGCCATGGAATTCATGTCAAGTGTCTTTTTTTAACCTCTTTCACTAGATATGAGAACTGTGGACATCCAGTTTCCATTTTTAAGATAATTAGCTAATCACTAATGAATGGATTAGTTTTTCACTATCTCTGCAGATTATTCAATTGAAGTTTGATTTCTGAAAACACACATTGTTGGAAAGTATGTTAATGGCAAGAGGAGAAAATATAACTTATTAAATAGCTTCAGAATGTCTAGAAAGAAAAAATGGTATTACCGAGGATGGCTAACTCACGTCTAGAGTTGTTCTCAATGCAGAATTTTTTAAATATTATCTATTGCAGTAAATTCTATATCAACTCACTGACATGACTTGTCAGTTTTCCCTTGGATTCAGTCAGCCTTCATTTTAGATCATTTGCAAATCCTTCTGATTTTTTTTTCTGATTTTTAAAATTGATTTTAATAAAGTTGTTACACAGCCTGAGACTCACATGCTCTATGCTAAGTCACCTCCAACTGACATTTCCTATAGCCTAACAATTATTTTAAAGGTTAAAAACAAGTATATATGTAAAGAAATAATATTATCACCATATTTTTTAGCTTACCTATAACTAGTGTTGACCAATTCTTTTTGATGAATGAAGGTAAGAAAGTTTTTTAAACGTGGCTATTATATGAAACTACAAATCATAAGTATACATATACATTATATATATTTTAATGAATTGGATGTGGATCTAAATGTTTTATAAATCATTGATGATATGATTTCCCTTCCAATATTTTAAATAAAATATTAATAAAAAAATAAAGAATTGCAAGCCGTTGCCAAATGCAATCAGGTTGTGCTCTACAAGTTCATTTGTAAGCCACTGTTAGAATTTGGAACATATTTCTCCATAAAACCTGCATGATGAATGTGGTTAGGATACAAAGCCAACCTGCAAGATTCTACCTAAATCAAAATGTAATTAAAATGTAGCAACAGTATTATTACAGAGCTTGGCCATTATTTATCCAACTGCTTCTTTGGGAAACAGTTTCCAATTTCTAACTTGGAAATTGGAAGGCTCGAACTTCATTTTTCTTCTCACATCTCTAGTTATTTGCAGAATTCTCCCAGCCTTACTCTAGCCCCACCTTTCAGAAGCTCCTACTTCAATAATATAAATTGAGGTTCTTTATCAGTATGGAGAAACATCTCAGCAAGAAACCATTTGCAGTTACAAGATCCTCATAAATCCCATGGTTATCTCTCAGACATACATTTAAGACTGTACTCTGTTTTGTGGTCATTTTTTGAATATCTGCATTTTTCAAGAAAGCAAATCTGCAACTGTCATGATATTTTCGGAGAAATTAAGGACCTTCCTCCTCCTGTTCCCACAATATGAACGTATGTTTTTATAAATTTGGGAAAGTAATACATGTGCTAAGCTAGCTCAAAATCAAATTGTTAATACTTCTGTATCAATATATGATAAAATTGAATATAAGAAGGTACTTCAAATCATAAATCCAACCCTTGTTTTTCAGATGAGAAAAGCAATCACCACATGTAGTAATCATTTAGCCGAGTTTATCTATCTAGCTAATTTACAGAGCCGCAATTAAACACAGAGTGATGACGTTCTTTCACATTACTCAGGAACTTATTAAGAGATTTGTGGGTTCTTTTTCTCTGATAATAACATTTCCGTAAGGTAGGCATAGATACGTATATCTTATACCCTCAAGTGTCTCTCCAATTCCCAGTCTTAACAACTTCCCACAAACTGTCCCCTCCCCTCCCCTCCCCTCCCCCCTCCCTCCCTCCCTCCCTCCCTCCCTCCCTCCCTCCTTCCTTCCTTCCTTCCTTCCTTCCTTCCTTCCTTCCTTCCTTCCTTTCTTTCTCTCTTTCTTTCAACGGAGTCCCACTCTGTCACCCAGGCTGGAGTGCAGTGGCACGATCTTGGCTCATTGCAGCCTCCAGCCTCCGGAGTTCAACTGATTCTCCTTCTTCAGCCTCCCAAGTAGCTGAGATTACAGGCACCCGCCACCATGCCCGACTAATTTTTGTATTTTTGGTAGAGAGTGGGTCTCACCATGTTAGTCAAGCTGCCCTTGAATTCCTGACCTCAGCTGATCCGCCTGCCTTGGCCTCCCAAAGTACTGGGATTACAAGTGTGAGCCAGTAAGCCCAGCCTGATGTCTGATTTCGTATATGGTGTTAGTTTATGTGGCTTTATTGGATAGATCTTCTTATTAAATGGAAGCATTAAGTTATCTAGTACAAAAAGAATCCAAGTATCATGTATTGCAATTGTTTTATGCAACATATGAGGAAATAGCTGCTGACGAACATTGTAACTTTTTCTGGAGCACAGCCCAAGTTGTCAGCATGCACTTTGGAAGGAACCCACTGTGTCCCATGAAATAATGGACACATTTTTTGGTTTTCTCTCAGAGACAAGTGGAATCTCCTTCAGGTGCTCGATTGAGTATTATCGACATGCTGCAAAGTACTGCTCAGAGGATTTATATTTATAGTCCCTGAGGGGGAGAAACAAAAATAGC
The DNA here is from genome assembly GCF_047675955.1 of Chlorocebus sabaeus. Classification (NCBI taxonomy): domain Eukaryota; kingdom Metazoa; phylum Chordata; class Mammalia; order Primates; family Cercopithecidae; genus Chlorocebus; species Chlorocebus sabaeus. The sequence continues at coordinate 74,524,063 of NC_132907.1, forward strand.
TGCTTTGATTGTTACCAAAGGGACTGGCATGAGGGCTGAGGTTCATCAAATCTATCTATCTGTCTATCTATCTATCTATCTATCTATCTATCTATCTATCCATCCATCCATCCATCCATCCATCCACACACACACACACACACACAGAGTCATTATTTTGAGTCGTAACTACTAAAATAATGTTACATATTGATCTCTTTATATTAAATACCAGTTTATTCCTTTTCAAAAAGCACTTAGAAGCTCAGAGGTAACAGAGTACTCTCTCTTCCAAGCATTATTCCGGAGGGAGGGAGGAAAGAACGCTATTTCAAGTGGTAAGGTTGATAACCTACAAAAAACATTCTAATTTTCTGGTAGTAGAAATTCTAAAGCTAAAAATATTATCATCTAATGCTTCCCCTTTAATTAACTAATTAAAAATTAACACTTCCCCTTTAAACAATTAAAAATTAATTTAATTTTTAAATTTAAAATGTGGAATACTTTGTTTTGATTTGTGGAGATGTTTATCATTATATGACCAGATTTATAGTTTTGGCTTGTCTAAGTTTTGTACAAGTTTGGAAAATACATTTAAATTATTCCAAAATAAACTGTGGTTAGGCAAAGCTGTTGTATAGAGATATAGTGTAATTATTTTAATCAAATGTATTTTTATATTTTGAATATTTTAACAACATTTTTAAAATAACACTTTAAAATGAAAATGATAGTAAAAAATCATAAGACTCTATATGTCACTTATGGATTACTTTTCTTATGCCCATTTACTTGATACAATACGGGGTGCTTCATAAGAGTTAAACAATGGAATTACCTTGCAAGATGTAGATAGATAAGGCCCACTTTAGAGAGTGGGAAACCAAAGTTCTGAACTATGAAATAACATGTTCAGTGGCAAGTGGGCATCCAGCCAAGATTATGTTGACAAATTCTGCATTCTTTCTACCTGTATTAGTTTCCCCCAAACTTGGCGGTTTGAAACAATAATGGTTATCTCACACCTTTTCAGAGGGTCAGAAATCTGGGACCAGCTTGTCTGGATTCTTGCTCATGATCTCACACAAGATTGCCATTGGCTGGGGTTACTTGTCCTCATCTAGAGGTTTAGCTGGATTGGAGTTTCCACTTCCAAGTACACTCACACAGATTTGTGTACAGGCTTCTGTTACTGCTTGCAGACTGAGCTCCACAGCACCTCAGCACATGAGCTCCTCTGTAATGCAACTCCCACAAGGGCAGCTGGCTTCCCTGGGAATAAGCGATTTCAAGAGGGAGGGAGGGAGAAAGGAAGAGAGACACAAAATGAAAGCTGCAGTCTTTTGTAAGGATCTCAGAAGTGATTTGCTGTCCGTTAAGCCATATTCTCTTATTAAAATGGAGCCACTAAATGTAACTCACACTCAAGGGATGAAGGATGAATCTCCACCATCTCAGTGAGGCTAGATTAAAAATGTGTCATTCTGTTTTTAAGACTACCATGCTATCGTTACAGACTGCTTCCATATGTGTTTTGTCACATGTAAAGTACCACATTTATTCATTATTACGAATATGTTAAAATTGACATCAGTATTGCTCGCACATTTTTATAACAGGTAATGAACTAACATATGATGATTTAATGCATGTGTTTTGTTTGATACAAGAAAAAATAGTAGAGTTATTTAAGGTAATGCTATACATGGTAAAAATTTATTTAGAGTATCATGATGTTTTCAGAGACAAAGGAACTTAGTATTCTTTTGATTAAAATAATTTTATTGTTTAGTTATTGAATGAGATGCTGAGATGTATATTAAGTCATTTTATACATTATATATCATAAGTTAAAAAAGTATTCAATAATTGGGTGGTAATGTTGAGTTACTATTTATTTCACAAATTGCCATAATATGGAAAATATAAATATTGAGTGTCCTTTTGAGGCTAATGTTTTATTTTTAAAACATCTGCCTCTAGTATTATAAATTCTATCAGGAAATATATTCTAACTTTATGGTTCATAGATATTTTAATGCCTATGTGAACATTTATTTTTAGAACATTATTAAATATATTTCTAAGATACATCTCATCATACTTGAAGACTTATTTGTTCCCAACTCAGTGAAAAGTCTAGACCTTTTGAAACTTGGGACTATCCATAGTAGAATTTTAAGACATTCTCAAAAGCTAATTTTGCTTCCAGTGTAATTAATGTAAGGGATTCAAATGTAAATGGGTAAATTAAGGGATTATTAGTTTGGCTCATGAAGAAGGATGTTTTGGATACGATGAACAAGAAAACTAGTCATGCAACAAAAATGAAAATGCTGAATTATATATTTTCTTCTGTTATTGATGTTAAAATTTATAAAATTATTAAAAGTGTATTCTTCACTAAAATTACCAATGGCATTTAAAACATAGTTACATAAGAGTAAAATGAAATACCAACTTTTAAAAGTATAATGCATTGATTTATATTTAAAGTACTCATAGTTATATCAAAACGTCATTCCCAAAAGTCTCTCCACCATAGTAATAATAATGAAAATCTTAATAATATAAAGTACAATTTGCTCAAGATCAGACAATGATATTCTCACCAAATCCAATGTGACAATTTAATTTTCCACATTTTATAAAGGAGTAAGTTAAATCTCAGAGAAGTTAAATAGATTTCTCAGGGCACAGGGCCACACTAGCCAAGTCAGCCTTTCAACCTGTTTTTCTTGACTCCAGAGTTGTTAATTTTTTCACTTAGACACATGATAATCTTGGAAGGCTTGGCTTTACTGATGTTTTTTAAAATTCGTATTTTTATTCAAAGAGGAGAAAAAGGCAGATTTCCACTGAAAACATAATAGCTTATAAAACCTTAGTAATAAAGTTCATTTTTAAAACTCAGGAAAACAAATAATTGAAAATAGTAAGACAAAAGTAACCATAAGCAAAACACTAATGTTTTATAATTGTTAAAAATTGGTATATATCCGTTCATACTTTTAAAAATTGTGTATATTTAAGTGGACTTATATCATACATAATTTTTGAAAGCCTGGCACTATTTTGTTTATTATTTTTCAACTTTTAAAATTTATTATAGACATAATAATTTTACATATTTATGAGGTGCAAGATGATGTTTTAATACATGTACACATTGTGCAATTGTCAAATTATCATTTGATACATGTATACATTGTGTAATTGTCAAATTATCGTTTGATACATGTATACATTGTGTAATGATCAAATCAGAGTTTGATACATGTATACATTGTGTAATCATTAAATATCCATCACCTTAAACATTTATCATTTATTTGTTATTAGAAGATTCAAAAACCACTCTTCTAGCAATTTAAAATATACATTATTGTTAACACTAGTCATACTTCTATGCAATAGAATGGCAGAATTTATTTCTGACTGTACTTTTGTATGCACCCATTGAGAGATCCCTTCCCTCCCTCTCGCCTTCCTCCACTCCCCTTCCTCTGAGCCACTCTTCTACTCTCTACATCTGTGAGAACAATGTTTTAGATTTCACATTTGAGTGAGATTACCTGATATTTGTCTTCTACGCCTGCTTACTTCATTTAACATCATTTTATTTAAACTGTGATAAGAATGTAAAAATGCATAATTCTACCCTTACCACAAATTTTTAACTGCATAATACAGTATTTTTACCTATAGGAACAGTGTTATACAGCAGATCCCTAGAATGTACTCATCTTGCATAATTGCAATTTTATACTTATTGAAGAGTAACTCCCTGTTCCCCCCTCTTCCAGCTCCTGGAAACCATCTTTTTACTCTCTGTTTCTGAGTTTGACTATAAAAGATACCTCATATAAATGAAATCATGCAGTATTTGTCCTTTTGTGACTGGCTTATTTTACCTACCATAATGTTCTTCATATTCACCCACATTTTAGCATATGGCTTTTCTTCTTTATGGCAATTATTCTGTTATATGAGTATACGTTATACATTATTTATTCATTCATCCATCAATGGACATTCAGGTTGTTTTCACATATTGGCTATTACAGATAATGCTGCAATGGGCATAGGAGTGCTATTATCTCTTTGGTATCTTGATTTCAGTTTTTTGGATGTACATCCGAAATGAAGTTGCTGGATCCTTTGGTAATTGTATTATTGATTTTTGAGGAGGCTCCTCATTCTTTTCCATAAGCAGCTACATCATTTGAAATTCCCACCAGCAGTTTACAGAGTCCAACTTATTGACATCTTTGTCAACACCTATTTTTTTAAGTAATAATTATCATAACAGATGTGAGACAATATCATTTTTTTTTTTTTTTTTTTTTTTTTTTTTGAGATGGAGTCTCGCTCTGTCACCCAGGCTGGAGTGCAGTCATACAATCTTGGCTCACTGCAACCTCCGCCTCGCGGGTTCAAGCCATTCTCCTGCCTCAGCCTCCTGAGTAGCTGGGACTACAGGCACATGCCACCAGGCCTGGCTAATTTTTGTATTTTTAGTAGAGATGGGGGTTTCTCCATGTTGGCCTGGCTAGTCTCGAACTTCTGACCTCAGGTGATCCAGCTGCCTCGGCCTCCCAAAGTGCTGGGATTACAGGCATAAGCCACCGTGCCTGGCCTGAGACGATATCTTATTTTGGTTTTGATTTGCATTTTGCTGATTATCAGCAATGTTGAGCAAATATTCTTAGACCTTTCAGCCACATATGTGTGTCTTTTTTGAAGAAATTTCATTCTAGTATTTTGCTCATTTTTTAATTGGGTTATTTGGTTATTTACTCTTGAGTTGTAGGAGTTCCTAATACATTTTGTAATGAATCTCTTAACAAATATATGATTTTCAAATATTTCTCCTATTTCATAAGTGGTCTTTTAATTTTGTTGTTTCCTTTGCTGTGCCAAAGCTTTTAAGTTTAATGTATCCCCACTTATATACAATTTTACTTTTTTGCTTATATTTTTGGTGTCATATGCAAGAAATCACTGCCAAACTCAATGTCATGAATCATTTCCCCTATGATTTCTTATAAGAATTTCATTTGTAATCTGCCGTTTCACTTGGTAGTGATGTCTTCTTATTTTCCACATAATTAGGAATTCATATACTGAATGATTTTTACTCACTCCGTATTATTCCTTTACATGGATATACACTTTTTTTTAAAAAAAATAACCCTTTATTAGTAATCATTTCTGCTAAATTTTCAATAAGCAGAACTGGATGAATCTCTCTAAAGCTATGTATTCATGAAGAACATCCTCGATTAATTTTATAAAAGGCATTCTGAAATTTGGAAAATATTGCCTATATATCATTATTAACCAATGAGGAGACATGATAAATTAAAAAGTTTTCTTTTACCACAGGAACAATGATTGAAATACATGTAAAATAGGAAAATCATGTGACTACCAATTTTGTATGACCTACATTAAATAAATACTGAAAAGCTGTTCTTAAAGTGATAAATGTTATGTAATGTAAAGATATGGCATACTCTTGGATATTAAAATACTATTGATAAATAAATAACATAGAGAAAACAATACAAAGATAAATAAAATAATATAGAGAAAAACAATTCCCAAGTCTGTAAATGCATTGCAATCTGTTTTGTATAGTTTCTGGAGCTAAAGAATATTCAGAATAGGTACAGAAAGAAACACATTTTTAAAAATTGAAGCATCACATGCATATAGAAAAGCACACATATGATAAGTACAGCTCAATGAATTTTCATGGAGTAAACTCACCCATGTTCATCTAGATAAAGAAACAGAATTGCATCAAAATGCAAAACTACGCTATACTAATTACTACTCATCCCCTACAAGGTAATCAGTTCCTGACTTCTACTTTGATAGATTAATTTACCAGATTTTTAATTTCAAATAAATAGTCTTGTTCACTGTGGACTCTCTTTTTTTCTTCCATTTAGCACCATTCATAATGGTGCTATAGTTGTAATTATTTCATTATTATTGCTGTATAATATTGATGTGTATGAATGCAGGAGTATTTAACCATTCAAATGATGAACATTTGGCTTTTTTTCAGTTTAGGATTATTGTAAAAATTGTTGCTCTAGGTATATATGTATGTGCCTTTGGATAAATAGATGTACTTATTTCTGTTGATTTCATCAGAATTACTGAATCATCGGGTATATGTATATTCAGTTTTATTAGATATTGCAGAGTAGTTTTTCATATTGCATACACCAACTTAAATGTGTGGGCAAGGTAAGCAAATTATAGTTTGTCCATAATCTGACTAATATGTAGTGTTATATGACTTCTAAATTTCCCCCATTCTGCTGAGTATATAGTGGTATCACGTGTGGTCTTCATTCACATTTGCTTGATAATGGATACATTTCATCATTGTTTTATATGTTTAGCAACAATTTGGTATATCACTCTAGTGAAGATATTCGGTTTACAATTTTTGCCCATTTCTTTTTTTCATTGTGGCTTTTTAATTGTTTTGTAGAAATTCTTCATATGAGCAATTTGTTGTATAAATTGTATGGCAAATATATTATTTCACCCTTAGATTGCTTTTTCATTCTATTGATGGGTGTTTCTTTTAAGGAATTATATTTCTTAGTTAATATGTTTTACCTTAACATATTTCCTTATGATTAATATGCTTTTCTGTATTGCTTTTAATATATCTTTGCAAACACTAAAGTCATGAAGATATTCTACTCTTTGTTTCTAACAGTGAAACAACTCTATCATCTTTTAAATTAAATTTTAATTTTGAGATAAGTATAGATTCACGTGCAAATCTAAGAGAAATCCCATGTACTCTTTAACCCATTTTCTCTAATTTCCTAACTTTCTATCTTGTAAAGTTATAGTGCAATATGGAAACCAGAAAATTGGTAGTAATCTAGTCCACCAGTCTAACTCAGATGTCCTTAATTTTACATGTATTCATTTACTTACGTATTTATTTGTGTTTCTATGCAATTTTATCACATGTATAGTAAGTTAGTAACAGATTTCCATGAATTCAGTGGCTTAAAGCGCTAGAAATTGATTTTCACTGTTCTGGATGCCAGAAGTCCAAAGTCAGTATCACTAAGCCAAATTCAAGGTGTTTGCAAGGCTGTGCTCGCTTTGGAGGCTCTAGGGAAGAATCTGTTCTTTGACCTTCCAGCTCCCCGTGGCTGGTGTCATTGCATGCCAGTCTCTACCTCTGTGATCACATAGCCTCATCTTTTCTGTTTGTACCTAACCCCTTGCCTCTCTCTTAGAAGGATGTTTATGATGGTATTTAGGTCTCACCCAAGGTAATCTAGGATAAGCTCTTTATTTTATTATTTATTTATTTTTATTTTTTTAAGATGGAGTTTTACTCTTGTCGCCTAGGCTGGAGTGTAATGGTGTGTTCTCGACTCACTGCAACCTCTGCTTCTCGGGTTCAGGCGATTCTCCTGCAGAGTAGCTGGGATTGCAGGCTCCCACCACCATGCCTTGTTAATTTTTTTGTGCTTTTAGTAGAGAGGGGGGTTTCACCATGTTAGCCAGGCTGGTCTCAAACTCCTGATCTCAGGTGATCCACCTGCCTCGGCCTCCCAAAGTACTGGGATTACAGGTATGAGCCACTGTTGTCTGGCCAAGCTCTTTATTTTAAAATTTTAAATTTAACCATATCTACAAGGACTTTTTTTTCCCCCCAAATAATGTGACACAGGTTGCAGGGATTGAAACCTGGATATTTTCTGGGGACCATTTTTCAGTCTTCCACGTTTAGATTTGTGTAGCTACCATCACAATGGAAATACAGAATAGCCCCTTTTACCATGCCTACCTCAGTCTCAATTGCTTTTCACCAATCCCCTAACCCCTAGAAATTACTTACCTGTTTTCCAACTCTGTATCTTTGTCACTTCAATAATGTTATATAAGTAAAGTCATCTGATATGTAACCTTTGGGGTTTGGCTTATTTCATTTAGCATACATCTCTGGAGATTCATCCATGTGTTGTGTTTATAAATAGTTCTTTTTCTCATTGCTGAGCCCTATTGTTGTGGTATGGCTGTATGGTTTATTTAATGATTCACCTGTGCAAGGACTTTTCAGTTATTTTCAGATCCAGGTTATAACAAATAACTCTGCTATCAACATTTGTGTAGAGGTCTCTGTGTGAACATAAGTTTTCATTTCTCTGGGATCAATGCCCAGGAGTGAAATTGCTGGGTCGTTTGGAACTGCAGGGAGGTTTAGAACTTGATCATTTTTAACTCTCAGGCCCTTTGCTCTTTTAAGACTCACAGTCTTACAGCTAAGACAAATTCAAGTATGCCCAAAGCTTTCATCAGAAAAACTAGTCTTTTATAAAAATTATGACCCTTAACAAGATCAAGCTCAGCATTCGTGGCTTCTTATACTCCCTGGCAACACAGACTTTTATTGGAAGCCTTACCAGTTTGTAAGACATTCCATCAAAAATCTACCTATTTCAGCTCAAGTTTCTTCTCAGGCAGCATCTCAGTTCTGTTCTTTGATTGACACTATAATAATAACTTCAGCTGCATTTTTCCCATAAATTCAGCCAACATGCCTCTATCCCAGCACTGAACATAATTTAGGCCAAAATGTCTACTACATGGAGTGGTGTTTAAGTGAGCATTTTGATCCAAGATTCCATTAAAAAGGAAATATGAAATAGGTAACCTAAAACCTAAACATTTGCAATAAGAACAAAGATACAGGAGCAAATTTTTAGCAAAGACAGAATTATCTGTGTACATCAGAGAGAAAAATTCACCTTAGGGAATTTTCGGGACTTAAAGACTAACCTCATCATTCTTCTTGAGACCCTAAGAAATTCTTCAGGCAAGTGTGACATAGTGATAAATTGCTCTTTGATGTTCACTAATATTGAACAAGTCTGAGAAAAGATAGAAATGTTCAGAGGTCAAATGTTACTGACTTTCTAGCCCCAAATGCTTGTACAAACAGCTATGAAGATAAATGGGAACTCATTTGTAAAATGCTGTATGACAACCAAAACAAATGCAATTTTATTCAGCTCACAATGCACATATGGTTTCTTAATTTTCTATAATAATGGAAAACATCTTCACAAAAATATAAAGAATAAGTTGCTATTACAGGAAGTTCAGTATATGTTTATTTTGATAATTTAAATAATACAATTTATGAATTTATAAATCTTTTTTTTGGTAGCCAGATTTACTTAATCCTAGTGACTTATTATCTTGTCATTTACTTAATATGCCATTTGTTTACTGTGTCTATTTATCATATTAAATATGCATTAGAATACTCAGTAGGCATGTGAAATGTATGTATTTAACTGGTTAAAGTATCCTGAGTTTTGTAGAAAAACCTGTATTTATATGAATATATAACTTCTATTAAACAATGACATTAAAATATTCAAATGATTATTGAATCTTTTATATGTTTGCATTGAAATATTGTAGTCTTTCACCTAAAAGAGGAAGTTTAAAAACTGAAATAGATCCAATTTTAAAATATCAGTGCATTTTTTCTAGTGATTCTTGATTCTTTAATGTGTTTGAGGGTGATTAGAAATTATGGAGCCCTAGCATCTCTCCTTAAAAAAGAAATAAATATAAAATCTCTTACTTTTCAGTCAGTACAATCAATCTATTTTAAGATAAACAAGTTTTAAAATGCAAGAAAAGCAAAAAGATAGCAGGTGTGCAAGGCAATAATGACAGGTTTGACAATGCAAATTACTTCTGTAAAATCATAGAACATGCTTGTTTATTTTCCCACCTCTGACCTGAAATATAGGAGTTTTTCAAGATGAGATGATGAGTTAAAAAATGACAGGAGGCTAAATATATGTTTTCACTGGAAATCAATGTTCACCAAATTTTAGCAACAATAGCTTCCTAAAAGAGAATTCAGGTGAGCAAAAATAACAAACAAGTGCTGGAAAGTCACATTAACTTCCATAAATCTTCCTTAAATAGTCTCTACCACTCAGTACAAATAAGCAAGACGGAAGTTCCTCTACAGTTGTGCCCTCCCTCATATTCACCCTGAATCTGTTATAATGTGAGGCTTAAATAATCTTGCAGGAGAGAGAGAGAGAAAGAGAGAGAAAATTAATGTATGTATATGTGTGTAAATAAACTCTGCTTACAAACTAGGAATGCTTTTTAAAGTCATTATCCAGCTATATCAGTCTGTGTGGTCCTGAACATACAATTTGGTCCTTTCTTTTTAAAGTCCCTCTGTGTGATTCAGCAATTTCTTGTGTCTGGAAATAATGTGGATATATGCAAACACTATTTGGGGAAAACTTTTCTCACTATGGTACTAATTCTAGTGTACTTATTAACACAATTTGTATCGATATTAACATACACAAATATATTTCATGTTGTGTCAGTTTCTTGTTGCTGCATAGCTTAGTACAATTAGGCTGCTATAGCAAAATGCCATGAATTAGCAAGCTTACAGACAAGAGTAATTTACAGTTTTGGAAGCTGGGGTATCCATAACTCACCTCCTGGTACCTTCTCCTGTGTCCTCAGAGGCAGAGGGGCCAAAGGAGGTGTTTGGGAGGCCTCTTGCATAAAAGCATCAATGCCATTCATGAGGGCTTCACCCTCATGACCTAATCACCTCCCAAATTTTCCATCTCTCACTACTATCACATTGGGAATTAGGTTTTAACGTATGACTTTTGGGGAGACAAAAGCATTTAGGCAATGGCACTGCATAGCAAATTACTCCAAAACTTGACAGCTTAAATAACAACCAATGTTTAATATGTTGCATCACTTTTGTGGGTCAAGAAATTAGAAGCCACGTAACTGGGTGGTTTTGGTTCAGGGTCTCTTATGAGGTCACTTTCAAGAAGTGTTGGCAGGGATGTTATCTTCTGAAATCTTGACTGGGCCTAGAAAATGAGCTCACCCATATGTTCTGGGAGTTGGTACCTTTCTGTCTGGGCCTCTGCTTGAATGTCCGTGTGATCTGATAGCTGGCTTTCCCCAGAGTGAACAATCCAAGAGAATACAAAGTAAAGACTTTTTGGAAGTCACACTCAATGATTTCTACAATATTCTTATTGGTCACAGGTTGACCCTACTCCATGTCAGAGAGGCCTATACAGGTACATAAATACCAGGAGAAAATGCACATGAGGGTTACAGATCATTGGAGACTGTCTCTTAGCTAAATAACTCATTCCAGTGTTAAGAATTTTAGACAATATAATTGATGATTATAAGGGTAATAACATTACAAAGTTGATGCCCTACACAAATTCTTGTTTCCAACCCTTTCTCAATATGAAAAAGTAAAATTGAATTTCCTTATTTATTATTTTAACACAACAAAAAGTAATGAGTATCATATATCACAGCATTATTTTTCCTCCCAAAGGTAAACTAACATTAGCTAGAGCACTTTAAGGATATACTTGTCCTTTAGCAGAATTTTACCTCTGTGGATACATTAGCTATGTCAGACAGTGTCTTCTAACTGTTATTTTCAATACAGTTAAACCCTAATTATTTTTAATGTTTCCTATTGCATTAAAATTTCAAATTAAATCTAGTTTTTATTTTGCAATTTATCATCCCTGACACCTACCCAATTGCACATTTACTGCTCATCCTCATTTCCCACAAAGTGCTAGGACTAAAAGAACAGAAAAATGAGCTAGAAACGCAGCCAACTTAGCAGTCAGCAAGACAGTGCTCTTAAAGACCTCTCATCTGTGGCAACTCTTCATTTGATCTTTGTTTCCTCTTACGAAGTGTCCTTCTCTCCTACTTTGCTCCTAGGAAACGCTTTTCAACATGAAATATGTAATTACATTCCATTCTCTTGGTAAATGTGGGAGTCAGTTAGAAAGCAAACATATATAATAGGGAGATGGGATCTGCCCAGGCTGGAGGTTTGTATCATTTCCAAAGCTGATATTTCTATTCTGAAAACAGACTATCTCAGCCTGGGGAGAAATTCAAAGGTTACGTGGATCTGAGGCTAGAATCTTCTCCTAAATATAATCCAGTTCATGTTGTTTGAGGCACTTATAACAGGGAATTCATTATCTCCTGAGGAAGATGATGAGGGAATCTTTATCAATTTGGGACTGTTATAAGTGTTTTGTGAGTTCTTACTTAAACTGAGTAAAAAACGTTATAAATTATCTTTTATGTGATTATCTTTCATTTTGTGCATAACATAATCTCTGAGCAACACTAATTCAAGTTGAAGGGTTCTAGTTTCCACACAATATTTTTTGTAAGGATTCAGGATTATTCTCTTAGTCATGAACATGAACCTTTGATCCGGGAAAGATTTCTACTCACACGTTAGCCCTATCCCCATTCCTCTGCCACTCCATACAATAATTCTGAAATAAATAAAATTATACCAATATTAGAAAGTGAAACTCCCTAAAATCAGCACATTTTATTTTGGAGATGCACTGTCACTTTAATGAGGTAGAAAGGTTCTTAGATCCACAGATAAAGGCATATTGAAGACTATGTCATTTAGAACAGGGATCAGTGGAATGGAATGATACAGAGAGCTGACCAGGCCAAAGGCTTCCAGTGCCAAGGCTAGAAATTCACAAGGAAGAAAGAATTACATAATGAATTTTGGATATTATAATGTTACTAGGGATGTTATCCACTATTGTGGAAATAGGTAGTTCACCCATTAATAGTAAAGTTTTCTATTATGTAACTAAATCTTTTTCTGGTTCCACAGTCACTCAGAAACTGTTTTTAAATTGGTTTTCTATGCAGATCTATCTATAAGAGGTGACCATTCTGGTTATTCTGGAAAAAGCATTGCAACCTATATGACATTTAAAATGCATTCGTATTCAGCCTGGCCAACATGGTGAAACCCTGTTTCTAATAAAAATACAAAAATTAACCAGGCATAGTGGTGGGCGCCTATAATCCCAGCTACTCGGGAGGCTGAGGGAGGAGAATTGCTTGAACCCAGGAGGCGGAGGTTGCAGCGAGCCAAGACTGTGCCACCGCATTCCTGCCTGGGAGACAGAGCAAGACTTCATCTCAAAAAAAAAAAAAAAAAAATGGTGTGCTGGGCTAATGCTGTTCTGAGTTTGATTAATGTGAAATGTCTGCATTTTCTGTGCAGTGTCAAAATTGTGTTGTTTCTCAGCAAGACAAGTATCTTTGAATGGAGCTTAGTCATTGGACATTTATATATTCAATGAGACCATTGTAGCAGGCAGAATGACAGTCCCCCAAAGATTTCCACATCCTAATCCTCAGAACTTCTAAATGCACCACATGGAAAAAAAGTATTTTACAGAGGTGATTAAGGGTCTTGAGATGGGAGATTATCCTAGTTTATCTGGGTGGGCCCGAAGTAATCACAAGTGTTGGTAAAACAGAGAGAGGAGATGTGACAGTCCAAGAAGAAGGTGGAGTAATGTGCTCTGATATGGCAGAAGGGGCTGCAAGCTGGGAAATACAGGCAGCATCCGGAAGCTGGTAACAGCACAGAAAACAGATGACCCTCAGAACCTTCAGGAGCGTGGATCTGCCAAGACAATTTAGCCTGTTAGACTCGTTTTGGACTTCTGAGCTCCAGTACTATAACCAGATTAATTTGTTTTGTGGTAGGCTACCAAGTTAGTGGTAATTTGATTATACTAGAGATTGGAAACAAATACAGTAATTCATCTTCAGAAGATTCTTAGATGGTAACCATTTGGCCTTTTCCTGTTAATAGCCTCATTTTACATTGTAAGATTTTCCTCATGTCTACATATTTATATGATATCACATGTAATTCTCTTCTGGAGCAAACAACATTTTGGACACAATCTGATATCTCTCATTTATTGTTATTAGATAATGCATTTTATGAGCACATTTTGAAATCACGACTTTTTTTTGGTTGTGACCATATGATGTGTTTAGGCCTTTTAAAAATTAATATAAATTGCTAGATCTCATTTTTCTAATCAGTGATCCTTTGATTTTAAAAGTCAAGTACTATAAAAACCTTCCCCTAAGGAAAACTCTAGGCCTGGTGGCATCAGATGTAAATTCTTCACAATATTTTAATTTAAAGTAACAGCATTTTACGATAAATTCTTCTGCAGAATAGGACAATAATGGTTTGTTGAGATCAACTAGTGATATTACAACGAAAGAAAAACAAGGCTGGGCGCGATGGCTCATGCCTGTAATCCCAGCACTTTGGGAGGCTGAGACGGGCGGATCACAAGGTCAGGGGATCGAGACCATCCTGGCTAACATGGTGAAAATCCATCTCTACTAAAAATACAAAAATTAGCCGGGCGCGGTGGTGGGCGCCTGTAGTCCCAGCTACAAGGGAGGCTGAGGCAGGAGAATGGCGTGAACTCGGGAGGCGGAGCTTGCAGTGAGTGGAGATCGCACCACTGCACTCCAGCCTGGGCGACAGAGCGGGACTCCATCTCAAAAAAAGAAAAAAGAAGAAAGAAAAACAAAACCCAGAGTCTCCCCTAAACATAAATTCCAAAATCATAAAAATATTGACACAAAAATACAAGATCTATAAAAAATAACTAGGCTGAACTTATTTCAGAAACACATGGTCATTTAAGTTTGAAACTCCATAGATTTCAAAAATTGTATAGAACACAGGAGAAAAATTACATGTTTCTCTCAAGAGGTACAGACAAAAATATTGGCTAACATTTAATGTCAATTTATTACAAAATTCTTAGATATACAAATGGTCCTCCATATCCATGAGTAGTATATTCTTGGATTCAACTACCTATAGATACAAAATATTCAAAACAAAACTGTATGGTTGGCTTTGTACAGAAAATATACAGACTTTTTTGCTGTCATTATTCCCTAACAAATACAATATAACAACCATTTACGTAGTATTTACATTTATTCGGTTGTAAGTAATCTAATGATGATTCGAAGTATATGGGAGGATGTGCATATATTATGTGCAAATACTATGTCATTTTATATCAGAGAGTTGAGCATGCACAGATTATGGTACCCCTGGTGGGTCCTGGAATGAATCCCTCACAGATACCAAGGGAAGCTGTAAAACAGCATTTCGGTTACCAGGTAAAAAAATTGAAAGCAAACATATTTATTGGCAAAAATAATTAAAACATTCTTCTAGATATCAAGAACAAGTCAAAAATGTCTGTTACCAGGACTTCTATTTAAGATTGTGCAGGAGGCCTCTGCTAATACAAAGAAATGAACTATGAGTGTGATGTCTAACAAAGAATAAATTTTTAATCATGATATTTAAAGGAGGATGACTATGTACATAAACAATTCCACAGATTCTACAGATTAATAATTGAAATTAGTAAATAATTTTAGCTGGTTTTCTGTTAGAAAGCCACAATGCAAACACTAATTTTATTTCTATAGACCAGCCCCAAATTAGAAATTTAAAATTTAAAATACCACATATGTATATACATTTATAAATGTATATAATTTATATACATTTATAATATATACATGTATATACATTTATAAATTTAACATGCCATATATATGCATATGTGTATCAGAAAACATTAAATACTTAGAAATAAATCTAATGAAAGATATCTAAGACTTATACACATACAAAATTCCTAAAACCATTAATGGAAAAAACAAAAAAGACATAAATCAAAGGATGTGTATACCATGTTAAGGATTTAAGGGTTATGAAAATGTGAATTCTTTTAAAATGGGCCTGTAGCATACATTTAAAAAATAAAAATAAGCTGTCAATGTGTGTGCACATGTATGTTTTTGTATGCAAGCTAGTTGTAAGATATATGTGAAAATGCAATTGGCCAAAGATAGCAAAAATAATCTTGAAGAAAAGGTTAGAGGGCTAGCACTATTTTACATCAAAACTAATTGTAATGCATCTTGGTAAAGCAGTGTGATAGAATTCTCAGAAGAGACAAATGAAATAATGGAATAGAATGGAGAGATTAGAACCTACCTACATAAATACTGCCATATAATTTGTGACATAGGTGGTGGCCACACCATGCAATTGTGAATGCATGGCCTTTTTAAGATATGTTCCTGAATCAATTGAATATTCAATTCACAAAAAATTGAACCATGACCTTTGTCTCACACCATATACAAAAGTAAGACCCTGGGTGTGGTGGTTCACATCTGTAAATCTCAACACTTAGGGTGGCTGAGGCAGGAGGATTGCTTGAGTCCAGGAGTTCAAGACTAGTCTAGGGAACAAGGTGAGACCCAGTCTTTACAAAAAAATTAAAAAAAAAAAAAAGACATGGTGGTGTGCACCTGTAGTCACAGCTACATTGGGAGGCTGAGGCAAGAAGATCACTTGACCCCAGGGGGTTAAGGCTACAGTGAAATATGATCATGCCACTGCACTCGACTGAAGACAGAGTTAGACACTGTCTCTAGAGGGGGAAAAAAAAAAAAAAAGCAAGTCCCAGATGGATTGTAGAGCTAAAAGTGAATGTTAAAACAATACAAATTTTGGGGAAAAAAACACATGAGAATAACATCATGATTTTATTTCTTGACCATAAATCACTATTAAAGAAAATGTTAATAAATCTATTTGAATAATCTATTCATCAAAACAGATCATGAGGAGAGGGATAAAGCACAGGAGATCTATCACACGTGCACACACACACACACACACAATATATATAATATTACATATATATTAGACAATGCGGTTATCTCAGAATGTAACTCATAGAAACCAATGAGATAAGGAGAAATAGCTACATTGGAAAGCTGTTTGGGAATAAACTGGTCATGAGTGTACACTGGTATGTTTTTGGTATAAGTTAATTACAAGTTGTATATGAAAACGTAAATGGTCAAGGATAACAAACAAACAAAAAAAATTAGCCATTCTTCTCTTAGCTCTGTATATGTATCACATAAATAATGCATATACGTATAGGCACCCGAAGCCAAGTATATGTGTATTTATAGTGATGTTATTTATTATGGTTCCCAACTAAATCAACCCAATGTGCATCAATAACAGTATGCATAAATAAATATTGGTAATTTGTCATATGCAATAATATATAACAATGAAAAGATCGATCCACTGCTATTTTTTTATGGAATGGATACATCCCACTCACATAATGATAAATGAACAAATCCACACACAAAAAATAGTATATCATATGACATAATTATTTCAAGTTAATCAACAGCAGAGGTAGGTTACCTTTGTAGAAAACCAGTGACCAATGGGGACATGTGTAGACATCTGGATACTGGTGATGTAATTTTTGAGCTGGATGTGATTACACGGGTGTTTTCACTTTATAAACATCACTGAAGTGTATATTTAAACCCGTGTGGCCACCCTGATATATATGTGATATATTTCTATGAAAGTTTATTACAATAACAGACACATTACCGGAGTAACACACATACTCAAAAGAGAAAGATTGATTGCGAGGAAACACAGCAAATCTCAGGAACATCCTAAGTCAGGAAATAAAAATTTAACCGGCTTGTGGAGACTCGGACTGGATGTCAGCAATTAGGGTTGCTTCTTCATATTTGGCAACTGAAGTGATTGCCTCTTGTCTCTGTTTCTGTCCTCTCCATGATTTTGATTGTTTGCCAGTTAACTTTCTTTGCTTACTCATGCAATCTCCTCTACTGCATAGCTTTTAGCTTGCATGTGGCTTTGACTCACCATGTCACCAAAGCTAAATCAGGTACTGGGTGCGTTTTCATTTTAAGTACTGCAGTCATCTAATGTACTTTACCAAACAGAGTCTAAATTCTAGATTCCCAAGAAAGATTATTATCAGCTGGCTTTATTCAAGGTCCAATTCTGGGCCCATATCAAGTAATAAAGATTGAGTGGTGTGATAATTAGAGATGCCTCAGCCAAAGTATGTGAGTTAATCAGTTTTATTGTTGTTTTACTTTTTTGCTTTAAGAAGAAACATGTGATTGTGAAAAAGTAATTGAAATTCCTTGCTACCTCTGTGGTCATGGAAATAAAATGGCATGAGAAGTTCCCAAACTTTTTGGTCTCACCAATCTCAAATTTATTGAGGACCATAAAGAGATTTTGTTTCCGTAGGTTAGATCTATCAACATTCACCATATAAGAAATTAAAACTAAGAAATTATAATCACATTCCTTTTAATTTTCTAAAATAACAATAACAGCTCATTGCATATTAGCTTGTCACCTGTTGTTATGAAAAATAGCTCTATTTAAAAATAATAGTAAGAAAAGCTGCATTGTTTTACATTTTTGCAAATAAAAATTAGTTGAGTGTCACGGTGCACGCCTGTAGTCCTAGCTTGCTCAGGAGGCTGAAATGGGAGGATCACTTGAGCCCAGAAGCTCTAGGCTGTAGTGAGCTATGATTACACTACTGTACTCCAGCCTGAGCAAACAGATCAAGACCCTATAGAACTCTGTTTTCTAAAGCCAGATCTCTTGCTCTTAACTACAGTTTGTTATCTTTGTTTGACAATTTAAGATGTAAACAACAAATGGTAATGCATTTTTCAACCGACATATTTTACACTAATATAAAACATAACGAGTTATTCTTAGGTATATGAAATCACATTACAGATTTACTGTCCCTTTTTAAACATCATGCCAAATGCTGTATGCAAATCTGATTTGCTTGATAACAGCTAGTACTCTTGACAGCATTTAAAATAAACTGGATGTCATTATAGCTTAACGGTCACACCAACCTTCCAAAGTACAGGCTGTTTACATTGCACAAGTTAAGATGAAGGATTTAGAGATTAAGTCATTTGGCCTCAGCCAGAGAGATTGTTAAAGATAGACCTGGATTTTGAACTTTGATGTGTTGGCACCAGAGTTCATTCCCTTAACCACAAAGTTATGTAACTTTGAAATCATTTTTCACCTATAATATGGAAGGCAGTGGGAAAAGGAAGCAGGTGGTGGGATAAATGTATGTTCTTTAGTGATACATTATTATTATTTTTGAACTGCTGTAACATCTCAAACTACCAATATCACTTTGCAAAAATGCATAATGTCTTAATAGTGTGAAATATTAATTATAATCAATTAATTATATTGTCCCTAGTTTGCTTTTGTTCTGTTATTTATAAATGCTATTATTTTATAACCTTGCTATACTGCATATCATACTAGTTCAGTGGAAAGAGAGAGATTGTATAAAATTTTTTTTAAAGATTGAAATTTATTACTTAAAGTTGCTAGAAATAATCCTGTCCTTTCAAGTAACAATAAAATGATAAAATAACATAAAAAAGATTCACACCAATACTTTTTTAAAAAACACAGAGTTGTTACAAAATTTAAAACATTTATGTTATTTTAAAAGAGTTGTTATAAGTATGTAAAACATTTATATTATTTATTTCCCGCATTTCTCTTAATCTATGTATCTGTTATACTTTAAGTAATAATAATATTGTGCAATATGCTTATATACTCTTTTGGATGATTTATATATTTTTTATAATTTTAATATTTTGTATAGCAACTCTTTTCGGTAAGAAATGAAATGATAGATTTCAACTTAAAATAGAAATTAGCCTCAAGGGTAAAATACTGCTGTGTTAGACAGTATTTAATAACTTTTCCACATTTCTAATTCATTTCAGGACTGTTTAGTTCTCCTTTTATTGTTCTCATTCTGTTCCATTAATAGGTCTTAAGTTTACCTCAGAGACTCAACTGCCAAAATCATCAAGGTTTTAGTGAAAACAATTTTGTTAACAGTCTTTTATAGCAAGAGATGAGCTGAAGTAGGCGACCTTGCTGCAAAATTTGTTTTCAGACTTTTTAGTAGAACATGGGGCTCCAACCGTAGCTATAATTTTAACTTCCCATTGACTGTCAGTTGAAAATATATAGAAAAAGATGCGCTATTCACAGAAATCTCCGTAAAAGGCTTAAAGATTATACATTTCAACATATCCAACTGACAACCCATGCTTTACTGCACATAAAAATAATCACACATTAAAAAGATATAAACACTTTATGGCCTGTAAAACACATAAATCAGATTGTGTTCTTTAAGTCATGTTTCAGAAAGTCAAATGTAATTTAAATGAAGATGACATGAATAATAGTTTAATATTATATATTATATATTAGCATTATGCTAATCAAAAGTATTATTTTAATATTGAAAAGAGTGAGTACATCGCTTCAGTAAACTCTCATCTATTCTTGTATATTTACAAGTTGAGATTTAGTTCTGCATTTAGAAGTAAAATTCAGGTAGAATACACATTTTGCCTTGAAAACAGAATGTCAAACGCTTTTTATTTCAGATCCAATTCACTTGGCATTTTCAAACTCTAGCTAATATTCAGAATATAATCTTTACATTTAAGATATGATACTGAACAAATATATTGTAATATTTAAACTATATAAACAAATATAAAAAAGAAATAATCACTTTGAAAATTGAATACTGGACAAAACAATTATGGTTCTTTTTCTAAATCAATAGAAATGAAAGTGCAACACTCATGCTTAGAAGTCAAATATATCCCAAAGCCCTACCAAAAAAAAAAAAAAAAAAAAAAGGAAATTGTGGATGTAGTAAACAATCAATGGATAGTCATTGTGTGAATACCTGTGTGACCAAGAGTAGGTTTTAGTGTGTAAACTGCTCAGTGATTTCATAAAAGCGACCAGTGCTTTAGTCTAATGGTATCACAGAGTCTAACACAATTTGAACTCAATCTTCGTTTCAAAGAAGTGTTTACATCATTTCTCAAGACCAGTGATGCTAAGCATTAGCTTTCTAACATTAGATTCCAAACTGTCAAAAGAATCATCTGAAAAGCTTGTTTAAAATGTAGTTTTCAGACAATGCCCACAGATTTTGATTCTGTAAGTCAAGATCAGTGCTCTGGAACTAGCATTTGGGGCTGTCTGAAGTATGTGGCAAGCAGAGTATCTTGCACAGATTATTTCTTCTGTTTCAGGGTTAAACTACCTTGAAAAGCCCAAGCACACCTTTCCTTTAAAGGTCTAAATATATTTAATAGCATGTATTATTCTTGTTATTAATTTGAAAGTCATCTGGTCATATAAATGTAGTATTAGTTTTATAAAGATAACAAAAATTCATCCAAAGATATCTTGATACCTAATAACTTACAGTTAAATTTCATATTTCGTTCTTCTTTAATTTATCAGTGAGGACATAACTATAGTAATATCTATTCCATAATCATACATATGTATTTTTTTTCTGGCATTCTCTTAGGGCATAAATTCTAAGATGACGGTGATTATGTATTAATGAAAAATTTTCTGAGACTTCTTTCTAAGGTTTGATGTCTTAATTCACATCACAATTAGCATATATTGATGCCATGCCTTCAATGCAGTAATACTTAAGAGAGTTTGGATACAAAACTATTTTTGAAACTAAAGTAAAACACTGAAATGAATCTTTTTCCTTAATATTTTTAATATATAATAATCCAAACTATTATTTTAATTTAGAAAATACTCAGAATAGTTCCAATTTTTAAACAATGTGTATGAAATTCTTTATCTCTTAAGATTCATTTGACTTAATGATTCTAAGAAAATTAAACATTTTGGCATAACTTTAAAAAGAAAACAGCCACAAGACAATATGGCTTATATGTTAAGCTTGCATTTTATAATAAAAATGAATTTATTACTGAATGCACATCTGCTTAAATGTTATATACAATGAATTATGAAAGATAATAAACTATTCCTATACTCAGAATATTTTCTAGGTGAAGTAATGAGACACAGAGTCAAAGAATAGCAAGGGAAGAACTGTAAATTGTGAACATTGCTTTTGAGTTGTCAATTTTCTTCCCAAAAATGAATAAAATAATACTGTAAGACATGTATTATGAGTTGCACAGATAACTTTTGAACATAGAATACTAATGGAAGGAGGTCAAATCTAGCAATAATTCACAGAGATAATATGTTGTTGAAAATTTTAATAGTCACATTTGTATATTATATCATCTAAGTTGTGATATTAAAAATGTATTACAATTAGTAAAGATACACCATGAAGTTCCATATAAAAAATATCAAAAAGGGCCGGGCGCGGTGGCTCAAGCCTGTAATCCCAGCACTTTGGGAGGCTGAGACGGGTGGATCACGAGGTCAGGAGATCAAGACCATCCCGGCTAACACAGTGAAACCCCGTCTCTACTAATAAAACATACAAAAAAAAAAAAAAACTAGCTGGGCGAGGTGGCGGGCACCTGTAGTTCCAGCTACTTGGGAGGCTGAGGCAGGAGAATGGCGGGAACCCGGGAGGCGGAGCTTGCAGTGAGCCGAGATCGCTCCACTGCACTCCAGCTTGGGCGACAGAGCGAGACTCTGTCTCAAAAAAACAAACAAACAAACAAACAAACAAACTAAACTAAAAATGTGTTACCCTGTTGAACTACAGGATAGTTTAACATGGCTATAATAGAATACAGAATGAACATATATAAGATGTAATTGAACCCATCAGTTAGGGAACCAGCAGAGTAATAAAGGTAATTCAAAAGTCATTTGATTGAGGCCAGGCACAGTGGCTCACGCCTGTAATCCCAGCACTTTGGGAGACCGAGATGGGTGGATCAACTGAGGTCAGAAGTTCGAGTCCAGTCTGGCCAACATGGTGAAACCTTCTTTCTACTCAAAATATGAAAATTAGCTGGGCGTGGTGGTGCATGCATGTAATCCCAGCTACTCGAGAGGCTGAGGCGGGAGAATACCTGGAACCCAGAAGGTGGAGGTTGTAGTAAGCTGTGATCACTTCACTCCAGCCTGGGCAACAAGAGTGAATCTCCATCTCGGGGGCGGGGGTGGGGAGGCACTTGAAGACCTGGGTATTTATCAACATTTGAATAATGAACGTTAGACTAGAGTAAATCTATTTTGCTGGATACAAAACTGATGTTCTGCATGACAATAAAACCATGACCTTTGATGTTATAGTTTCTACTGGGCAGAACCATTTGCATTTGTCTTGACAAAAAACTCTAGTTATCATGTAACTCAACAGAGTGTTGGTCTTTAATCAATAGTGGAGAGCACATAAGACAAAGAAATATGTGTCTAGATATTTACATAACTTTTGGACACGCTATTAAAATAAGGCATTGAAAGGGCTTACTCTCTTCCCTTTTCGTCATTTCCAAATGTTAGATATTTTTCTTATTAATATTTTATCTGCCCTCTGCCTTCATACACATCCCTTCTATAGTATGACTGTCTAGTTTATGGCACCATTTAATAAACTCTCTCACCTCTCTTTTTGCCAGAATAACACTTCCCTGGAGAAGAGGAAGTAATTAAGTGTGTGAATTCAAAGGGGCTCCCTGCAGGGCTATAGGCTTCACGCTAAGTAAGAGTAAATAGAAATTGTTTGCAGTGTCAACAATTACAGCCAACAGAGTCAATAAGAATTTAGAGATAAGATTAACAATAGATAAGTGACTAAATGGGAAACATTCCTTTCGAGAGTTAATGGCATCTTTATTTGGAAAGTTTCTGAGATTTTTTGTGTTTCTCTATGAGCATGCAAGTGTTTCAAACAGATTTTTCAAACTAATTTTTGATTTTGGATATTGCATTAAAAATCCCTTCATGTTTTGAACAGATATAATTAAATGCTATTTAATGTGCCCTTCAAAATGAGATACTTGAATAATTTACTGTAGTTCATTCCACAGTGCTTAAGTCCAGAGCAATGATTACACCAAATTGATCTCTTGACATTTTTCACAGCACTTCATTTTCAAAGTAGTTGGTCTTGTACACACGCGTATCAACCAAAAATATTGCAATTTAGAGGAGCTCTTCAACAAACTGTCAAATAAATCTGTCCTTCTTCAATGCTTAATTCACTTGAAAGCTAAATCCTATAGATTCGATGGTTATCTAAATGAGTATAATTACTCTTCATTTTAGGATTTCTAAAAATGCTGCTTCTTGTTTAAAATTACTCAATTTGCATTTACCTCTGTATACGTGAATGGTATTTGTTGTTTGGAAGCCGAATTTAAATACAATTTAATGTACTTAAGTCTCTAATATAGCTAGGCCTCTGCTTGTGGACTTTTTGGTAACTTTTGAATGGCTTCATCTTTTGTAACCATCTAAGGGAGTTTCAGTGTGTGGTTTGTGGGTCAGTTAGATCGTAGAAAAGAAAAGAAATAGAAGTGCATGTAGGGATTTACCTGAACATGATGATTTCTTTGAGTATTTTCCCAAAATAGAAGCCTGGTTCATACTATACTCTGGGAACATATTTTTCTATAATGTCAAATGTATGTTTACATGGTATATTTAATGCCCCTAAATAGAAATACATCAGGATTTGGCTTTGTGTACGTAGTTTTCTGTAATCTACCTGGTAGGACAGAACAGGATTTGAAGCAAACAATTCGTTAAGTCACCTTTAAAAGATGTAAGTAAATATTTTCTTAACGTGTATATAGACATGACATCAAATGAAACCCTGAGAAGAGGCCGTGGTAGAATAATTCAAGCATGTTAGGCCCAGACTAGGAGACTCCAACTATGTCTTTGAAAGAAACAACTAATTAAACAAATCAAATATATTTAATTAAATATCTATAATCTCTCTCTGATGCACACATATCCCATTTCCTATATAAGCTTTTCATATTTTGGTACTTCTAAATACTTCAATTGAAGCTTACCAAATGCTTGCTACAATCACAGTGTTGTTCCATTATTTTAATGAATACTCTATATCTACTACTGTAGGTATGCTTATACCAATCTGTGTTTTTAAGTTCTATTTAATTCACACCCAAGGAAATAATAAAGCAGGTATTTCAATAAATTTGCCCAATATCATGCAAGTAACAGATATCAGAACTTAGATTTAAACAGTGAACTAGAACATTTAGGTCTTCCCCCCGCCCTTTTCATCATTTCCTTATAAATATGGAAATTGTTGTGAAGTCAGTATTTAATGTATTAATACATACTCCCCCATACTAGGGTTAAGAAAAACAAGCAGTTATTTGGCAAACTTCTTTTTAAAGGCTTACAAGTCTTGCTATTTACCTTAAGAATTGACACAACCTTTCAATCACTTAGGGCAATCTTACCACCCCATAAAAATCTCTCTTTGTAATATTACACTTGCTTTTTTAAAAAAATTGATTCTGCTTAGATTAAAGCACTAAGTGTAATGAGCAAGTTAAGATAACTTTAGCTGAAGAAAGCTTAGATTAGATTATCATTCATTGGACTTGAAAGGGGTTTTAATATCATATAATTTATATTTTGTTTATAAAAATGAGGGTATATAATGGTAGGTATTTGAATGCATGAATTACTGAAAAATTCTTAGTAATAAGCTAGAGACATTTTTTAGCCTCTGTTTGATCTCCTTGAATAGTAGTTACTTTTTAAAATTTTGAAACATTTGCAAACTAGTTCTAAAAATTAAGTCTTTAAAAATTGAAATTGAAATTTTTACTTTGTGCCACCATAAAAAAGAGGTTTTTTTTTATAAGATGACTTTCAGGTATGAGAGTACATTTATCATAGACTCATGTCATATAAGTTATTATTTTATTACATTTTTGTGCTACTTACAAATTACATAGTTGTAGTTAAGTTGCTTAATGTTTATGAACCTTGATTTTTTTCATGGATAAGATGAGTCTCTGTGATACCTCTCTATTTGAATAATTGTAAGGCTTAAATGAGAGAATGAGAGAATGGATATAAACTGTCTACCACTGTGCCTGCCACACGGTAGGAACTTTGTTTCTGTTAGGTAGATAAATTATCTCCTTTCCATCAGCCACAGAAATAACTCAGGAAGCAGACAACATTCACAGGCTTTTCTTGTCTAGATGGAACCATTGTACCAGGGCAGCATGAAAAGATCTATTGCCTAAATTCCTAATAATTGTTTGTGTGCCCTATTTTTGTATTCTGACATTATGACAAAGAAAACTATAAATACGTTCTAGTAGTAACTCTAATTTGCATATTTTAGAATTATGTTGAAGGTCTGCCATTTCATGCGTTTTAAGCATGTAAGTTTTATAAAGTTAGCAATCTAATCACAACAGGATAACATCTGGCTGTCTCTCTCAAAAATATTGGCACTCATAGACAATTAAAACAATTAAAATTATAAAGAATAAGTTGGAATTCCCCTCAAATTCCCATACCTCAAGGGAAAAGTTTTTGGAAAACTTATTTTCTCCTTTTCATCCACCTAGGTTTTCAGAAACGGGAACATATTGAACCCTCTGTTCTACAACTATCTTCTTACAACTAAGTTAGTATGCAGTGCTTTCCAAGTCAATAATGAAAGTGGTAATGAATCATCATAATAACATTATTAACAATAGCTAGTTTTACTGAGCACCTAATATATGTCAGATATTATATGAAATGCTTTACATGTATTATGATATATAAGATGCAAAATGATTTTGTGAATAGCTATCATTTTGATTCCTAAACAACTTCTCTCAGATTTTAAGTGAAGTAGGTAGCACAGCCTATCCTCAAACATCTGTCTCTTAAGGACGAAGAACATGCTTCTGTTTTCCTACATCGGTGCCTTTGTTTGACACTGAAATTCTCTTTGCTGTAATCTCAGTTACATAATTCTGTTTACTTGTTGACGTGTTTTAGAACCTACTTCCGAGCTGTAATGTTCCAAGAGGAAAGGACCAGTTCTATTTTTTCAATCTATGTTACTACAAACATAAGTGTCTCACACATAGCTTTGAATAAGTCAATAAAAAAAATTACATAACACCCTTTTAATAGCTACACCGTATTCTTTCATGAGCCCATGCTGTGAAGTATGTAACTGCCCCTTTTCATCTTGACTTTTGGATGCTTATAATCTCTACCTTTATGAATATCCTCGTATTTACATTCTTGTGCAATTGTTTACATTTTTCTTGTTAGGAAAAAATCCCCAAATTAGAATTGCTCAATCAAAGCATACACTCATTTAAAATGCAAAGCATATTGTAAAGTACAGTTACTTAGGAAGACTTTTCTAGTATTGCTTTCACAATGTTGAATAAAAGTAACAATTTTCCCCACTTTTAACAACATTTAATACAGTGATCTTTTTTACAGTTTGAAAGTTTTTAGCCAAAGTGAAATCCTACCCAAACTGTAGCACACTTGCTTCGTAGTACAGTAATACTGCTGAAAGGCAAATCTCCAAGTCTCCGTGGCTTAACACAATCGGAAGTCTGTTGCGCGTGGTGAGGGTTTTTGTTTTCATAGTCATTGGGGGATTCGCTCTTCTACCGTGGTGCAGCCTTCTTCAAAGGCCTCAGTTTTTTCTGTGTTTATCCACCAGATGGGTAGAGCAAATGGAGGATTGATCACAAGGAGGATTTTATGAGCCGTGCCAAGAAGTGAGTTAATCCATTGGCCAGAATTGAGTTACATAGCCACTTTTAATTTCAAGGAAGGCTAGGAAGTTAGCATAGCTGTGTGCCCAAGAAAACTGAAGCATTGGTTGAGCAAACAATGAACCAATCCCTAACTGAGTTTTCCCTTCTGGTCACTAAATAACTGTTTGAATCTTCATACTTTACATGAAACCTACTCATTCCACCCCAAAGGAGACGAACATGTATCCCATATGTTAAATTTAAAGATCCTTGGGTAATAGTCTTCTCCAAATGGTCAGGATCTAAAAGGCAATCCCACGCCACCCCTACAGATATTCCAAATCAAGGGCAGAACTGAAACAGGGTAACAGTAACAAACATTCCCTCCTGGGAAAAAGAGGAATAAGAAACAAACAGATGTTTCCAGTTCATATCAGTATTTAAATACTCCTGGGGATAAGACACTGATTTTTCCAGGTAACAGGAACTCTCTGGCCTATTATTGTTTATAAACCATCTAGTTGTACCTTATAGTTATTTCTTACACTTTTTTCTTCCATAACTACATCTAGAGCAGGCAGTGAAAAATAAGCTGTTCTTTGGGACTGACTCCTATAACTTTCCACTTGTATGTTTAAGCCTCAGGATCCAAAGGTTTATCTGAGACTCAAGTTATCAAAATGCTACCATCCAGGATCATTATTTCTTTGTCAATAGGATTTCTTCAAAAATGGGTAGGCTTTTGATTGATTTTTTTAAAAAATCAGTCCCATATGATAGTAAATGCTCCTGTGGGAGGATTTTATGGACCACGCCTGAATGTAGTTTTTACCACTTTTAGCCATGTTCCTTTGGCAAGGACTCAGTGATTATAGTCAAACCGACAAGGAAAGGAAGGAAATATGAAACAGCTGGATGGCCAGGAGCAAATAACTTTGTTAAACATCAGCCTATTGTTGCCTTAATTATTGAGGAATAAAAAAACCTCTATATTAGGGAATAACTTTGATTCATTTTAGTTGCCCTGTTGAGGTTTGGATATAGTCTGTCCATAAAAGAAAGATAAGGAAGGAAAGAGACAATTTTGGTAAATATCAGCCTGTTGTTGCCTTAAATTATTAGGGGAAAAAAACCCTCTATGTTAAGGAATAACTTTGATTCATTTTAGTTGCCCTGTTGGAATTTGGGTGTAGTCTGTATGTAAAAAAAAATAATATAAAGTTACTATTTAAAAAAATTACCAATGAATAAAATTTAAAAATATAAAAAAACATGTATCTTCCAGAATTCTTTATTTTTCAATGACAATTTAATAAACTATCATTTGGCTACAATATTTTAAAAATACAAAGAATTGAAATGTAATGATGAATAAAACACTGATAAAAATTAAGGAGAAAGTAAACAAACTCTAGATTCTACAATTTAAAAGATTCAATTCTATTTTGATTACTTGTGTTTAAAAATAGGCAAAATTATGATTTTATGTGTATGTGTATATATAAATTATTTCTGCTTTATGTATCCATAATGATTTATGTTTGGAAGGTACAAAACATAAAAGTGATAATGCATCATTTTAGCTTGGGTTTCCAATGGCTTTAAATCTTTATAATCTGTATCTATCCATCTATCTATCTATAGATCTGTCTATCTATCTATCTATACACATGGAAGAAATAGAAGAATACTTTCAAGTACAAAACTTGGGATTCCCCAGTTACGTAGGTAAAAGGCAAAGCTGAAAGCTAAGTTTAGTCACTTTTCTCTCAGTTGCTGACTTTTCTATTAACTGGGACCCATCAAATCCTATTAGTCAAATATTAGTAGGTCAAAATAGCAAACCCTTAATTACTTTAACACTTACGTAGTATGCATCTCCCATATGTGAGACAGAGTGTGATTTAACAGGTATTCAAGGAAAAAAAAGTCAGCACCTACAATTAAGAGGATTATGGTTGGATGCAGTGGCTACCAAATGGTGTTTCCAAAATGGGAAGAATTATCACCTGTGAACTCATTAGACCAGCAGCCCCTCAGACTCCACTAGCCGTCTGTTTTTAACAAGTCTTCTGGGTGATTCTGATGCAATCCAAAGATTGACTATGGCTGGTCTAGTGCTGTCCTTTAAGGGCACTTATGGTGTGTGACAGAATATGCTCCCTGCTACCTCTGCTCCATCCTGAGCATTTTTCTAAATTACAACCAGAAACTTAAAATGTGTACAAACTGAGCTACAGCACTTCATGTTCCATTTACTAGTGTTATGTCCTTTACACATTACAGAAATAAGTATTCCTATAAATGAGTTGC
Organism: Chlorocebus sabaeus; assembly: GCF_047675955.1. NCBI lineage: Eukaryota > Metazoa > Chordata > Mammalia > Primates > Cercopithecidae > Chlorocebus > Chlorocebus sabaeus. Next base: position 74,553,811 of record NC_132907.1, read on the forward strand.
AGCAGAAAAGGTCTTGTAAGCATTCAGTAAGCAGACACATAAAAATAAAAAGATATAGTAAAATTCAATTCAATTTACCTCTCTTTAAATCTGTTCTTTATTTTTCTAAAATATATTAAAGACATTTCTGCTAAAAGCCTGTGAATATATAGTTAATAAGGAACAAATCTAAATTCAAGGTCAAGACCATAAGGGGAGAAAAGCAAGTCTATTATAAACCATGATGTTAAATGCAGACTATACGATTGAGAGGGAGATTTCACTGTTATCTTTGAACAAAGATTGAAAAGAAAATATGATTAGTTATGTTAGGATGGTTACTATAGAAACATATAAAATGCTTTGTTATATTTTCATAAAGTTCTTGTGGAAGATATTGTTAAAGATCTTAGAAATCCCAAACTTAATAGCTTAAAGGAATCAGGCAGATAATTTAAATAAGCAATTAGAATCAGATGTAATAAAATGAGGGACTTACGTAGACTGCGGTGATGTGGAGAACAGGCCATTCTGAATTGATCATGCATTTCCCAGATCAGAGAGGTCAATGCCAAACAGAATATAGTTCACATTTCACCAGATCTTCACATTTCTCAAGAGAAGATAGAAACTGGGACATTTACGTAAAATCTGCACATGCTTTAATATTTTTAAATAATTTATATTTTATAACATTGTTTGCAGAAATGACATACTTCTGAGTGAATACATACCCTTCTGCACCTGCCAGTATACAAATTACGTGTTGCAACATGTTCTTTGTGGAAACTAAAGGGAAAATTATTTCTGCTTTGTGTATCAAAAATGATTTTTTTGGCTAGGCACAGTGGCTCACGCCTGTATTCCCAGCACTTTGGGAGGCCGAGGTGGGCAGATTCCCTGAGCTCAGGAGTTTGCAACCAGCCTGGGCAACATAGTGAAACCCCATCTCTACTAAAATACAAAAAGTAGCTGGGCATGGCGGCATGCACCTGTAGTCCCAGTTACTCAGAAGGGTGAGGCAGGAGAATTGCTTGAACCCGGAAGGCGGAGGTTGCACTCCAGCCTGAGTGACAAAGCAAGACTCTGTCTCAAAAAAAAAAAAAAAAAAAAAAAAAAAAAGTTTTTTTTTTTTTTTTAATATTTTGAAAGTACAAAACATAAAGTTATTAATGCATCATTTTTAGCCTGGGTTTCCAAAGGCTTCGAATCTTTAGCTTCAGTTTTTATCAACTACTAGGGAATGTATATGTCATTTAAGGATTTCATTTTATGTGCCTTTTCATTTTCAACTTCTTGCCTTTCCTATGCCTCTTCTCTTCCATCATGCCTTATTTTTATGTTACATTTTATGGTATGGTTAACACAACCGGAATTTCCCTCTTGAACTGTTTTTCTTCAGATGATAGTGCCTTTATTCCCTTTGCTGTAGCCACCACTGAGGAGCTGTTACTATTACAGGCCCATTTTCAACTTTCAATGAGATATGAGATTAGGACAAAGATGATACTTGAAGCTGAGCCATGCTTTCTCTTGTTCCTGAGCCGTGCTTGCTCAGGCTTTTTCTTTTTTTTTACTTCTCACAAGATAATTACCGGAATTTCAAGTCCTCTGCATCCATATACATGAGCTTTTCCCCAAGTCTCCCACAAGGTACCATGGAACCTAGGTTGACAATCAAAACTAGCCATGACTGTAACCAGAATAAACAGTTCCTTCTAGCAATATAAAAATTAGTACTTACTTTGAGTTCTAGACCAGATTCCCCTTCACTATTTATATGCTTCTCTCTAGAACCTCTGTCCTTTGATAAGATTATCCTTCATTTGCACGTATCCAATTATCTTAGACTCTCAAATCTTTGGAACTCAGAAGATCAATACCATTGGGAAAGATTAAATACAAACATTGGGATTCTCATCTCCAAAGAGGTGCTCTAGGCCTGTATACTTGAGGGATTGGGCATGTATTTTCTATTTTGTGTAACAAATTACCATGCTTTTATGCACTTGAAACCTATTTATTACATCTCAGTTTTTATTCATTAGGAGTCAGGCTTAACTGACTTAACTGAAGCTCTGCTAAGGATCTCACAAGGCTGCAATCAAGTTGCCAGCTGAGCTATGTTCTCATCTGGATGCTTGACGGGAAGAATCTGCTGTCAAGCTCATTTAGATTATTGATAGAATTCTTTTTTTCTGGCTGCAGAACTCATGGCAGCTTGCATCTTCAAGGCCAGTAGAAGAGCTTACCTGACCTCATGGAGGGCCCAATCCTTCTTTGAATGGCTTTTATATGATTAAGCCAGGCCAATGAATGAGAATCTCCCCTTTGATTGCCTCAGTTAACTGATTTGAAACCTCAATGAAATGTGCAAAACTTTACACATTTTTACTATATAAATAAACCTTTTCCATCGCTTATGGACTAGAAACCAGCTACAGGTTCTACCCTTAGAGGAAGGAGAATATACAAGTATGTAGCTCACATACCCTAAGGTCACCTTAGGGTATGTCTTCCAAGGGAGCTTCTGATCTCTATCTGAATACATTTTAATACCTGTGATGACTAATCTCACCTGCCAATAGAATCTTAGTAGCAGCTGTTTACCAAATGTAACATAGTTTTTTAACTGCATTTGAATAAGACTTTGAACACATTATGGTATAGGATTACAATTAAATGATGACATAATTGTGTAAACTCTAAGGAAATGTGTATAAAACAAAGAATTTCCACTAAGTGAAAGGATTTGGCTCACCAGTTTCCAATGGGAGGCAAGATCTCTCTAACACCAAATTAAAAAAGAAACTCACATGCCATTTTGTTGATAAGCCTAAAATATAGTGTTATTAGCATTAATCCTAACTAAAGTGTATTGATACTTACTGGACCTCTTAGTAAGGTCCACACAAGCCTCGTGGCTATAATTGCTATGTTCTTGCCAAAGGAACATGGCTGAAAGTGGTAAATACTACATACAGGCCTGGTCTATAAAAACTTCCCACAGGATCTTGCATCCTCTCTTTTCCCATCTGTTGGCTGAATGCAGAGGATATTCATGCCTCAGAGCAGGGGAGAGACACAAGATGGAAGGAATCTGGTCTTTAATTGACAGTATGAAGCAGACTTATCCTTATCTCATTTTATTTTTATAAAAACCCAAAATAGCTTTTTATATTAGGAAATATTAACAGGTTGGAAAACATGCACACGTTTAGGAATATACTATATCCTAAAAAAGTATGGAATCAAAGTTTCTTTTCTCTGGAGTCTACATTCAAACACTATGTGCTATTTCATTTCGCTTTGCTTTGTTGTCATCGTGACAAAGAAATCAAAGAGATCTTGAATAGAAGTTTATAGAAATAAAAAAAAAGATGTGATAAGTTTATGAATAGATAAAAATAGACTTTAGAATAGCATATGAATTGAACTATATAATTGTAAAACAAAGTAGAAACAGGCTCAGCTTTTTATTTGCTATTTTAATATTTAGTGAGTGCTGGTTTTATGACAGGCAGTACCTTAAGTTCTGAAAATACAAAAAGGATGCTATCATTCTCACTATTAGTGAATTTAAAAAAAAAAAAAGCTTAGGAATTTGGATTTTGGAGGTACTTAATTCTGAGATAGAACAACAGCTCCTTCACTCACAAATTTTAGAACTTTTGATGAGTTACATGACCTCTGCACATCCATGAATAAAATATTAGTACTCATCTCATGGAAATATTGTAAAGCTTAAATGAGACGATAAAGGCTAAGTGTTTAGTGTCCCGCATTGGATATAGTGATCAAATGATGTCAGCTAAAGATGATGATAATAATAATAAATGGAAAATCTAAAATATATGCTACTTTGTAGAAACACACAAAGAAAAGATGACTGAATTCACAGCGAGGCCACAAACTGGTGGTCTACGTGGGTAAATATCTGGCTCAGAGGTGTGTATTATTGAGCTAACATAATTTCTATATTTATGCAGAACAACAATGCACTGAAGTCTTGGACCATATAGCATCTATCCTCCACCATCTACATTCACACTGCTTGTTTTTCTATATTTGCCTAGGCCTTTAAGCATTTTGAGTTATAACTCTTGAAATAGAAAGCATTAATGGTTTTTAATGGTGCCTAGACCTCTAGCACAAGAAAACATAAACTTGCTCAGGGGAGATGTGGCTCCAGTTGAAGAAATTTTTTTCTCTGCAAGCATTTGGGGAAGGCTCAGCGTCTCATAACACAAGGATACTCTACAGATAAACAAGAGTATATCATACAGATATCAAAATTAGTCGTAGCTAAACATCAAAGGTGCACTCATAAAAATATATAATGGTGAAAAAATTAATATAACCTTCTGATTTTGTAATATCTAGAGAAAATCTTTTATCCCCAAATTGTATTGGGATAGCACAAAGTAGAACAAGTTTAGAGCAACAAAATATATCCTCCCGTGTCTAACTAACAACGTGTATTTAGACAGTGAGAATCCACTCTCTTTTTTTTGACAAGAATTACATGACCTGTAAGGGACTAAAATGATGTTGACATTCCTCACAGTGTTATGCAACTGACTCAAAGTAAGGATATAGACTATATTGGTTGTCAAAAAGAGCTATGAATCAACTCATCTCTCTTACCTATTTAAGATCTCACACATATTTGTCTAAGGCCTATTTTTGTACTACTAGTAATAATATATTCATTTGGTTTATAAAATGGAAAAGCTAAAGTCCTTTAAAATACTGGAGCTTTATGGTAGAACATTTTATGTGATGTTTAAAACTTGAATTTCCCACATGAAAAATTAGAAACAAATAACATTAAAAATTGTATAACTCTGAAATTTCAATGTTGATATGTTAGTTGTTTTAGTAAGACTACAAGAACTGTGAACTGATGTGAAAAGTAGGCAGAGATTTGCCTTGCTAGAATTTTGGGAGTTGGTATAACAGAATTATCTCAAAATATGAATTCAAATGGAACTACTCATTAACTGCCCCAAATACTTTAGCCCCAATAATGTAGATATAGCATTGTGTAATAACAGATTGAGCAAAGCTACTAATGCCTTATATAAAATAACTTTGTAGTTGAAAAAATGGATGATCACGTTTAATCTTCACAGCTTCTTCTAAGAACGAGAAGTCATAAAGTGACACTGGAACTTTTTCTGAGGCATTTCTGGATAGAGTTATTATTATTCAAATTAGTACAAATAAGCATGTTACAAAAGAAGATTTTTTATTTTCTCTATCAAGAAAATAAAAACCAACTCATTGTATATAATACTTATACTTAAAAGATGCCTATTATGTTCATTTTAGTGGATCATTTTATCAGGTGAAGTTATAAGATGCTCAAAATTAGCCATTGGTTCTCAGGGTATGTACAATGAAAGGAACACCAAGTTGTCTTGAAAACTGCATAACAAATCTGTTTTGGGTAAATTATTACATGATAGGGAAAAAGACCCGAGATACATGATTTGAAACTCAGATTTCTTTTTTTGAAAACAGGCTTGATGATTAATGTGTTTACTCCTTAAACATAGGATGATAATGCTGAGTTTTAATGCATGTGCTTAATTAATAAATTAATTGATGTTCTGCATATCTTCAGAAACTAAGCATTCTAGTATGCATATGGCATAGAACAATAAATTAAACCAAAATTATTTTATTTAGTTTTATTTTCTCCATACATTCCCTTCATAATGACTCTGTTGCTTCTAACTCTTTTGTCCCTTAATGTTTTTATGGTTACATTTCATAAGTTTCTGTCCACTTTCAGTTATACAATCTTTTTTTTAAGTCCAGTAGAAAATATCAAGCTCAAAAATCAAATGAAGTCCATTTTATCTTAGCCCATTCTTGCTCCTCTGGTTTCTTCTTCTCTTTTCCCTGTCACATTCCCCACACTTGCAGTGCAGACATGAGCTGGGACCCTCATTCCTTGGCTGAATGGGGAGTTGTATGGTCTTTTATGCTGTTTTCTGAACTCTGTACACTGCAGGATTGAGCACTGGGGAGGAATGCTCTTGAAGATAGGGTTCATTTTATAGAAATGAGTTCCTTCTTATATTGAGGAATATCCCTAAGATTTTTATGGTTCAGTTGATTTCCATGTGAGGAGCTGATGGTCTCAACTCATATGACATGCGTATTTTCCACGAAGTGGTAAGTTTCAGTCTGACGTCAAACCATAATTTGTTTTTAAATCAATGCACATTATGTAAGTGATAAAGCCCTAGAATAAAATGCAGTAAATTCAATTTTAAGCATATGTTTCATGGTATGTTCTAATATGCATCTCTCTGAGGACCTGGAGCATGACAGATTTTTATAGTATATCTCTTAATAGTGATTTACTGAGTCTAAGGTTATTAATTATAATGGCTTCTCTAGTTTATTCCACTTGGATCAGTACCCAGACCATCTGAAATAAAGCTGAAGAGCTGGATCCCCACAGAGATAGGAGGTGGTGTTGAAATTGGGAGAGGGATGGAGGAAACTTTGCAGATAATCATGCATTATTATATTTATTCCTCTAACACGTACTAATATTATTCCATTTCACTTGAAATGTAATAATTTATATATATGTCTATTAGTCCATTCTCACCCTGGTGTAAAGAACTGCCCGAGACTGGGTAATTTATAAAAGAAAGAGGTTTAATTGACTCACAGTTCCACATTCTTACAATGGCAGAAGGGGAAGCAAACACATCCTTCTTCATGTGATGGCAGGAAGGAGAAGTGCTGAGCAAAGCGAGCAAGGCCCCTTATAAAACCATCAGATCTCGTGACAACTCACTCACTATTACGAGAACAGAAGCATGGGGGTAACCACCTCCATGATTCAATTACCTCCCACAGGGTCCCTCCCACAGCATGTGGGGATTATGGGAACTACAACTCAAGAGGAGATTTGGGTGGGCAAACAGCCAAACCATATCAATAGATAACATAATTATAATAATGTGGAATGCCAAAATGTGTATTTAGAAAAACTGATTTTTTGCAATCAGTAAATTTGTGTTGGCGCTATCATTACATGTATATCACTTATTATGCGTTTAGAGTCTGATATTCTAAAATAAGACCCTTTCCAATAAAATTACATCAATCAAGCAATATTCCATTCATAAAATCAGCAAGTAAGTCATCATTCAATAGCCTATATTTCAAGTTTTTGCTTTACATAAAAGCTTTGAGGTATGTAGCAAATGTCAATTATTCTATGACTCTTATAAAATGTAAAAATATAGATGGGTAAATAGATATTGATATAAATATTAAATATTTCTCTTTCGTTTTATTGTGTGTTCTTTATCTTCTATTTGTCTTATATCTGTATATCTAATTCTATTTGATTCAATATAAAATTTATGTCATTTATATTCCTGCCAGGGTCAGATTATGAAGGCAAGATTTAGTTCCTCCTAATGTGTCCCACATATAATTTTTTAATTGTCAAATAAGTGATAAGAAGTAAAATAAAATCTGATATTTTTCTGATATCAATTTTAATAGTCTGTAGAATTATTGAATGTCATATTATATTACAGAATTTTTTTTTGCAGAAGATGAGTGGGTGTTGGCTAATAGTGCATTATTTATTTATTTATTTATTTATTTATTTATTTATTTATGTTTGAGATGGAGTGTTGCTCTGTCACCCAGGCTGGAGTGTGGTGGCATGATCTCAGCTCACTGCAACCTCCACCTCCCGGGTTCAAGCAATCCTCTGCCTCACCCTACCGAGTAGCTGGGAATACACGCACCCACCACCACACCCGGCTAAATTTTGTATTTTTAGTAGACACGGGGTTTCACTATCTTGGCTAGTCTGGTCTTGAACTCCTGACCTCGTGATCTGCCTGCTTTGGCCTCCCAAAGTGCTGGGATTACAGGTGTGAGCCACCACACCAGCCAATGGTATATTTTTTTAAATGCCCTAACTACATGCTTGAATTGCCTATTGAGTGAAATGACTGTATTGCCCAAATCCAGTTACTTTCAAGAGTGGAAAGGGGAGATATTAATCATCATGCCAGGATTATAGAGACAATATGAGATTGTTCTGGATGAATTGAGGCATGAGTGTCCTACTGAGAAGTCTTGCCCCAGAAAAAGGATTTCTTTTTCTGCACCTTTGCCTGGAACTTTAATTAAGCTGCCCTACTTACCTCGTACCAGATAGGTTCTCCATGCATTCTTGCTTTCTTCATCTTTTCTTTGCACCTGCAGTGTTCTCTTCCTTCTTTATCTGACAAAACTCAGTTGCATGTAAAGTTGTAAAAACTTTTTCAGAATTCCTTCCTTGATGCTTCACTTTCTTGTGCCCCTGAGCAAAAGACTGCCTTTCTTCTGCCTTGAGGCTGAATGGAAAAGTCACTAAAAGCCTCCTGGGTTTTCCTAGATGCTGGATTCTGTAAGGACACATTTTCTTCTTGACAGGATAATAATTTGATTATACTGATTATGTGTTCTTCATGCGCAATCCCCATTCCAGGCTGATTGCTCGCAGAGTTTTATTATAGAAACGCCTCAAGGCATACTTCATTTTGTAGCAAGAAAATGCTTTATGTGTTTTAAGAGACTTGGTTTCTGTTTTCAGAAGCAATCTTGGTGACCTCTAATCCACAAGTTTATGCCTTAAACAATGAGCAGGCCTTTTTTGGTTGTTTTTCTTTCCCTACTTATCCAGATTTGACAAAAATGTCGCTGGCTGAGGATGGGAGGAGAACATAAGTGGAGGCATCATGTTAGACACTGGTGGGAATTTGAAAAATTCTCCTGATCCCTGAATCAGGTCTAGACAATATGGCTAAAGGATCAAATACATTTAATGGTCAAAAGCAGAGAGAACTTAATGTATTCCCTGGTTAGAATCTGGGGACACAAGTTCTGTCCATGAAACACCACCATATGCTATCAGCAAGAGAAAATAAATGGCAGTGTTGCATAAACAACAAAGAGGGTTTAGGGAACCACCCTCTTCCCCAGTCTCCTGCAACTCAAGAGAACTGGTAGAGATTAACTGAATTTCCCAAACCCCTGAAAGGGACAAAGAAGTAGCCCAGAGATGATCATGGGCATTAAGCACCTGAGTGGTCCTGGGTGCTGGGACTGAGTTGTCATATGGGATTCTCAGTGGGAGTAAGCAGGGATGGTTGCCTCTGTAGGGGAGACATGACTTCCTGGATACTGACACTTTTGGTACTCCTCCACCGCCCCCACCTGTCACATCTAGAAGAGTAAAATACTGAAATGACTATTTTAATTTGCCCGGATAGAATTTACCAGCATTTGAATAATTCAATATTGAAATAGAGATTGAGGGTTTTTTTTTTTTAAATAACAAAAGCTATATTTTTTGTGCATCTGGTTGTAAAATGTACATCAAGCAACTTTTCAAGTTGAAAGAGAAAGGAAGGATCAAGGACTCACAAAACTGAGGCACTTATAATTTGCCAGGTCTCAGGCTTGGCATTTGACATCCATTATCTCATTTATTCTTTCAAATAACTCATTTATTTACAGTCTTATTCAGAGTTCCCAAAGAAAGTGTGGCTTTATTTAAGGGCTTGAACGTAGATGGTTTATTTTGTAAAGAGAAATCATCCTAAGGAACTTGGGAGGGCCCTAGGAAGAATGACCTGGGGCAGAAAGAAAGGTGAGTAAAAAGGTATCTGTGCATCTGGTCGTTGTGGGCAACAGAGGTTTCACCCAGTGAGGAGCTAGGAGATTGTGGAAGAAATTCTTCAGACTTGTCTGTCCAGGGACCCAAAGATGGGAGTAGTTAATATTTCCTCATTGGTCGTTGGTTGTGCAGTCCCTTGCACATCCACATTTGTGCATGTATCAGAATCACTGAGCTGGTTCCCATAGGGTCACACGTAAGAGTGGCAAAAAAATCATCAGCTAGAAAATGAGATATTTGCTGGGCATAGAAAGAAAGATGCTGCTTGGGTTACATTTGAGCACAGCTGGTTGCCATACAGGAGCCAGAATAAAATTAGGCCTAGAGGATACGAGGTATGACATAAAAGTTGTCCCAAGATCCAGGCCAAGATTTGCGTGTGTGTGACCGGGATAATCACATGGGATAATCACACAAGATAATCTGTGATCAGAAGGGTCCTACAATTGAGGTTTAATGCTCTGTGCAGTCTTACGAATGCTATCTTTGAATTTGTATTTTATAAGTAAAGTCAGATGGGGTAATGGAGCCTGCACTGGGATTTGGATCCTCTCCTCACACTGAGTGTCACCTCTCACAGACTCCCTATGTTGTTCTTGTCTGGGTTGGTGGCTGCCCAGTCTCTTTCCTCTGGTTACCTGGTTATTAGACTTTATGCCTCCCTTCTTCATCCTGGGGCCACTGCCACCTGCTGCCAGGGGCAATAACCAGATTGCATTGGTAGGTGTAGAAGGGAGGATCATGTTCTATTATTGCACTTTCTCTTAGTGGGGGCTGAGCATGGGCACAAGAAAGTTCAGAGTCAAACCCAATTAATGGTGTCATGGGGAGGAGGATGAGGCAATGACTGTCCTCTCCCCTGTGTCAGTGCCATAGGGAATTTGACAGGAGGCTTAGTGAGAGCCTCAGAATGCTCACAATCTAGGTATCAAGTATAGCTCAGTGTGGAAGAGATTGCCAGCATTTGGGAGTCACTCAACTGTAGTGTGTTGGGTCAATAGGAAAGGGATGCTGACTTCCCCACTGTATTAACCTTGTTCTCTAGTTTGTGTATCTGATATTTTGACATCATGGACATTGTTGGCTAGAAAGTGAGAGCCCCTCCCAGGGTTAGTGAAGTCTAGAGATAGCACAATACTCTCTGCCTTTTATACTTAAACTAACCAATCCCCCAACCCACATGCTTTATCCCGCTCTCACACTGGGTAACACCAGTTTCTCTTTCTCTACATTAATTATCTCAGGGCCAGGCATAAGACAACCAGGGGCAACCCCTATTTCCTGGAGCCCACTGAACTTATTCAAACTAGTGAATCCGAAATCTGCTTTGCCTGCTTACCCTCTCCTCCTATTTTTCCCCCATTAAAAAAACACAGTACAATCTTCCCTACAGTTTTTCTTGCTTTTTCACTGCCTGTGACCAACTAACCCTGGTGTTCTCTCATGTGGCCTTGCCAGGGATGGCCTGGCATACCCCCTTCTCTTGGCAACTATGCGTAATGAACTGTCTTTTCAGGGTCAGGCGTCTCCTCATCTGTTGATCTCACCATACCTGATTTAAAAGATAAAATCTCTCTGGCTGGAGCCAGTTTGTGTTTTTATTTTGGACTAGGACCTGCGGTTAGTAGCAAATTCTTCATTCAGGAAACATGAATATAGATAGACTTAAGTCTTTTGCTTAAAGTCACCTCTATTAAGTGACAGGACTCAGACTCTGTCTAACCCTGAGGTTTTGTTGTGCTTCTACCATTTTGCCTGCAGTATTAAGGTATGTTCACCCAAGAAGAAGTTAAATCATGTAAGCCGTTCACATTAAGTGAGAATCCTATTTTATAAATGACCTTCAGTAAAATGCCACATTTCGATTTTACCTCTGGTGGGATAGTATATTACCTTGTTTTGGTGGCTTTGAATCGTATGTTTGTATGAACAGGAGACCACTGCTCAACTTCACATACATCTCAGCTTTTGAGGGATTGAATGAACAGGAACAGTTGAGACAGTTTCCCTATTTTATGGACACAAAGGTGTGTTTTTGAGATAATAAAATATAGTGCAAAAGAATTGTGAGATACCTGACAGAACACTTTCCTTAGTGCTACAAACATATAAACATTTCAAACAGGCCGAGCGCGGTGGCTCACGCCTGTGATCCCAGCACTTTGGGAGGCCGAAGTGGACAGATCATGAGGTCAGGAGATCAAGACCATCCTGGCTAACACGGTGAAACCCCATCTCTACTAAAAATAGAAAAAAAATTAGCCGGGCATAGTGGCGGGCACTTATAGTCCCAGCTAATCAGGAGGCTGAGGCAGGAGAATGGCGAGAACCCGGGAGGCGGAGCTTGCAGTGAGCCGAGACTCTGCCACCATACTCCAGCCTGGGCGACAGAGCGAGACTCTGTCTCAAAAAAAAAAAAAAAAAAAAAAAAAAAATTTGAAACAAAGAAATTGATCATTAATTAGATTATTTTGAATATTTCTGTAATGTATTTGTTTCATTTCTAATGTATAGTAATAATTTGCTCTCAACTTATTTTATTAATACCAGCATTTGAAATAGTGACTGGTCTCTTCCATGGGCGTGTTCTTCATTGCTCTATTGGGCTACGCTGATATACATGTTTCTACTGACTTTATGGGCTTCTCTTCATTTTCCACCTATAGCTAATTCATTGATAATGTATCATCCAGCTTCAAAGATTCAAATATCATCTTCCTTCTGGTAATGCACCAATGTGTCTTTCCAGCCAGAACTCCTTCAAAACCCTTAGTTCTAAATGTGATTTCCGCTCACTCATCATTTTCAATATCCAGTCAAATGGCACAATTTTTACATGTAGAATATTGAACTCTTCATGTTTCCTCCCACCCACTGTAAAGAAGCCCTTCACTTTCAGAAATTTTCCACAACTTAATAATCGGAAGCACATTTTTCTCAGTTGTTCACCTCACAATTATTGGAGCCGTCTTTGAATTATGATTTACCAATAAGCTCTCTTAGTGTGGCCTTTAGAATATATATAGAATCTTTCCCTTCTCACTATCTCAAGTCCAAGGTATCACTCTCTCTACTCTGTCAAGTGTTTCCACACATTTCTGCCTTTGTCCCTCTTTATTCTCAACAAAAATCCAAAGATTTCCTGAGGAAAAGCAAATGATGTCACTTGCCTGCTTCACATCCATCCCACACAAAACCAAAGCGAAGTTGACACTGGGATCCTTCACTGTTTGCCCCTTCTTACCTCTGGACTTTGTCTCCTTACACAGCCCCCTCTGGTTTCTCCAGCCCAGCCTCCTTCCCGCTTCTGGGTACACCACTTGGGGCTTTCGCCTATTCCTGTCCCCAGCCTTGTTCTCTGTCCCCAGGTATACAAACAAAAACAAAAATGAAAGCAAAAACAAAAACATCTGTACCTCTTACAGCACCTAAATTGATGCCAAAGGAAAAAATTAAAGTCCAATAGTTAATTTATATAAATATTCTCTCTGTGCAATGGGAGGCAATTAACTACTACTGAATTTGCAAGTTTATGCAGAAATGCATGAGACACTAAGACCTTCACTTGCTAAGAATCTAGATCCTCAATGGGAAGGCTTAATGACGTTCTGTATACTTTGTTTCTTTTAAAAATGATGAAATGGTTTTCTTTACTATTTTAGTTATCTCAGCTCATGCATTCATGAGATATAGAATAAAATCTTAGTCCTACATTCAGATGGAATGAACTTTTGGTTTGCATCAAGATTTACTAGATAACCTTAGAGGTATTTAGAGAGAAAATTATGAGTGAAAAAGAAAAACAAGTAATTTAGGAAACTTGTTTCCTAAAAAAATCCCTAAAGAAGTTCCTAAAAAAAAGTCTTCTTTTAAATTGTATGCTAAGTATATTAAAAAATATTCAGAAGAATATTTTCAGTTATGTGTATTTAGATTCACTTTTTTTTCAGTATCTCTTTCCACAAGAATCATGTTTAATGGCAATTATCTTTATTAAGAAGCTAATTTACTTATAAATTACAGTGCGCTGTTTAAGTAACTTAAGTTTATGTAACACTGATACTGAAAAATATTGGTCTAAGTCATTGAAAAAACTTTCAACTTAAAAATTCATGTATAGAGCCTTGAAGCATAAATATACTATGTACCTTAAAGTATATTATATATTCGAGGGACAAGTCAGACCAATATAAAAATTATACACACACACACACACACACACACACACACACACAAAGTAAATGATATGAATTAAAATAAAACTATCTGCAAATACATGAAAATTCCTGAAAAGTGCTATAATAGAAAAAAAAAAAAAAAAGAAGAGGGAGGAGGAGGAGGGGAAGAAGAAGGAGAAGGAGAAGGAGAAGGAGAAGGAGAAGGAGAAGGAGAAGAAGAAGAAGAAGAAGAAGAAGAAGAAGAAGAAGAAGAAGAAGAAGAAGAAGAAGAAGAAGGCGGCGGCGGCAGCAATGAGAAAGCATAAGGGAAGACTATTTAGAAGTGATGGGTTTGAGATAAACTTGGAAGGATTTGGAGATGTAGAATGAAAATAAGATAAGGATAAAACATAAGCAAATATGTGATCATCAAAGTGATCACAGCTCATACTAGCACCATTGGATGCAATGGACAGAACAGAGCAAAGGGTCTGGTTGATGAATATTGAAAAATAAGGCTATTCACTGTCCAGTCATATTCTGAAGGTTCTCAAATCCAGGCAAAAATGAATTTAAATTGCCAATGGTTGGAATCACTTAAAATTATTCAATAGATGATAATAAACAGATTGCTATAGAGTTCCACTTAGAAGTAAAATGTGAGAAATGCCCAGACGGATACATTTATTCTTAAGAATATGCTTACACACACACACACACACACACACACACACACACACCCAAAGCAAACAAATAACTAAAGAAGACAGAAAGAAACTTTAGGAGGTGATGGATATGCTTATGGTGTGACAAAGGGTCAAACACTGTAAATAATTTGAAGAGGTTTATTCTCGACCTAACGTGAATGATCAATGGCCCAAGACACAGTCTTAGGCCATCCTGAGAACATGTGCCCAAGGTGGTTAGGCTACAGCATGGTTTTATACATTTTAGGGAAACATGGACATTTATCAATACATTTAAGATGTATATTGGTTTGGTCCAGAAAGGCAGGACAGCTGGAAATGGGGGATTCCAGGTCCTAAGCAGATTTAAAGATTTTGATTGGCAATTGATTGAAAGAGTTATTATGCAAAGACCTGGAATCAATAGAAAGCAATGTCCGGGTTAAGATAATGAGTTGTGGAGACAGGTTTCACAGGCTTCAGAGCTCTTATCAGACCTGAAAAGTTGCTGGACCCAGTTAATTCTCTCCTGGATCAGGAAAAAGACCTGGAAAGGGAAGGGGATTCTCTACAGAGTGTAAATTTTCACCACAAGGACAGCTTTGCAGGGTTATTTCAAAATATGTCATAGAAATATATTTGGGGGTAAAATGCTTTGATTTCTTTGAGGAATTTGTATTTGTCATCTGATGCTATACTAGGGTCAGCTGGAATTTGGTGTTTTATTGCTACAAAAAGTCTGTTTTGTCAGTCTTAAAATGTCTGTTTTAATATTAATGCTACCCAACTGTGCCTGAATTCCAAAGGGAGGAGAGTGTAATGAGGCATGTCCCACCCCCACTTCCCATCATGGCCTGAACTAGTTTTTCAGGTTAACTTTGGAATGCCCTTGGCCGAGGTGAGCATCCATCAGTCAGTTGTGAGGCTTAAAATTTTATTTGTGGTTTACACTGGCATTGATTTTGGTGATGTTTTTTAGGTATATACTTATCTGTAAACTCATCAAATTGTACACATTAAATACAAGCCTCTTATAAATAATTAATATCTCAATAAAATAGTTCTGTTTTCATTTTTCATGCTCAGTTTAAATTTAGCTGTGCACCTTATATTTTATCAGGCAACCCTAGCTGTATGGCCGTTCTGCTTTAATAGGTCTAATATACTGTATACGTTTTGAAGTAGCCTTAATAGAAAAAAGTAATATCTAACAAATGAGTTTTTCCACACTTTGTGATATTGCAATAATCTTTTGCTTTAATATTTGCACTGTGTGTCTTTAATAATTTCATTTTAGAGTCAAACAAATGAGTTCTATTGCAAGAACATTTTCCAGTTTGGTAAGAATCATGGATTGATATAGTATAACTTAAAAAATGACCAATTAATTTCAAAATGTTCATCAAACTTTATCTTCACTTTCTCACAGTGTAGAATTTACTAATTGTATAAATCTACTTATTTCTGATAACCAGATATTCCTAATACAATACCCATGAGGAAAAAAGTTAAAACATAATTTCTGAGTTTGTTTATATGCTCCTGATCTGTAATGATATTGGTGCTATCTAGCCATCACTTCATTTATTATTTAATTTATCAAAAAGCCCCTAAAATAGTTTATGACAAACCTAAATATCCCTTTCCAGGTCTTTCGCCTGATCCAGGAGAGAATTAACTAGGTCCAGCAACTTTTTAGGTCTGATAAGAGCTCTGAATCCTGTGAAACCTGTCTCCACAATTCATTATCTTAACCTAGACATTTCTTTCTATTGATTCCAGGTCTTTGCATAATAACTCTTTCAACCAATTGCCAATCAAAATCTTTAAATCTGCGTAGGACCTGGAAGCCCCTATTTCCAGTTGTCCTGCCTTTCTGGACCAAACCAATATACATCTTAAATGTATTGATAAATGTCCATGTTTCCCTAAAATGTACTTTGCTTTGAGTTAACATTATCATGTATTAGAAATGAGTAAGCTGGGAAAATTACGCAGTGATAATGTGAACTGAACTTGCTGCAGATTTTGAATTCTCACAAACAAGGAAATCAAATGACAGTATTATACTAACCTAAATATACCACTTAATATTAGATAGATTTTTGGGTATTTGTCTATTTATGCTCTTTAAATAAATTGGTCAAGATTTTAAAAATAATTTCCAACTTGAAATTGGTTTTCTTTAACAGAGAAGATAACATTTCTTATGTAGAATTTTTATTTCCCTAATCTAACTGAGGTATAAAATGTAACATTGAGTCTGACTTAAGTTTGCTTAA
This sequence comes from Chlorocebus sabaeus, assembly GCF_047675955.1. Lineage (NCBI taxonomy): Eukaryota > Metazoa > Chordata > Mammalia > Primates > Cercopithecidae > Chlorocebus > Chlorocebus sabaeus. The sequence goes on from NC_132907.1 coordinate 74,570,630, forward strand.
GAGGTATTTACAGGATTTTGGAAATTGCCTGATTCACAGATATTCTGTTGTTGATACTTTAGTTAAGCAATTTATATACTTATAATAAAGAAAATCATGATTCACAATGAAGTGTTATTCAAAAACCTGATCCTGAATACTACTTCCCTATTAGTCTGATTTATTTATTTTTTTTCAACACTCTACCACGCAGACATATATATGAGTGTTTCTGAGTCTGTTTGTGTCTCAACTACTGTGCTATGTGTGTTAAAGGTGTTATTTGTTAAATGATTATAACATCCAGTCTATGTCATCTATATATTATCATTTATACTGAAGAAGTAAAGATGCAGATAAGTCAACTTACTAACCTGTGGTCTCATCTCTTATAAGTGGTAAATTGGTCTCACATACACACAAAATCACCCTTTTTAAATTTTATGCTTTCCAGTTGTGATTAGTGACAGAAATAGTTGCTTCAGCTTGTTTTTTTTTGTTTTTTTGTTTGTTTGTTTGTTTGTTTGTTTTCTGGCATTTGTTTATTATTTTAGAGACAGGGTCTCTCCCTGGTGCCCCAGCTGGAATGCAAAGTCATGGCTTACTGCAGCCTCTAAGTCCTGGGCTCAAGTCATCCCTCCACCTCAGCCTTGGTCCCAAGTGACTGCATTGCAGGCATGCGTCACCACACGTGGTTCATTTTCTTTTCAAGTTTTTGTGGAGATGGAGTCTCACTGTGTTGTCCTGGCTGGTCTCCAACTCCTGGCCTCAAGTGATTCTTCTGCCTCAGCCTCCCAAAGTGTTGGAATTACAACTACGAGTGACCTTGCCCAACCTGCCTCAAGTTTCTAATTTGGAACTATTGTACTACTTTTACAAAGAAAGAAAAATCGAGTTGGTGAGCGTATTCGTTTTCTAGGGCTGCCATAACAAATATCAAAGAGTGGGTAGACAAAACAACAGAAATTTATTTTCTCACAGTGCTTGAAGCTGGAAGTCCAAGATCAAGGTCCTGACGAAATTTTCTCCAAAAGTTTCTCTGCTTGGCTTTTTTTTTTTTTTTTTTTTCTGCCTGTTTACATAGAAAACCAAATTCCTTTTTTTATAACACTCATCAGATTGAAGTAGGGCTCATGCTAGGAGCCTCATTTTAACTTGATAACCTCTTTGAAAGGTTTATTTTTAAACCCATTCACATTTGGAGGTACTGGAGATTGAGACTTCAACACATAACAGTGATACTTTAAAAATCTTTTTATCCATTACCACAACATTGAAGCCAGAGTAATTCAAGGATATCTAATGTTGGAAAGATGTGCAATCCATCATCATTAGAAATTAGAATGCAAATTTGTACATGCGCCTAGTCTTTTATATTTTCTTGATGGAATATTGCTCATAATTTTTCATCAAAATAGGTAGGATACACCGTCATCTCGGGTGCATAAAATTTTAGGGCAGTACATCATAAACATTAGTACCGTAATCAACTGTAGAACTTGGAAAACCACAGACACCTAGCCCTATCTTCAGAGTTTTAATAGGTCTTGAATTGAGCCTGGGAATTTGCATTTCCAGTTAGCTCTCAGCTGAAGCTGATGCTGCTTGCCAAAATGTAAGTAGCACAGTTCCAAAGCATGCAGGCAGACTCAAGTTACTTTTTATTGCTCTTTCTTCTGAGAAATGTGATGATTTAACTTAGCGTGTTTATTGAAACAAAGTAGACGCTCTAGATAATTATTAGAAAAAGTCTTTTGTTGTGAGCATTCCTTTGGCTTTAACTAAGCACATGAAATTTCTCTCAGTGGAGAAAATAATGACTGCCTTTTCTGCCATTTACTTCTAAATCCTTCCCTTTTTCTAAAAACCACCTTGAAAATATCTTAAATGAGTTATCAGTTTGAAAAAGGTAAAGTTTTTTTCCCTTTGTTTCAAGTCTGACTTTCCAAATATAGTAACTTCTTAATCTACATAATAGTTGATAAGCTCTTATTTGTTTTAGTGGCATTAAATCAACATGCAATTTTATCTGTTGTAGCTAAAAAGGGTAATAATTATTAAACCATTACTACTGGAAAACATATTGCATTTTGAGGATCAAGCACAGCTGGGAGCTTCTCACCACCTCAAGCACCAGCTGCTCCATTTTCTGTCATTTGTTCAGAATTATTTACACACATGGTTGAATGAGCAGAGGGGTGGGGAGGTGCCAAACAGTCTTTTTATTCCAAATTTGTTGATTTTTTATAGATAAAAAAAGTATTGCTTAAAACAATGAAAAAATTTAAAAATAAAATGTACACAGAGAAAAGGCCCCTTCCTATCCAATGCTCTCTCCCTGATTTTCATCTACCCCCAAATCAAAGCTACTATAAATTTATCGTATATTCTTTTGAAAATGGTTATGCATAAAGAAGGAAATATAAATGGCTATTTTATCTCATTTTAAAAATAGTAGCCCACTAGATGGGCCTTGCAGGCTTTCCCAGCTCTGAAAGTCTGTGAATCATTGGCACCTGAAAGGTGATTCATTTTAAATCATCTTCTTATAAACACATAGGAAACAGAAGAGCAGAGGAACGAGATGAAAGAGAGAGATGAAATAAAGTTTGAGGCTCAATGCAGAGATTCAATGAATGGTACGTTCAGTCCTGGGACACACCTAGTCAATATTGGTTATTACTTAGTCATAAAAAAGAATGAAATCTTGTCATTTGCAACAGCATGAGTGGAACTGGAGGACATTATGCTAGGACATAATCGCCAGGCATAGACAGACAAATATCTCATGTTCTCATTTATTTAGGGAACCAAAACAAACAAACAAACAAACAAAAACAAAACTGAACTCATGGAGATAGGGAGTAGCATGATGGTTAACAGAGGCTGGAAAGGATAGTGGGGAGAGGGGGATAAAGGTGGAATGGTTAATGGATACAAAAATACAGTTAGATAGAATGAATACGATCTAGTATTCAGTAGCATATTAGGGTGCTAAACATTTTAAAAGTTAAAATAAATAAATAAAAATAGTAGCCCACTACATACACTCTGATGAAACTTGTTATCTTTAAACAATGTCTTGGAGCTCTTTCCATATTCATAAGGAGCTGTCTAGTATTCTATTATATGAACCCACTGTAATCCTTTTTACTAGTCATCTGTAAATGTTAACAGGTGAACTTTTATGGTAGCATGACATTTCCATTTAACATAGTGCTAAGTATTACATAAATAATTACATATGTCATTTTCCATGAATATGATTAAATATTATAAAAATAGTTCTTCATGAGACATGAAAAGAACATGCTGACTACCTTTTATTCTTGTTTTCTACTGAAATTATATACTTTAGCAATCTGTAGATCAGATTCCTAGAAGTAGAATCTTTTAGTCATCAAATATAAAGTTCATAATTTTGATAGAAATAGACAGATTTCCCTCCAAGTGATTGGCCTATTTTGCAGAACTATAAGCCCCAGGTAAGATCCAATCACAGTCTTGCCAAATCGGGTATCAGACCTTTAGATGTTTTATAATATGTCGAGTGAGAAATGGAATGCCAAAATTACCCTAACGTCCATGTCTCATGAATAAGGTTGATGGTGTTCGTAATATGTTTAAAAGCCCTTCCAAAATTATCCTGATGTCCACGTCTCATGAGCAAAGTTGATGGTATTTGTAATATGTGTAAAAGCCCTGCCGGCCTTCTCTGTGAGCTGCTGGCTGGTCACTGCCGGATTTTGTAGGATGGTATTATGAAGCACTTTGCCTGCTTTGCTTATCAAATTTGTGCCACGTAGACATTTTCCGTTTTTATGAAGTGGTTTTAACAACCTTCTCTTTTATGATTTCATAGGCTAAAAAAGGATTTCTCCCACGTTCCACCCTCATATATTTATAGTTGTCCAGATCAGTTGGTTTACACAATGTAAGCGTTTTCTATCCTGTCAGAGAGAGACTGCTTTCAGTGAAGCTGCTGTGTTTCTGTTCTTGTGGGTGCAATCTTGCCTCCTCTGGTGAACGACACTAGGTCCAGGAAGGTTTGCAGCCAAACTTATATCTCCTCCACTCACCTCATTTCCAACTACACGCAAGGTTTCAGACCTGAGCATGCACTCTCAGCTTTAGAGAGTGTATTTTTGCCGTGATTTACTCCTAATAACTTCAGTTGCTTCTGAAGTCTCTTTCAGTGGTTTCTTGCCCTCGTTTCGTTCCATGTGGCACAATAAAATCTACTGTAGTTCATTTCCGTAGCTTTTGGAAGCCCTTACATGTAACTTAGATTGTAAGAATAAATCTCATTATGGACTGAGTGTTTGTGTTTTCCACAAATGTATATGCTGAAGGCCAACCCCCCAGTGTGGCTATACTTGGAACAGGGCCTCTAAGCAAGTAATTATGGTTAAATGAGGTCATAAGGTCAGTCTGCTCTAACAGAATTGGTGTCCTTATTAGAGATACAGCAGAGAGCTTCCTCTCTCCCTGCCCAAGAACATACATTGAGGAAAGGCCACGTGGGGCATAGGGAACAAGTGGCCATCTGCAAACAAGGAAAAGAGAACTTACCAGAAACCAAGTCAGCCAGAACTTTGATACAGGACTTTTAGTCTCCAGAACAGTGAGAAAATACATTTCTGTTATTTAAGCCATGTACTCTATGGTGTTTTGTTATGGCATCCCCAAAAGACTAATACACATGCCTCTCAGTTTTATTGGGGGATGCATTGCAAGTATTTCTTTTTTTTATTCTTTATTTTTCACAATCTTGTTGTACTCATTGCTTTTTAGTAAAATTCAATGGGATATGGAATTAATGCTGATGTACACATCCAATTTCATACCAGATGTTTCTGGGATAATTCCATTTATAAGTGCAGTTTTCAATAGTCCTGAAGGCCACTGGTTGCTCTGGATTATACAGGAAGAATACATGTGTTCTGTTTGGCCAAATGGATTCCTAGAAACCAGTATTCGAATTCTCACTTTTAAAAATCAGTTATTGGAGGAAGAGTAGGTAAAGTATGGGTTTTCATAAATGCGAACAGGGCAACTCAGTAAGTTTTTCAGTGAGAAAATAAAAAGGGAATATTTGTAACCTCCCTAATTTATCACCAAAACAGTGGCATCATGGTATGTCATGGCTTTTACTATCTATGATGAATATATAAAGGTTGAATTCTAAGACAGATAATAAAAAGTAGAGAATATTTGGTAAGAGTTTCAATAAAGCTATCCAGTGGGTGTGAAACAGAAGGACTTTAGAAACCTCATTACTTTCTATTTGGATGTATGTGCACACATATAATTTCTCAATGCCCAGACCTACAAGCAGATGCTTCACAAATGTCTGAGTGCCCTCTCCAAAAGTAAACAATGAGAATGGTTACTGTTTTACTGATAATGCTCATAATAATATTATTACTAAGTACACTTTAGAGACGGATGCAAGATAGGCTCTTGGAGATATCTCATATAACAATTTAGTTATTCATACTGAGCAGTTGTCATTATGCTCTTTTCAAGCATGAGAACTCAAGAGTCTAGCAGAAGTTTGACTTGCTTAGGTAACACCAGTCAACTAATGAGTGGTGAGCCAAAACTGAAACTGAAATCAGCTTGACCCCAAAGCCCTTACTACCTGGTTCATCTACCACCTGGTCAATCTAGATAGTCTCTCCAGGAAGGACAAATTGTGTAATGAAGAATTTTTCTATTTTGGTAATTTATGAGGTTGACATGATACGGGTGACATATTGCAAATAATCCATTTTATTCCTATTTGACCTTTTCTGAGATGCATTTAATTATCTACGTATACAAAACAATGCTATTAGACATACATTCTATACATACATTCCCTTTGTTTCTTGTGTAATATAGAAAACTCTATTTTATCAGCTAATGAACTAAAAGGCTGACTTTCTCTGGAGTTTAAACACACACATTTTAAGTTAATCTTTTGAACCAAAAGAGATTATTGTCTACTTGACACTGTATATGTTTTCCAAGGGGAATATATATCTATTCACACATATATATTCTTCAGTAAGATATTGAATATTAAATTATTTTGCATTCTTCAATATGTGGTATGTGGTAGTAAAAAAAAATAAGTATACAAGAGGCATAAAATGCATTTATAATTGTGACAAAAGCAATTAGAAAATATTAATATAACATGACTCAGTATAAATAATGATCAACTTAGCTTTCTTCTTTCATTTATTCTGCTTGTTGATATAACTGTTACTTATTTTATTTATTTATCTCCAGGACTATATATGTACATTCATTTGGAAGGTAGAAGGGAAAAAGGGAAGTTTCGGGTTTTTGGTTCTTTTGGTTTTTCTTTTTATACCCAATTTTATTGTTATTTATTTATTTATTTATTTATTTATTTATTTATTTTATTGCATAAACTGGTAAAATTTTTATAATAAGAGCAAATAATAGAAACATAATGATAAACATTTTAAGAACAAAAATATAGACCTAGAGAATATGCTTTTAATTCTCTAGAAAAGCGGATATAAAAGCCTTATAAATATTCCTGACAAAGTTATATCAGCTGAAAAGCCTTTATTTTTATAGGACCACAGTGCAGCAGTTATATTAACAACGTGGCAAATTCCCCATGTAAATGGATCTTCAAATTATCTAATGATACTCTCGAGGACATTATACTGTTTTGTTGTTTTTATGAATCTTATTATTATTTTTCACTAATATTCAACAAAGTTATACCTTCATACCCAATAAAAATTCATTGGAATATCCACTAGGACCTTTTTGCAACCAGGAGATATATTCAGTCTTTTGAATGACTATATTATGCAAATATGTTGCCATATTTGTTCCCTAATTGTTAGAAGTTGTAAAGTAGCATAAATGGGGTGATGTAAGAACTGGATATATGTACAGCCAATTGCAAATAAAATCTCAATGAGTTTTCAGATAGTAAGTGTAAAAACCTGTTACTTTTTTAAGCCGTCTCAGAAAATTAGATAGTTAATGTGTGTCATTCTATCAATATCTCAAAATTTAGTAACACTTTAAAAAAATTAGGGTCACTTTTCCTTTTATAGGTCTGGGAGAGTGATAGCAAAATAGATGACTAAGGTCCTCTACAGTCTCCCTACTTTCTTTCCTTTTGCCAGAAATCAATTTATCAAAATACAATTTCTTAGTCGTATAAAAAATTTCATTATATGGAGGTTGTTCCTAGAGTTTATCTTAGTTTGCAAGGACAGGAGAATCAGACTCATTTAAACTGTAAGCTTCTTATCTCGTTTAGGGTATTAGAAGACATTTGAATATGCATGACTTTGATTTTTCTAAGCTGGTGGAAAGATAATGATAATGTGGTAGAAATAAAAATCACGTCTACCCTAAACATTATTTGTAGTTGATTATAATCATGCATACATTTACTTTATAATTTTAAGATTGTATACTAGTTATAATAAAATATATTAAATTTCATGCCTAATTTTTATCTTTAAATTTTATGAATGGGACAAAAAGTACCATGTAATAAAAATAAATATGAGTCAAATGTTGAAATGGTATATCTATATAACAAAAACAATATTACATACATTTTAAGGGCTTATTATTAATCAGTAAGATTTATCAGTCTTTTATCTTCTTTCACTTCATGTAATTCTATCTATGACTTAAATGCTATTATCATATTCATTCAGCTCTCAGGGAATTGAAATTTTTTGATATTAACTTATGTCTCAAAGACCATGACGCAAGGTTACAAAAGCATGATAATTCAAATCCATGTCAGTTTAAATCCTGTGTTAGAAAATAATGCTGGACTAAAGCAGAGCTGTACTCAAAATTCATCTCAGACAAATGACTTCAATGATATATCTTAGTATTTTCAACTAGAAAATAGTCATAAAACAACTTACTTTAATAAGATAATGATTTTAAGCATCTAGTGGAGTATATGTAATATAGAGGACCTGTATGTGTCTGTGTGTATATATATGTATACATACATATATGTATACACACACACATATATATTTGAAATGCTAATTTGTATAATTAATTCTGTACATAAATATTAACATACATTCAACACAAAGTGTACATTTATGGTATCTGGGTATTGTATGAATAAATATATTGATTTAATTAGTGGTTCAATCCTTTCCACTTTAAAACGCATTGTTCTCTAGGCTTCTATGCTACCCCATCTTTCTCAACACACTTCACTGCACATTTCTTCTTTTTATTTATAGGCTCCTGATCCTCTACTATTAACTCTAGATATTTAATGCCCAGAACTGTGCCCTGTGCCCTATACTCTTCTCTACGTTAATCATATGCTCCATGAATTTAACTTTGCAAGGAATCCTGCTGACTCTCATGCTAGTGCCTTTAGTCCTGACCTTTCCACTGAGCTGAGACTCGTTTAATTGGCTGCAAACTCCATATTTCCTTTCAAATCCCTTATGAATAGCAAACATTTACTAAATTTGAAAACAGAATTATTTATTTGTAAATAGTAGATTTATTTGTTACTCCCTACCTTTTCTGATTCTTTTGAGTTGTATTCTTCTTTTAATTCATCTATCATAACGTTTAACACATAGCCTTAGTTTTTATATAGGCTATATTATATACATACAATATAATATGTATATAATATAGCCTATATAAAAGTATATTTACACACATTATATACATATAGGTATGTTATATATATAAAATATATACATACCTATCATCTATATATATAGCATTTTATATGATACATATGTATAGCATTTTATATACTATCATCTTTATCTTCACAACCATCATTTCTCACCCGCACTTCTGCAGTAGTCCTCAAACCAGTCCTACATTACTTCTTTTAATCTTCTCGGTGCCCTATATTGCATTCTCCCCATGGAAGCTAGAATGACTTTTAAAATCATTTTATGTGATATACTCCTCAAAACACTGCAGTGTCTTCTTGTTTCAATTAGCATAAAATCCAGTATCTTGAGTTATATTAACAATATGGTAGAATAGAAAGCCCCAGGCTCTTCTTCCTTCTCATGGAGACATTATTTCAACAATACATGGACCACTTCGGATAAATTTAGAAACTGGTTAAGAGGCTCCTCTTCCGTATCAGGTGAGTGTGAAACAAGCTGAATCTAAGCTGTAGGAAAGTGTGTCACCCTCTCATCATAATACCTCACCCTGGTAAAGCATCATGTGATCAGAAGGAAACTGTAACTTCCTGATTTCATATCAGTTAAGGAAGGAGAGATACTGGAGCATGTGTCCAACATTCTAGTTTTTCATGGAAGCTATTGAGAGACTGATTTTTGTCTTACTTGTCTCAGAGCGCTGATAGAACTGGATGTACTCTTCATGCCTAATGCACCTGAGGAAAAAAAAAAAACTAGCCAGACAGTTTCCTGCCTGCTCCGGAAGACTTGTGCCACAGAAGACAGAGTCTGATACAGCTCAGTGGCCTCTCCCTCAAGGGACAAAAAGAGTGAAGAGTATGTCAAATATTTTGGTCTTACCAAGGGGCTGCCTGAGGACCTGCCTTTTGTATAGCCCCATGAAAACACTGATGGGCCCACCATAATCTAGATTCATGGGAACCACTGAGAGCAAAAGAGAGTCAAGCATTGTGCAGCTTCTTCAGCAGATGTGTGGTACACCATACAGAGGTCAGAAAAAGCAAGAAATTATGAGATCTCAAAAAAGGGGAAATCAGAAGATTCCTCTAATTAGGAATATACACACATAAGTCAAAAGAAGACATGTCCACAGAGAAAGTTTGAGTGATCTGAAGAATCTCAGTTTAGTTGGAGAAAGTCTTTCTCTGTAGGAAACCATTTTGTAAAGACTGGAAGAGGTGGCTGACTTTCACATACGTAGATACCAACACAAAGTTAAAAGGAAAATGAACAAACAGGAAAACAGGACTCAATCAAAAGAGATATATAAATCTCTAGATATTGACTCTAAATATGGAAGTATATGAAATATATAGCAAAGAATTCAAAATAACCATCTTAAAAATGCTTAAAGAAGCTCAGGAAAACAATGCATAAACAAAATGAGAATATCAACAAAGAGATTAAATATATAAAAAGAACCAAGAATTTGGGATCTGAATAATACAACTAAACTGAAAATATTAGTACAAACGTTCTATAGCAGATCTGAACAAGAATGAAGAATCAGATAACTTAAAGACAGGCCATTTGAAATTATTCTGTCTATGGAGGAAAAGAAAAGAGAAAAAACACTGAAGGAAAAAATATGGAACAACATCAAGTAGGTCAGTATGCACATTGTGAGATTCCAATAAAAAGAATAAGTTGAGAAAATATCAATGAGTTTACTTAAAGAAATGATGGCAGAAAACTTCCAAAATATTGGAAAATAAATAGATATATTAGATGCAAGTAGCCCAGTGAATTTGAAATAGCTTAAACACAATACTTGCTAAGATACATTATAATTAAACTGCTAAAAGTCAAAGACAAGAGATTTTGGAAAGAAACAAAGAAAAGTGACTCATCACATGAATGAGAACTTCCACAAGACTATGAACAGATTTCTCAGCAGAAATCATGGAGGCCAGAAGGGGCAGGATAATATATTCAAAGTGCTAAAGATAAAAGAAAAAGAAAAAAAAAAAACTTGCTGACAAAAAATATTATATCCAGCAAATCTGACCTTTCAAAGTGAAGAGATGAAGACTTTCATAGACTAAATACTGAGGGAGTTCATTACCACAAGACCTGCCTTACAAAAGATGCCAAAAGGAGTCCTTGATTTGAAACAGCAATTTGAAAATATATGAAAGTACAGCTACCCGTCAGTATATATGGAAGTTCAGTTTCAGGACCCCATGTTTATACCAAAATCTGCATGTAATCAAGTCCAGCAGCTGGTCATGTGAAGCCCACAAACATGAAAAGATGGCCCTCCCTATATATAGGTTTCACATCTCCTCAGTACTTTATTTTAGCTCCACATTGGGCTGAAAAAAGTCCACTAATAAATAGAACTTTATAGTTAAAAATCTATGCTGTTCAAGGATCAACTGTATTAAGCTTAATAGTAAAGGTAAATATATAGGCAAATGCAGAATGCTGGAATGATGTAACAGTGGTGTGTAAATCACTTTAAGTTTTGGTATGAAAGTAAAAGACAAAAGTATAAAAATAACAAATATATTAATGGGGATACAACATAAAAAAGTATTTGTGACATCGCTAACATAAGGCATGTTTGTGTGGGAGAAGTAAAAGTGTAGAGTTTTTGTATTCAATTGAATATAAGTTGCTATCAGCTTAAAATAGATTGTTATAACTATAAGAAGGTTTCTGTAAATCCCATTGTATGCACAAAAAATAATACTGTGTTAGATACATAAATTAAAAGGAGAAAAAAGTCAAAGGATGCCACTAAAAGAAATTTAAAAAACACAAAGCAAGATAGCAAGAGAGGAAAACAGGGATAAAAATAGCTACAAGATAGATAGAAAACAGTAACAAAATGGCAATAGCAATTTCTTCCCTCTCAATCATTACTTTAAATATAAATGGATTAAATTTCCCAATCAAAAAATAGTGGCTGAATGAATAAAAACAAACTCACATTATATGCTTTCTACAATAGACTCACTTTAGATTTCTGGACACATATCAGTTGAGAGAGAAAGGATAATACATATAATATACATATATTAATGTATGTATTCCATGCAAATGTTAACCATAAGAGAGCAAGGGAAAGCTATACTTACATCATACAAAATATTATTTGAGTTAAAAACTGTAGGAAGAGACAAATAAGGACATTGTATAATTATAAATGTATTAACTCTACAGAAAAAAACAATTATAAATATATATGCATCCAACATCAGAGCACCTAGATATAGAAAACAAATATTGACAGAATTGAATAGAGAATAACCCAATAATAGTAGAACTTTTCAATACTAAACTTTTGATAATGTATAGAACATGCAGAGAGAAAGTCAATAAAGAAACAGAGAACTTGAACAACACTATGAACCAACTAGCTTTAAAAGACATATACACAACATTACACCCAACTACATCAAAACACACATTCTTCTCTAGTAGAAATGAACCATTTTCTAGGATAGATCACATTTTGGGCCACAAAACAAGTTTTACAGTTTCAAGAAGTATAAAGTGATAGCTGGTGTATTTTCCAACTACATGGAAGTTAGGTAGAAATAAATAGCAAAATAAAAACAGAACATTTGTAAATGTGTAGAAATTAAACTGCACATTCTCAAATAACCAAAAGGTCAAAGAAAAAAATCAAGAGAAATTAGGAAATATCTTGGGGCCAACCAAAAAGGAAACAGAATCTACCAAAGTATACGTGATACAGCAAAAGCAGTTCTAAAAGAGAAGTTTATACTAGTAAAAGCATAAATTTTAAAAATACATATCTTAACCTAATTTTATACCTCAAAGAATTGAATAAAGAACAAACTAAGCTAAAAATCAGCAGTAGTGGAAAAAAGAAATAATAAAGTTAAATTTGAAATAAGTGTAATAAAGAACAGGAGGCCGGGCGCGGTGGCTCAAGCCTGTAATCCCAGCACTTAGGGAGGCCGAGACGGGCGGATCACGAGGTCAGGAGATCGAGACCATCCTGGCTAACACGGTGAAACCCCGTCTCTACTAAAAATACAAAAAACTAGCCGGGCGAGGTGGCGGGCGCCTGTAGTCCCAGCTACTCGGGAGGCTGAGGCAGGAGAATGGCGTGAACCCGGGAGGCGGAGCTTGCAGTGAGCTGAGATCCGGCCACTGCACTCCAGCCCGGGCTACAGAGCAAGACTCCGTCTCAAAAAAAATAAAAATAAAAAAATAAAGAACAGGAAAAAAATAATTTTCTTATTCTTTAAAGATAAACAAATAGACACACCTTTAGTTAGGCTAAGAAAAAAGAGAGGATCAACTAAACAAAATCAGATATGAAAGAGGAATATTACAACTGATGTCACAGAAATAATAAATGATTATAAGAGGCTACTGTCAACATTCATACATGTATGCCAACAAATTGGATAATCTAGAATAAATGAATACATATCTAGAATCATACAACCTACTACGACTGAATTACCAAGAAATAAACAATCCGAATAAACCTACAACTGGTAAGACAATGAAATCTGTTATCAAAAACCTCAGAACAACAACAAATAATGGTCAGGATCTGATGGCTTCCCTGGTGAACTTTAGTTCTTCCAATATTTAAAGAAGAATTAATGCCAATTCTTCTCAAATTCTTCCAAAAATTCCCATACTAAGAAGGGAACACTTTTAAACTAATTGCATTGAAACCACCATCTCTGATATGAAAGCAACTAACAAGGATACTAGAATAAAAGAAAACTACAGTCCAGTATTTCCAATGGACATAAATGCAAAAACATTCAACAAAATACTAGCAAGCTAAATTCAGCAGCATATTAAGAGATACTTAGTTACCAAGTGGGACATATTTCTTTGCAAGCAATATTTGTTCAATATGTAAAAATCAATCAATGTAATATACCACCGTAACAGATTGACAAACAACAGCAGCAACAACAGCAACACATGCCTATCTCAAAGATGCAGAAAGGCAGTTGAAAAGTTTATTGTAAAAACACTTAAGAAACTATAAATAGAAGGAAATTACCTCAACATCAAAAAAGGCATGTATTGAAAGCCTACAGTTAACATAGTCAATGTTGAAAAACTGAAATTATATTTTCTTACAATCAGGATCTAGGCAAGGATACCTACTATCACCACTTCTATTTGATATAGTACTTGAAGTTCTAGTCAGAGCAATTAGGCAAGGAAAGTAAATCAAATAAATCCATATTGGAAAGGAAGAAGTAAAATTATCTGTATACACAGATGGCATGATGTTATGTGTAGATAAACTTCAAGATTCCACATGGAAATGTTAGAACTAATAAATTCAGAAAAGTTGCAGGATACAAAATAAACATTCAAAAATCAATTGTGTTACTATGGACTGAATAATGGGTAATCAAAAAAAGGAAATTAAGAAAAGAATATCATTTATGATCAAAAGCATCAAAAAGAATAATACACTTAGAAATAAATTTAACCAATGTACAAAAGACTTGTAAACTAAAAACTCCAAAACATCGCCGAAGTAATGAAAACACAAATAAATGGAAAGGCATTTCAGGTTCATGGAATGGAAGACTTAATATTGTTAAATTTTTGATACTGTCCAAAGCTATCTATAATTTCGATGAACTTCTATCAAAATCCCAGTGACTTTTTTTCTCTTTTTTTTTTTTTACATAAATAAGACGAAATCTTGAGAAAAAACAAAGCTGAAGGCTTCACACTTCATTCAAAACATATTACAAACCTACAATAATCAAAACACTGTGGCACTGACATATGAATAGACATACAAACCAGTAAAGGAGAGCAAAGAGCCCTGAAGTAAAGCCATACATGTAGGAGCTGACAAGAATGCCAAGAATATACCTCTATATGCCAAGGAAAATAGATGGTATATCTCTTCAACAAATTATGTTGAGAAAACTGGATTTCCACATGCAAAAGAATGAAATTGGATTGTTGTTTTGCACTATTCATGCAAACAAACTCAGAAGGATTAAAGGTTGAAACATAAAACATGAAAGTGTGCTACTTCCAGAAGAAAGCATAGAGGAAAAGCTTTATAACATTGCTCTTTGCAATAATTCTTTGGACATGAATGTACAGGCAACAAAAGTAAAAATAGACAAGTGGGACTACATCATACTAAGAAGCTTCTGCACAGCAGAGGAAACAATCAACAGAGTGAAAAGACAACCTACAGAATGGAAGAAAATATTTGCAAACCATATACTTGTTAAAGAGTTAATATCCAAAACATGTAAGGAATTTCTACAACTCAAACACAAAAAATAAAATTATACATATATATATAATTTATAAAATTATACATATATATATATATTTTTTTTGAGACAGAGTTTTGCTCTTGTTGCCCAGTCTGGAGTGCAATGGCACAGTCTGGGTTCACTGCAACCTCCACTTCCCAGATTCAAGTGATTCTCCTGCCTTAGCCTCCTGAGTAACTGGGATTACAGGCACGTGCCACCACACCCGACTAATTTTTTTGTATTTTTAGTAGACACAGGGTTTCGCCATATTGGCCAGGCTGGTCTCAAATGCCTGACCTCAGGTGATCCACCTACCTCAGCCTCCCAAAGTGCTAGGATTACAGGCATGAGCCACCGTGCCTGGCCAATATTTTTATTTGAGTATAAATTGAATGCAGAAATAAAAATGGGGGAAAATACTCGAGTAGACATTTCTCCAACAAACACATAATAAAAATGACCAAAAGGTATATTACATGCTCAACACCACTAATCATCAAGGCAATGCAGGTAAAAACACAATGATATATGATTTCATACCTGTTAAAATTGTCATTATATATTTAAAAAACAAAACAAAGAAAAGAAAGAAACCCAGAAAATAGCAATTGTTGGCAAAGATATGGACAAACTGGCACCCTTGTGCATTCTTGATGGGAATGTTAAATGGTGCAGCTCCGATGTAAACATTATGAAGTTCCCTTTAAAAATTAAAAATAGAACTACTGTATGATCCAACGATCTTATTTTTATTTATTCAAAAGAAATTAAATCAAGATTTTAAAGAGGTATCCATACTCTCATGTTCATTGCAGCATTGTTCACAATAACCAAGAGAGAGGTGGAAACAGCCTAAATGTCCATCGACAGATGAATAGTAAAGGAATTTTGTTATGCACAAACAATGGAATATTATTCAGCCTTACAAAAGAAGAAAATCCTATGCTCTGTTGTAATATGGATTAAACTTCAAGTTTTCAGGGTAAGTGAAATAAGCTAGTCACAGAATGACAAATACTACATGTTTCCACCTCTATGAGATATCAAATGTAATCACACCTACTGAAGCTGAAAGTGAAATAGTGATTGCCAGTGGTTGTGGGAGGGAGAAATAGGGAGTTGCTACTTAGTGGGGAAAAAGTTTCCATCATGCAAAATAAAATGCTTCTAGAGATCTGCTGTACAACCTTGCACTTATACCGAACAATACTATAATTTCTACTTAAAATTTTAAGTAGGTAGATTGCATGGTATGCATCTTGTACAACAAAAAATTAAAATAAAACCCAATATCCTCAAAGGCTCTTGGTGTTCTGAATCCTGCCTGTCTCTGATGTTATCTCTCATCATTTACCACTGCCAGCTCCACCGTTTTTGAGCACAACTGGGTTTTATTTTCTTGCTCATGATAAGCTCCTCTTGAAATAAGGGGTCTTTTCAATTGTTGTTTTCCCTGTCTGGAAATATTTTACTTCACATCTTCATGTTTGGCTTCTCTATGATTCATGCCTTTTCCAATATTAGGCCTTTTAGAGATTCCTTCTCTCTGACCACTCATTTTGAAATGTTCTAAATTCACTTATCTTTGAAACACAAATGTCTTATTTGTGTTTTATATATTTTTATTTTGTCTTGTTTTCTGCCATCACACATGCTGTTGCTTAAAAATATTGTTCTATTTATTTGTTTCCTTTTTTGTGAATTCTCACATAACAGCAAGAACATCCTTTGTATAATTAATCAGTAATCGCTAGCATTAGTGACTAGTCTATAATGGATGCTCAATAAATCTTTGCTGAAAGATGAAAGAAGTATTGATTACGTGGGTTTAATAATATTTGATCCAGTACTTTGGGATGCCAAGAAGGGAGGGTTGTTTAAGCCCAGTAGTACGAGACCAGCCTGGGCAACATAAGGAGATGCCATTTCTACAAAAAATTTAAAAGTTAACTGAGCATGGTGGTGCATGATTGAAGTCCCAGCTACTCAGGAGACTGAAGTGGAAGGATTATTTGGGCCTGGGAGATTGAGGTTGAAGTCAGCTATAACGGTGCCATGGCACTCCAGCCTGGATGACTCTACCTCAAAATAATAATAATAATAATTATTATAGAAAATCAAAATCCTTAAGTAAAAACTTTGAAACTCACATAAAATGGTGTCCTCTTCTTAAAATTGAACACTTTCAAGTATGCAGGAATACTACTTCTCATCTCAAATATTTTTGTGTGTGACTAGCATATGTCTTATTTTATCATCTTCCAGTTACCATATAGTGAAGATAAAATGATATATAATATAAAAAGAACTTCCACATTATAATAAAGTATACAAATTTAACAGCAATGTAGAATTTTTCTTATATATATATATATATTTCTGTTTTCAGTTTAGATTATTTTATGGGTTGCCTTCATTTGACTTTTCTCTTGGAATCCTGAAAGACCGTAATACCGTAATTTGCACATAACAGAATATGATAAATAACTCTTATTAAAAACATAACAGAGAGACAGCAAATTTGCCTGCAATATTGGATTTGCAATAGTTTGGTTTATGTCGGCATTATTGGTTGTTATTATAAATCATCAAGTCATATTAAAATTTAATTTTTATTGAAAGCCTCAACTATAGTTTAGTTCACTTAGGCTCTTATTTTTAACTGTTTATTTATTAGATTAAGTTTATGTATGTTATTAGACAATTCAGAAATTCATTCAAATGACAGCTTTTATGCCCACTCTACTCCAAGTATGTGAGAAACAACAGTGTATTTAAGTCTTGCTTTTTAGAAAGTTCACAGTCTGCTGGATGTTCCCTGGGCAGCCCTGACTAACTCAGTCACTACCCCCTCTCTTGCGTATAGTTTTCAGAATAACTGTAGAATGTGGTCGGAATGTAGTACCTTGAGAGGGAGAAGCTGCCTAATGGGCTCTGCTTCTGTCCCTCCTAGATAATGTAACATCTTGAGTATAAAAGGACCTGCTTTGGGCAGCACAGTCTTTGTTCTTCTTTCCCCTGGAAGCAGAATTCCCTTCAAAGTTTAGTCCAGTATGTCACATGGCCCCCTGAGGCATTCAACCCAAGAGGGTCTGACTTCCTTCAAAGTCCCTCAGTTGCGATGGAGCACAAGGGAGTCAAGACTCCATCCACCCCAGATAGCTTTCCTGAGCCTTTGTGGACTAGCTCACAATGAATCCCAGAGTTCTGCTGCTTCCTGCTGAGTATCTCCAAGTAATAAATCCATTTCATATAACTTATTGTGTGTATGTTCTGTCTCACGGGACTCAGGCAATTGGTAAAACTGCAGCCCAGGATACTAGGGTTGGAAACTTTCAGACTCCTGTTCCTGGTGGTTGGCATAGAGACAGTCTTTGCTATCCCATGCACAGTGGAAATCCCCCTTTGGGATTGATTATTAGTGAACCTGCACATAGTGTAGTTTGAGAAAAAAATTTGATGAAATTTTGGAAGACAAAATCAAGTGTTTACAATGGGTTATGGGTGCACAGAAAAGGGAGTATTTAACACACGTATCATGGTAAGGATTCAAATTTGAGGAAATAAAAAAATGGTATTTTGCTTAAAGAATAAGAAAAATTTTCAGGCGTTAAACTTGTGAGAGGCATCTCGGAAGAGGCAAATAATATGCAGTGGCATGTGATCAAACGTTATGTGTTCTAAGTACTATAATTATTCAGCATCTAGATTATGAGATTTTAAGAGGATATAACTTATGATAAAATGTTTTGTTTCTCATGTTAAGATGTTTAAGTGTGGTTTATTAAAATTGAGAAATGGGTTCTAATTGAAAACATGGCATGGATGATGTAGTTTATGTGGTACAATAGGATAAAAGAACACTGAGAACAATTCAAGGTTAGAGATTGTGAAATTGTGGTGGTACCAGTTTAGATGTGTTTGACTTTCTTCATCATGTAGATGGCATATAATGGCATAGTCCTAGGTTAGAAGTGTTGTTGAGTCGATAAAATAGGCTTACTGTGTGGTCTCACAGTGGACAATATTAACAAGTGTATGAGTGTAATGGTGGAAGGTAAAGTTGAACCTGAATAGAAAAATAAAGAACAACGAATAATCAGACCATTTAAAGCTATTATTTTACATGTATTTATAAAAACACCACCCATGTCTTTTTCTTTTTGGAACATTTTATCAAACGTACCCATTAGTTGCAATGTAGGAGTGCAATGTCTCAGAGTTACACTGCATGTGACTCCTGTGGAGTTACATTTTTAAGAAAAACTACTTATAACATACTTTTAACTTCTAAGTTGGTCTCACTCAGTATTTCATGTGTAACTCTGGAATATGTATGGCATGCTGAAAAATTTAACACAATTTTCTTACAAATATGAATAATGATATTAAGTATTATATTTTAAGGAAGCCATCAAGTTTCTTTATAAATTAAGAAAAATGATATATCCCAAAAGAGGGGAATCATATTCCTAGTTTTATAGGAAAGGTAAGCTAGTATACTGTATACATTATTTTTTTTTTTTTGAGACGGAGTCTTGCTTTGTCGCCCAGGCTGGAGTGCAGTGGCCGGATCTCAGCTCACTGCAAGCTCCGCCTCCCGGGTTTACGCCATTCTCCTGCCTCAGCCTCCGGAGTAGCTGGGACTACAGGCGCCCGCCATCTCGCCCGGCTAGGTTTTTGTATTTTTTGGTAGAGACGGGGTTTCACCGAGTTAGCTAGGATGGTCTCGATCTCCTGACCTCGTGATCCGCCCGTCTCGGCCTCCCAAAGTGCTGGGATTACAGGCTTGAGCCACCGCGCCCGGCCCCTGTATACATTATTAAAGAATACACTCTAGAGAAAAACTAAATTATTTCAATTTCATTGTCGGTTTCTTATTATACCTAATATTGAATTTATCTGTGGGTATACATCAATTTGAGGCCTGCATTAATGTGGTTACTTTGTAAAATGTGTGTTTCCAAAAATGTTTTCAAAACTTATGTGATAAACATTTTAAAATTATATATATACTGGACATTACATGAATACAAACCATTAGCCCTTACTAAGAAGAAATGTACAGTGTTAAATATTACCAAGATGTTAATGAATACTGTCTCTTAATCATTTTTAGTTTCTTTTAAAAAATATACATCTAAATTATAGTTAAGATAGTTTCTTTGTATCCAGGTCATGGAATAATTCAAAGAATTAAAAACAAAAATAACAAACACACATAAATGATGCATGTAACATTATATCTCTTGCAAAGAGCAGGCTACTCTTACGGTAATAGGTCATTCTTGCATTACTGTGAAGAAATGCCCAAGACTGGATTACTTATAAAAATAATGGGTTTAATTGACTCTTCAGGCTATACAGGGAGCATGGCACCATCTGTTTCTGAAACTGTCTTAGGAAACTTCCAATCATGGTGGAAGGTAAAGAGTAGGCACATCACATGGAAAAAGCAGGAGCAAGAGAGAGGCGGGGAGGTGCTGCACACTTTTAAACAATCAGATCTCAGGAGAACTCACTTTTTTTTGTGAGGGCAGTTCCAAGAGGATGATACTAAACCATTTGTGAGAAACCAGTCCCATGACCAAATCACCTCCCACCAGACCCCACCTCCAACACTGGGGATTACAATTCAATATGAGATTTGGGTGGGGACACAGATCCAAACCATATCACTTACTTAAGGGAGGTACTTTGACTTTTATTTTTCCAGGACTCGTGGTATATTTTGACTGAGCCATCCAGGTATTCTTGACCCCCCTAATTAATTTTGATTAATTATTCCAAAGATTTAGTGAGGTTATTAGACCCATTTTTACATACGAGAAAATTTACCCAAAGTCACGTAAGTAATAAATGGGAAATTCAAAACTTATACCAATACAAGCATGAGTTTCTTTGCTCATTCAATTTAGTCTTGACCATGAACACCAGTCTTTGCTAATCACTGAACATATTGACATTAGAGTTAAACTTTGGCAGAGAGTTACAGTCTAGTTTGAAAGACAAACAAGTAAATGAATTAGTGCCATATCATGTGATCCATGGGACCATAGAGAGAGAACAGGAACCTTGGAAACAGATTGGATGAGCTCTGAAGATTCGCTTGGGGAGTGGTAATGTAATGGCTAGTCATTACAAGAGATACATGAACTTTTTACTTAGAAAAAAGAGCTTATTCAAGTGCATAAAGGGCTGGAGATGAAGGCATAGTTAGGAAACTGTAAGCATAGAAAGTTAAGAGCAGGCCACGATATTTCCTGGATAAACACTGATGAGTGGGGAAGTAGAAAGGAGTCAAATATTGAAAGGCTGTGAATTTCATATAAAAGATTTAGAGTTCTATCTTGGAAATTATTTAAAAAATTGGGAAACTTCAAGCAGGGAGGTGGTAATATTATATGTAGCTCAAGAATAGATTTAAAAGGGAGAGTTAAAATTTTGTATCCTAACACCACTCTAGCTACACAAATCTTAAATTGATTTGTCTGTTTCCCATGTACTTACTCTTTCATTCAACAAGTGTTTACTTATTGGCCACAATATAAAAGACACTTTAATGGCCAATGCATGAGATGGAAAATACACCAGGCATGGTGTGAGAACTGAAAAAAAATTCTGATACAAAAGAAAAATAAAATATTACCTATAGAAATAATCAGAATGGTGATCTGCAATAGTGAGAAAGGATTAGATACATGCTAATGTAATTTAGAGGAAAAAACCAGTTACACTGAGTTGTGTTACCTGAACTTTCAAGTGCAGAATTTGAGATTTTACCCTAGCTGCAAGCTAACAAGTTAGGCTGCCATAGTTTTATAGATGCTGGCAAAAGATACGAGACTACTGGGTCACAGACAGAAGATTTTATTCCCCATCGCACAATAGACAGCATAAATTCTCCTTTCTTCTCACATCCTATGAAGTAGCATAAAGCAGCCCAGATATATGTCACACACACAGTCTACGTAGGTGACATCTGAGGAACTCTGAGCTTTAGAATCCTAAGTATTTACAGGATCTGCTAGCAAACTTTCCCCAGCTTTGTCTTGGAGGAAGACGTTATCTTTATAATCTAGCCAGAAAACAAATCTGCCCTCTGTCCCCCAGAAAGGTTCTATCTTTGTCTTCCAAGGCTGTTTGTTGTACCAAAAAAAATTATGCAATAAAACTGTCAATACCTCTTGTCCAGAAGATGTGCAGAAATGCAAAAGACCCAAAGAGAATTACCTCCCCAAACTGAGAATCCTTTTTAGACCTTGGAGGATATATTAAATTAAATGGAGTTTGCAGACTACAGTTTTCAAGGAAAACGTAGTTGAATTAACCATGCCAGAAAGTAATGCCTGCGCATGCACATGCATTCTTTTCATTGCTATCTCCATAAAACTTAAATGAATATTTCCAACAGGAAAACACAATATGCAAAAGTTCATGCTTTGTGATTTATTTATTGTTTTAACATTTTATTATCTTTCAGATAAACCATATCTTAATATAATTTTAAATATATTTAGCTGTTATATATATATGTATGCATGCATATGTATATCTATATATGCATATATATATATATATATATATCTGCTTTCAACAAATGTAATTTATTTTACCCAAATTAATCAAAACCCTAAGGTTGTAAGAGTATCTTGAAATGGTCAAAATGAAATTGAACATACAGATTTGGAAATCAGTCTGGAAATAATGCTTGCAACTAATTTAGATGAGACTCTCTACAGTTCCCTGTGGTTTATGGATATCTGCATTTTAACAGTAAGCCAGAGATACTTAAGCCAAGGGACACAGATGGAGAAGAATAAAATTAATTATTAAACTGATGAATTGTTGCTTGAGATTACACAAAGCTATAGAGAAAAATTGTAAAATTTGAGAATAAAAGACAATAAGGCAAAACAAAAATTCAGAAGCCAATGCCATTGGAAATTCAATAAGAATTAATCTTAGAATGATAGAACGATACTGTTACTGCTAATCATTAGATACCAAAATAATGGAAACCATAGCCTCAAGGTCAGACCTATACCTGAAGATGTGTCTTGCCATCAATAGCAGTTATGCCTGTAACCACAAATTCAAAGACAATTTTAAGCATTTAGAGAACAGGTATATAGGTTAACATTCTGAGGATGAAAAACATGTATGGTTAGGTAGCAAATAGTTAATTATTTGTTAAACCTGGAAAAAAAAAACCCTGAGCTTTTATTCAATACCTGTAACTTTCACCTTATGTAAGTACCCCAGCAATCAATAATAATGAAAATTTTATATATTTAAATCTGTCTGACAGTATGATAACTTTAAATAATTATTCATCCTGGAGAAAGTAAGTTCTACTATTTTCAAAGTGAGTCATCTTCTCCAGAAAAACAGCCTTATCATCTGATAGATCTACATTTTGACAGTTGACAAGTTAGTTTCTGTGTATGAGCCTCGTGATCTCTTGGCATGTTCTTCTCCACGTAAGAGGTCCTTATATATCCCATAATGAAAGTCATTTCAAAAAATAAGATCTTTCTATCAGAGTGTATCTTCTTTGACATTTTCTATTTAAGCTAGGCTTGCTCTACACAAAACCAGATAATATCCCTACCAACAACACATAATACTACATTTTAGATTTTTAATGGCAATTATAATTCTATGTTGAACATGAGAAATGATATCTTATGTCATCCCACCCATATGGAGAATGGAATGATCCATTCATGAAGTAATGTAGCCAGAATATGTTTTACACTGACAATTTTTAAATCAACGAAAAGAACAAAGGAAAACTGTTTTTAAAAGCTAGTAGAAAATATTCTTTAGACCTCCTTGGAGTGTAGGGTTTATGAATTAAGAACCAACTAGGTAACAAAATTCAGTCAAAGACCCTAGGGACAAGCAATAACATTTGGGGTACATATGAGAATTATTTTTATTGTTGAGAATGGTATTTCCTCAGAACTCTCTGAAGGAATGACTGTACTGAAGAGCTATGTATAGCTGATGATATAATCTTCAGTGATTTGAGTAATTCAGCAAACTAAAGAAAGTCATTTGAAAGTGATACAGTTATTAAATAATAAATACAAAGATTTAGGAAAGTGAACAGGCTTAAACATAATTCAACAAAAACCCTTGATTTACTCTATCTATCAATCATCTATCTAGCTAGCTAGCTAGCTATCATTTATTTATTTAGAGACAGAGTCTTGCTCTGTCCCCCAGGCTGGAGAGCAGGGAAGCAGTTTCGGCTCACTGCAACCTCTTCCTCCCGGGTTCAAGGGTTTCTTCTGCCTCAGCCTCCCAAATAGCTGGGATTACAGGCATGCATCACCATGCCCGCTAATTTTTGTAATTTTAGTAGAGACAGGATTTTGCCATGTTGGCCAGGCTCATCTTGAACCCCTGACTTCAACTGATATGTCTGGCTCAGCTTCCCAAAGTGCTGGGATTACAGGCATGAGCCACTGCACCCAGCTGAAAGCCCTTGATTTATAAATGAGAAATGTGAAACTTAGAAAATAAAGTGCCAATACAAGTGTGACAGTGTTCCAATAAACGAACAGTTGAGGTCACATCTCTTATCTTGCAGTACAGTTTTATTAACTTTACTAATGAAAGAGAATAGTTACAGAGGAAAGCGATGAGTCTCAGAAAGCAGTGTTGAATCACTTACATTCAGTACTTAGCAGAAAGCAGAGGTCTATATTATAAATTATTTCACATAATGCATTATTTGGAAACAACTTATTTTTTGGATTATTACAATAGTAATGCTTTTTATTAGAGAAGGTTCTTTTCTTCAAACACCAGAAGTCAACTCTGGACATAAAAAACAGCAAATAAATTTGTTTGAATTGTATTGCATAGCAATTGAATTCTTGAGGGTGTTTACGAATCAGCTTTAGGGAGAAGTAGGAAACAATGGAATTTAGACAGTTAGAAAGAATGTCAAGTACTTGGCACGAGAACAGTGTAGCTAGAACTCTTTTAATTTATGCCACTGTATTCTGTCTGTCATTTCTGCAGAACTCACCACAGCTATACTTGGGTCTTGAAATAATTGCCACTGCTGTGGAAAATTTCTCAACTGTTCCTACATCTTTCCATCATTTGAGCATATCATTTATGTGCATATGTCATTGATGAAATTTCTAATGAAAGGATGTAGAAAGAAAGTATTTGGTGCCTGTATTAGTCCATTTTCACACAATACTCAACACTGGGTATTTTATAAAAGAGAGAGCTTTATTTGACTCACTGTTCCACAAAGCTAAGGAAGCCTCAGGAAACACAATCATGGTGGAAGGGGAAACAAACATGCCCCTTTTCACAAGGCTACAGGAGAGAGAATTGCAGAACAAAGGGGAAAGAGCCCCTTATAAAATCATCAGATCTCATGACAACTCTTGTCGTGAGAAGAGCGTGGGGTACTAGCCCCCAGGATCCAATCACCTCCCATGAGGTCCCTCCCCAAAAATGGGGATTACAATTCGGATTAGAATTCAAGATGAGATTTGGGTGAGAACACAGAGCCAGACCATATTATTCCACTCTTGACCCCTCGCAAACCTTGTCTTTCTCACATTTCAAAACAAAAATGTGCCTTCCCTACAGTCCCTCAAAAATCTTAATTCTTCCCAGAATTAACTCAAAACTCCACGTCCAAAGTCTCATCTGAGACAAGACAAGTCACTTCCACCTAGGAGCCTATAAAAATCAAAAGCTAGTTAGTTACATCATAGATACAATGGGGATATAGGCATTGGATAAATGCTCCCTGAAATGGGAACATTTTTGAATAAGAATTAATCTTAGAATTCTTCTCCAATGGGAGAAACTGGCCAAAACAAAGGAGCTACAGGCCCCATGCAAGTCCAAACTCAAGTGTGATAGTCATTAAATCTTAAAGCTCCAAAATAATCTCCTTTGACTCCATTTCTCACATGCAGGGCAGACTGATGCAAAGGGTGGGATCCCATGGCCTAGGGCAGTCCACACCTGTGGCTTTTTAGGATGCAAGCCCCTGCTCTGGCTGCTTTCACAGCTGACATTGAAAGTCTTCAGCTTTTTCAGATGCACAGTGCAAGCTGTTAGTAGATCTACCATTCCAGGTTCTGGAAGATGGTGGCTCTCATCTCACAGCTCCACTAGGCAATGCCCCAGTGGGGACTTTATGTGGGGGTCCGACTCCACATTTCCCTTCTGCACTGCTCTAATGGAGTTTCTCCATGAGGGCTCCACCCTTGCAATAAACTTCTGCTAGCCATCCAGGTGTTTCTATACATCCTCTGAAATCTAGGTGGAGATTCCCAAACCTCAGTTCTTCATTTCTGTGCATCCGCAAGCCCAACACCATGTAGAAGCTATTTGGTGCTTCCAAGCACTTGGTGGAAGGCTTGGTGCCTGCACCCTCTGAAGTAACAAGCTGAGCTGTACTGTGGTCTCTTTTACCCATGGCTGGGACGCAGGGCACCAAGTCTCAAGACTGCACAAAACAGCAAGGCGCTGGGACTGCCCCAGGAAACCATTTTTTCCCTTCTAGGACTCTGGGCCTCTGATGGGAGGGGCTGCCATGAAGGTCTCCGACATGCCCTGGAGACATTTTCCCCATTGTCTTGGTGAATTACATTTGGCTCCTTGTTACTTATGCAAATTTCTGCAGCTGGCTTGAATTTCTCTCCATAAAATGAGTTTTTCTTTTCTATCACATTATCAGGCTGCAAATTTTCCAACGTTTTATGCTCTGCTTCCCTTTTAAACATAAGTTCCAATGTCAGACCATCTCTCTCAAATTCAGAGTTCCGCAGATCTCTAGTACACAGACAAAATGGTACCAGTCTTTTTGTTAAAACATAGCAAGAGTGATCTTTTCTCCAGTTCCCAAAAAATTCCTGATGTCTATCTGAGACCACCTCAATCTGGACTTTATTATCCACATAATTATCTATTATCAGTATTTGGGTCAAAACCATTCAACAAGTGTCTAGGAAGTTCCAAACTTTCCCACATCTTCCTAGTGTCTTCTGAGCCCTCCAAACTGTTCCCACTTCTTCCTGTTATCCAATTCCAAAGTCACTTCCACATTTTTGGGTATCTTTATAGCAGCACCCCACTCTACTGGTAAAAATGTATTAGTTCATTTTCATGCTGCTGTAAAGAAATACCCAAGACTGGGCAATTTATAAAGCGAGGAGGTTTAATTGACTCACAGTTCCACATGGCCGGGGAGGCCTCAGGAAACTTACAGTCATGGCAAAAGGGGAAGCAAACATGTTCTTCTCCACAAGGCAACAGGAGAGAGAAGTGCAGAGTGAAGGGGGAAGATCCCCTTATACAACCATCAGGTCTTGTGATAACTCACTCACTGTCAAGAGAACAGCATGAGGGAACAGCACCCATGATACAGTCACCTCCCATGAGATCCCTTTGCCAAAATGGGAATTACAGTTCAGATTACAATTCAAGAGGAGAGTTAGGTGGGGACACAGAGCCAGACCATATCGATGCCTAAGTGATTAGTGGTGAAAGTTAGGGCTCGGTTTATCAGAATTCACATATTGGAATCTTCCATGAAAACAGAAGGGTCTTTGAACACTGCTCAGTCATAAAATGGAAAATGTCTACCACATATTTCTATTGTATTGGTCTCAATCAGTGGTTTATTTTCTTACTATTTGCATTTCAATTTTTTCTAACCTATGCAGAGGTGGATTTCTTGCAGTAATGCAAAAAAATTTTATATTTGAAGTTTTGTCCTCTTATTATATAGTAAATAAAATTATCTCCATAAGCACTGTAGTGATGTTTACATTTGCTCTTTTATTCCATAGCACAGTATATATCTATCTCTTTTCATAATTGTCATAATAGAGATTCATAAACATATAAAGCATATGTAGATCAAAATGCATTTATATATTTTTGGAATGACTCACAATCAGTATTGTAAAGAAAACATTCATTTTACATATCTGTAATGCATTACAAAAGCCACTTTCTTCACCTTGTACTCATAAATTATGCTTTGTTAAACAACGTAGCATGAAGGGCAAAGATGTTAATTTTATTTGAAAATCACACCAAATGGTGTGAAAGTATTAAAATACACCACCTTCTATATCTTCAACAACTTGGCTTCTAAGAAGAAAAACTAGACAAAGTTTCTTTTTTTTTTTTTTTTGGGAAAGTCATGATTTGAAAATTAAGAATCTCTTGGGAAATAAAAAGTTTAATATAAACTTATTCAAATAATGTATTACAAATGCTGGAAAGAATATTAAATACAGTTATTCCAGTCACAAATTTTAATAAATGAGGACAGTGAGACTGAAAAAAATGAGATGGTTCACATAAATTCATATAGTAAGTAAACTGTCAGAAAATAAAACCTGTGATTTCTGACTCTTTCCAGTGCTCTTGCCATGTTGGGGCTAGAATAGTATTGCTCTCTCTTATATTTTAGGAGAGTTTTGAAGTTGTTTTGATTTAAGCTAGAGGGAAGAATACCTTTGCTTTCAGAAAATATTTAAAAAGGTAAATTTTATATTTGTCAAATGATAAAAATGAAATTCCAATTCTTCTCATCCTATACAATTCTAGCACAAAGGTGAAGTAAGCACTATTATTAACCCTCATTTATGGAAAGAAATACTCAGAGAAAAATGCCCTGCTCTTGAGTCTCATGTGACTTTTTTCCCTTCGTGACCAAATCTGTCCTCAACTGTGTAAGAGAATCATGCTGTAACTGATTATTTGTTTTCGGTATTATAAATTAATTATACTGTCATGTCAATTTGTTATTTATTCAGATCTACATTTCAGTTTGTGCTGATGTGCAGGGATGAATTGCATGCAATGAGAAAGTAATTTATTTAATATTTTTTACTAAATGAAATAGCCAAATTCTTGAAACAATGTAACCTTCCTAAACACATATTCAAACACACATATGTAACAGTACAGCAAAACTTGATGCAAAATTTATATGCTTTAAATAAGCTTATAATTTCAGTCATTCTTTTTATTTTATTGTAGTTTTTTGAGACAGAGTTTCATTCTTGTTGCCCAGGCAGGAGTACAATGGTACAATCTCCGCTCACTGCAACACCCATCTCCTAGGTTCAAGTGATTCTCCTGCCTCAGCCTCTCGAGTAGCTGGGATTACAGGCATGCACCACCACGCCCACCTAGTTTTGTATTTTTAGTAGCGACAGGGTTTCACCATGTTGGCCAGGCTGGCCTCAAACTCCTGACCTCAAGTGATCTGCCTGGATGAACCTTCCAAAGTGCTTGGATTACAGTTGTGAGCTACCGTGCCTGGCCCAAATTTCAGTCATTCGTGTCTCTCCCAAATCCTGTCATTAGTTTTGCAGAAATGTTTTTCATGTTTTACTTTGTTGCCCGATCATAGTATAACTTACACTCATGTCTTCAACGTTTATTTAGTTTTTTATTTAAAAAATCGAAACATTTTTCCTCTGTTTATTTGCCACTATTTTTTTTTCCTTTTTTAAATCTTGTCTTTAGATAATTGCTAGAATCATGTGTACTAGAAATCAAGCCTAGTAATGTAATTCCCTAGCTTGAAAATCTGCCTTGTCAGTGTGTGAAGTCCATACGCCGGGTAGATATGCAGGACCTATCAAAATTTACACAATTTATAATTCAGCCAAATTGGCATTCTTACTCACACTCAACTCGTCCAATCTGTTCCCCAAGCCTGGAGTGATTTTCACTTGCATTCATTTTTTTTCAGCCACCTTTTTCTTTATTCTCTTATTTTCTTCCATTTTACTTACTGAGCACTTTAAGTACCTATTTGATTGCTGTTATGGTCTGTGACAATTTTTCAGGCCTTGGGATATTTTGTCAAAGTTTGATGAGTCTCATACAGTAGGTAATTGATGTGTATTATATATAACACATTGTATTATGTCTAACAAAAACAAGAATTATACATACATTTGTAATTGAGAATTAATGGAACAAACAGGAAGGTTCATGTAAAAATGCATGTAGACATATAGGTGTATAGGTTGCTGGATGTGTCCTAAAGAATTTGCGTATGTTCTTTGCCTATCAGTATCACATTGCAAAATATATCATTTGTATTCAGAGCAAATAGTTAAAAAAAAACATGTTTTGTAACACAGATAATTTTCTCTTTCCATTAGGTTGAAAATGGTTGCTTGTGTTCAACTACTGTGAAGAGTTGGAATCAGACAACTACAGCTTTGATTTTTCCAAGTGGTTCAGAATGTAAATATGATCTGACCTTTCCCTGATGGACAGCTAAATCATGGACACGCTAAACAATTTACTTTGGACTGTCCTTCCTAAAGATGCTCTGGCTTCTTTCTTGAATGCCCAGTAAGCATTTGTAGCTGACAAGGAAAAGAAGGAAAACTGTGAACTGGAAAGTTATCTTACAATGAAAATTACGAGCACATCTTGCATCTGTCCAGTCCTAGTGTGTCTCTGTTTTGTGCAGAGGTGTTATGGAACTGCTCACCACAGCTCCATCAAGGTGACGAGAAACCAAACCAAACACATTGAAGGTGAAACCGAAGTCCACCATCGTCCCAAAAGGGGATGGGTATGGAATCAGTTCTTTGTTTTAGAAGAACATATGGGACCAGATCCTCAGTATGTTGGAAAGGTAAGTTTTTGTTTGTTTTGCTGTTTTTCCTATCCTGAGAAATTGTGGGGTAAGATGAGCTGATGTTGGAGAAATATTTGAAGAGATAGACATATGAAGCAAATGATGTTGTAGAGCAAATTATGCTATAGAAACTACTACTTATACTAGAGAGCTCAAAATAATAATTGTAAAAAGGAAACATTATTCATCATATTATACCTCTTTAAACATTGGCCCATACATACAAGATTGAATATTCATAACAAGCATATTACTTTTTCTTTTCTCTGTTGTAAATTGGAAAGACTTAATGGAACACACAATTAAGTAAGTAATTTTTTCTTTATTACCTTGAAGGTATATTGGAATTCACATGTCACTTATTGGTACACTGATATTTACTGCTATTTTCATATATTGCTCCTGCACATGTGGCTAAAAAGAAGATGCTCTATCAAGAAAATATCACACACATTTTCTAATATCATAATTAAATAGTAGAAAATATCTAATATTTTCTGTTAATTTTTAGGGATGTACTCTTATTTAAGTTAACCTTTAATAGCATATGAATATTTTTCCAACCCCCAAAGTTAAATTTCATAAAAATATTGATATCTTTTAAATATAGATGAAGTATGCACTGGATATATAGACTCTGAAAAAAAAATCACAATGGAATTAAGTTGACAAAATGATCAGTAATTTCAGGTCAAATTCCCTTTCTCTTAAAAATGCAGACAAGAAAATTTAATGGCTGATCATACTGTTCAGGAAATTATGTGGTCAGTAACATGGAAGAGTTTAAACGTGTGTCATCTAGGCTCTAGGGTTGAGAACAAACTGGAAATTGGAGAGACCTTCTGATTAATTACTGGTCTTTGGAAGCAACTGCACTTCAGTTTATTCAAGACCTATGGGAGAAACAGCAAGCACAGCAGTAGAATCTCCGTGACTGCAGGCTCAGTGGCTTCCATCCCCCTGATTGATGATTTATTCTCACTTTAGCACTGTTAGTACTAAAAAAAATAGTATTCCATCTAAGCCTTGGTGCTTCCCTAATGTGTAGGCAGTACAGGATCACAAGCCATCTGTTCCACCCCTTGTCCAACAGGGACTGGGTTACAGCTGCATTTTCTATACAAGGCAGGAACTGTGGAGTTAGAATATAGAACAGAAAAAAAAGATCTAAAACAATTGTATCATATTCTCATATGCATATTAAAATGAGACAAAAGATCTATCTTCATTGTATGCTTTTTTTCCTACCAAGTATTTCATAAAATACATTTTTAAAAATGTAATAACATCAAAACATAATAGATTAGTAGAAATTTATTTGGGTTATGAACTTCAAAATCCTTTTTATTAAAAAAATTGTACCTTTAAGTTTTGGGATACATGTGCAGAACATGCGGGTTTGTTACATAGGTATACACGTGCCATGGTAGTTTGCTGCACCCATCAACCCATCATCTACATTAGGTATTTCTCCTAATGCTATTCCTCCCCTACCCCACGACCCCTAAACAGGCCCCGGTGTGTGATATTCCCCTCCCTGTGTCCATGTGTTCTCATTATTCAACCCCTACTTACGAGTGAGAACATACGGTGTTTGGTTTTCTGTTCCTGTATTAGTTTGCTGAGAATGATGGTTTCCAGCTTCATCCATGTCCTTGCAAAGGGCATGAACTCATCCTTCTTTTATGGCTGCATAGCATTCCCTGGTATAAATGTGCCACATTTTCTTTATCCAATTTATCATTGATGGGCATTTGGAATGGTTCCAAGTCTTTGCTATTGTGAACAGTGCTGCAATAAGCATGCGTGTGCAAGTGTCTTTATAGTAGAATGATTTATAATCCTTTGGGTATATACCCAATAATGAGATTGCTGGGTCAAATGGTATTTCTGGTTCTAGATTCTTGAGGAATCACCTTACACCTTATACAAATATTAACTCAAGATGGGTTAAAGACTTAAATGTAAGACCTATAACCATAAAAACCCAAGAAGAAAACCTGTGCAATAACATTCAGGATGTAGGCATGGGCAAAGACTTCATGACTAAAACACCAAAAGCAATGACAATAAAAGCCAAAATTGACAAATGTGATCTAATTACACTAAAGAGCTTCTGCACAGCAAAAGAAACTATCATCAGAGTGAACAGTCCACCTACAGAATGGGAGAAAATGTTTGCTATCTATCCATCTGACAAAGGGTTAGTATCCAGAATGTACAAAGAACTTTAACAAATTTGCCAGAAAAAAACAACCCCATCAAAAAGTGGGCAAAGGATATGAACACATTTCTCAAAAGAAGAAATTTATACAGGCAACAAATATATGAAAAAAAGCACATCATCACTGGTCATTGGAGAAATGCAAATCAAAACCACAATGAAATACCATCTGACGCCAGGTAGAATGGCAGTCATTAAA
Organism: Chlorocebus sabaeus; assembly: GCF_047675955.1. Classification (NCBI taxonomy): domain Eukaryota; kingdom Metazoa; phylum Chordata; class Mammalia; order Primates; family Cercopithecidae; genus Chlorocebus; species Chlorocebus sabaeus. The sequence goes on from NC_132907.1 coordinate 74,603,661, forward strand.
AAGTCAGGAAACAACAGATGCGGGAGAGGATGCAGAGAAATAGGAACACTTTTCCGTGGTAGATGGGAGCGTAAATTAGTTCAGTCATATCCTTTTTCTGTATGCTTTCCATCCTTGAAAGTAGCACAAGAAAAGTATCGTTAAAATTGCTGATTTTGGAATAAACCAAGAGGAAAAATATTTTATTATTAAAAATATTTTATGATGCATATTTCTTAAAATTTTAATCTAAGAAACAGAAACAAAACTTTTTGGAAAAGGGAGGGAAATTCAGGCAACTTGTTTTTTGGGCTCGCCTAGTTTTAGTAAAAGATGAAGCCTCAATAGGAAGATCAGTTCTAAACAATCTTTCTGGAATCGAATGAACATATGGTGCCAATGAACATATGGTTGAGAGCTCCTCACATATCAGGAGGCGATGGAGGTTTGTGATGCTGTTCAGGTTTGTGGAGGTTCTGTGAAACTATTATCCATTCTGTTGTCTGTAGTATGGATGAACAAACACACAAGTGAGTTCTCTTATTCCTCATCTGACCCAGGGACACCTCACTCTTAGTCTTTCTACTTTTTTCTAATTTGCCTTTATGGGCAATTCTAACTTAATTGTACCGATTTTTTTCTCACTCCCACACACCCCCTGTAACATAAATGCATAACTAAAAATAAAAAAATAAAAACTGCAAAGCTTAGCAATTACTATGTGCTTAAAATAATTATCTTCTGTGCCATTATTTTAACTTGCTTAGAAAATTAATTTAACCTCACATTTATAAATACATTCATAGTGAACCAATTCTTTATTTTCAAAGTACTCTTTTTTTCTTCATTTCCTCTAAAAATCAAAAACAAGCAAACAACAACAACAAAAAAGGGATACATGTGCAAAACGTTCAGGGTTGTTACATAGGTATACGTGTGTCATGGCAGTTTGCTGCATCTATTGACCTGTCTTCTATGTTCCTTCCCCTCACTCCCACCCCCCAACAGGCCCTAGTGTGTGTTTCTTCCCTCTCTGTGTCCATGTGTTCTCAATGTTCAACACCCACTTATGAGTAAGAACATGTGGTGTTTGGTTTTCTGTTCCTGTGTCGGTTTGCTGAGGATGATGGCTTTCAGCTTCATCTATGTCCCTGCAAAGGACATGATCTCATTCCTTTTTATGGCTGCATATTATTCCATTGTGTATATGTACCACATTTTCTTAATTTAGTCTATTATTGATAGGCATTTGGGTTGGTTCCATGTCTTTGCTGTTGTAAATAGTGCTGCAATTAACATACATGTGCACATGTCTTTATAGTAGAATGATTTATAGTCCTTTGGGTATATACCCAATAATGGGATTGCTGGGTCAAATGGTATTTCTGATTCTAGATCCTTGAGGAATTCCCACACTGTTTTCTACAATGGTTGAACCAATTTACATTCCCATCATCAGTGTAAACCTGTTCCTATTTCTCTAGGGCTTTGCCAGCATCTATTGCAATCAGATTAGAACTCAGAATTCAGAAACACACACAAAATCATGGAATTTCAATTTCATGCAATCTGCCCCTGAATGACTCCTGAGTAACTAATGAAATTAAGGCAGAAATCAAGAAGGTATTTGAAACCAATGAGAACCGTGAGACAACACACCAGAATCTCTGGGACACAGCTAAAGCAGTGTTAAGAGGGAAATGTGTAGCACTAACTGCACGCATCAGAAAGCTAGAAAGATTTCAAATTGACACCCTAACATCACAATTTAATGAATTAAAGTGGCAAGAATAAACTAATCCAAAAGCTAGCAGAAGACAAGAAGTAACTAAGATCAGAGAAGAATTGAAGGAGATAGGGACACGAAAACCCTCCAAAAAAGTCAATGAATCCAGGAACCGGTTTTTTTTTTTTTTTTTTTTTAATTTACAAAATAGACTCTTAGCTAGACTAATAAAGAGGAAGAGAGAGAAAAATCAAATGGATATAATAAAAAATGATAAAAAGAATATCACCACTGACCCCACAGAAATACAAACTACCGTCAAAGAATACTATAAACACCTCTACGCAAATAAACTAGAAAATCTAAAAGAAATGGATAAATTCCTGGATATATACACCCTACCAAGACTAAACCAGGAATAAGTCAAGTCCCTGAATAGACCAATAACAAGCTGTGAAATTGAGTCAGTAATTAATAGCCTACCAATAAAAAAAAAAAGAAAAAGAAAATATCCCAGGACTGGACAGATTCACAGCTGAATTCTACCAGAAATATAAAAAGGAACTGGTACCATTCCTTCTGAAACTATTCCAAACAATTGAAAAGGAGGCACTCCTCCCTAGCTCATTTTATGAAGCCAGCATCATCCTGATACCAAAACCAGGAAGAGACACAACCAAAAAAAAATCTTCAGGCCAATATCCCTGATGAACATCAATGCAAAAATCCTCAGTAAAATACTGACAAACCGAATCCAGCAGCACGTCAAAAAACTTATCCACCCAGATCAAGTTAGCTTCATCCCTGGGATGCAAGACTGAGTCAACATATGCAAATCAATAAATATAATCCATCACATAAGCAGAACCAAAGACAAACATCACATGATTATCTCAATAGATGGAGAAAAGGCTTTTGATAAAATTTAACATTCGTTCATGTTAAAAACTCTCAAAAAACTAGGTATTGATGGGACATATGTCAAAATAATAAGAGCTATTCATGACAAACCCACAACCAATATCATATTGAATGAGCAAAAGCTGGAAGCATTTCCTTTGAAAACTAATACGAGGATGCCCTCTCTCGCCACTCCTATTCAAAATAGTATTGGAAGTTCTGGCCAGGGCAGTCAGGCAAGAGAAAGACATAAAGGGTATTCAGATAGGAAGAGTGGAAGTGAAGTTGTCTCTGTTTGCAGACAACATGATTTTATATTTAGAAAACCCCATCATCTCAGCCCAAAATTTCATTAAGCTGGTAAGCAAAGTCTCAGGATACAAAAACCAGTGTGCAAAAATCACAAGCATTCCTTTACACGAACAGTAGGCAAAAAGAGAGCCAAATCATGAATGAACTCCCATTCATGATTGCTACAAAGGGAATAAATACCTAGGAATACGGCTAACCTAGGAATACTTCAAAACAAGGGTTGTGAAGGACCTCTTCAAGAACTACAAACCACTGCTCAAGGAAATGAGAGAGGATACAAACAAATGAAAAAGCATTCCATCCTCATGGATAGGAAGAATCAATATTGTGAAAATTGCCATATTGCCCAAAGTAATTTATAGATTCAATGCTCTTCCCATCAAACTACATTGACATTCTTCACAAAATTAGAAGAAAAAAAAAAAAAGATTCTAAATTTCATATGGAATCAAAGACGACCCCATATAGCCAAGAGAATCCTAAGCAAAAAACCAAAGCTAGATGCCTCACATTACTTAACTTCAAAGTATACTACAAACCAACAGTAACCAAAACAGCAGGGTACTGGTACCCAAATGACATATAGAGTAATGGAGCGGAACAGAGACCTCAGAAATAACACCACACATCTGCAGCTGTCTGATCTTGGACAAACCTGACAAAAACAAGCAATAGGGACAAGATCTCCTATTCAGTAAATGATGCTGGGAAAACTGGCCAGCCGTATGCAGGGAACTGAAACTGGACCCCTTCCTTACACCTTATACAAACATTAACACAAGATAGACTAAAGACTTAAATATAAAACCTTAAGCCATAAAAACCCTAGAAGAAAACCTAAGCAATACCATTCAGGACATAGGCATGTGCTAAAACTTCATGACAAAACCACCAAAAGAAATTTCGTAGCACTCTTGTATAAAATATAGAATTATTGTGATTACTCTGAACATGAGAAGGGATAACTCCAAAAAGCTGAAAAGTATCTTTTCTCCTCCTCCGTCACAGAAATGCCAGCAAATGTTTTGTCAACAGACATAAAATAATACTCATAAAATGCAGTTCTGGTATTAAAAGAATGTTTTTTAACAGATGAATTAGGTAAGATTGTTCCAAATTATCTTTAAACTTGATTGAAATTTTTGCATCTATAGTTATATTTTACATTATAAAATATTATTAAGGAGACTTGAAACAATTTTTACTTTTATTTTAGATTCAAAGGGCACATGTGCATGTTTGTTTCATGTGTATATTGTGTGAGGCTGAGGTTTGGAGTGTGATCAAACCCATTACCCAGGTAGTAAGCACAGTAATCAGTAGGTAGTTTTTCAACGCTTCCTCCTCTTTCTACTTCACCCCCACTTGTAGTCCCCTGTCTAATGTTCCTATCTTTATGTCCATGTGTACCTGTGTTCAGCTTCCCCTTATAAGTGAAAATACATATTTGAATTTCTGTTTCTGTGTTAGCTTACTTGGGATAATGGCATCCAGTTGTATTCCACATTGCTGCAAAGGACATGATTTTGTCCTTTTTTTGTGGCTGTGTAGTACTTCATGATGCATACGTATCACATTTTCTTTATTTAGTCCACCATTGAGGGACACCTGGGTTATTGAATCCGTGTCTTTGCTCTTGTGAATAGTGCTGCAATGAACATATGGGTGCATTTGTCTTTTTGTTAGAACAACTTTTTTGGGAAAAGTGAGGTGTATATCCAGTAGTGGGTTGGATGGTTTGAACAGCAGTTCTATTTCTAGTTCTTCGAGAAATCTCTAACCTGCTTTCACATTGGATGTACTAATTTGCATTCCCACCAAGAGTGTATGTGTTCCCTTTTCTCCACAGTCCTGATAGCATCTATTATTTGTTAACTTTTTAATGGTAGCTATTCTGACTAGTGTGAGATGGTATCTTATTGTGGTTTTGATTTGCATTTCTTTGTTAATTACTGGTAAGGAATATTTTTCACATGCTTGTTGGCTATTTGTGTGTCTTCCTTTGAAAAATGTCTGTTTATGCCAATTTTAATTTTTTTTTTCTTTTTCATTTTTTGTGTTCCTTACAGATTCTAGATATTATACCTTTGTGAGATGCACAGTTTGCAAAATTTTTCTCCTGTTCTGTAGTTTGTCTCTTTACTTTGTTGATAGTTTCTTTGGTTGTGCAGAAGCTCTTTAGTATAATTAGATTTTACTTGTCAATTTTTTTTTTTTTTTTTTGCAATTGCTTTTCAGGACTTAGCCATAAATTATTTGCCAAGACTTATGTCGAGAAATAAATGTCTGTGATTTTCTTCTAGGATTTGTATAATTTGAGGTCTGCATTTAATTATTTACTTTATCTTAAGGTAATTTTTGTAGATGAGGAGAGATAGGGGTCCAGTTTCCTTCTTGTGTGTATAGATTGCAAATTATCCCAGCACCATTTATTACATAGGAAATCCTTTCCCCATTGATTGTTTTTGTTGACTTTGTCAAAGATCAGATGGTTGTGAATGTGTGGCTCTATTTTTGTGTTTTGTATTCTGTTCCATTAGCTTCTGTGTCTGTTGTACCATTACCATGCTGTTTCAGTTACTGTAGCTTTGTAGTATAGCATAGATTGAAGTAGAATAATGTGATGCCTTGGGCTTTGCTCTTTTTGGTAAGGATTGCTTTAGCTATTTGGGCTTTTGTTTGTTGTTGTTTTTCCATATACATTGTCTAGTAGTTCTTTCCTAGTTCTGTGAAAAATAACATTGGTGGCTTGAAATAATTTATGTTAAATCTGTAGATTGCTCGGGATCAGTATGGCCACTTTAATGATAATGATTCTTTAAATCTCTGAATATGGAATGTTTTTCCATTTATTATGCATCATCTCTGATTTCTTTCAGCAGTGGTTTATAGTTGTCCTTGTAGAGGTCATTCACCTCATTGATCAGATATTTCTCTATGCTTTTCATTATTTTTGTTGCAGCCATTGCAAATGGGATTTTTTAATTATTTTGATTTTCAGCTTGAACATTATTGGTGTTTAGAAATACTACTGCTTTTTGTACTTGTATCTCAAAACTTAACTGAAGCCATTCATCAGTGGTAGGCACCTTTTGGTAGAATCTTTAGATTTTCTAGGTATACAGTCATATGATTATTGAAGAGAGATGATTTGACTTCTTTTCCTATTTGGATGCCTTTTATTTCTTTCTCTTGCCTGATTTTTCTGGCTAGGACTTACAGTACTATGTTGAATAACAGTGATGCAAGTGGGTAGCCCTGTCTTGTCCCAGGTCTCAAGGGGAATGCTTCCAGCTTTTGTCTATTCAGTAAGATGTTGACTATGGATTTGTCATAGACAACTCTGTATTATTTTGAGGTATATTCCCTTAAGGCATAGTTTTATGAGGGTTTTTATCATGAGAGGATGTTGGATTTTATCAAAAGCTTGTCTTGTGTCTATTGAAATAATCATGTCTTTTGCTTTGAATTCTGTTAATGTACTGACTCACATTTATTGATTTGTGTATGTTGAACCAATCTTGCATCTTAGGAATAAAGCTTACTTGAATGTGGTGAATTAACTTTTTGATGTGGGGCTGGATGAAGTTTGCTAGTATTTTGTAAAAGATTTTTGCATGTAGGTTCATCAGGGCTTTGGCCTGTAGTTTTATTTTTTAATTGTATTTTTGCCATCTGTTCGTATCTGGATAATGCTAACATAGTAGAATGAGCTAGCAAGAAGTGTCTCCTCTTCGATCTTTTGGGATAATTTTTGTAAAATTGGTAGCTTGAAGCTGTTCTTTATACATCTACTAGAATTTGGCTGTGAATCCATCTCTTTTTGGTTGATTGTTTTTTAATTACTAACTCAATTTTGGGACTTATTATTGGTCTGTTTGGGGTTAAAATTTCTCGGGAGGTTGTGTTTCTAGGAATTTATCAATTTCCTGTTGATTTTCTATTTTATTTACATAAAGCTGTTCATAATGGTCTCTGAGGTTCTTTAGCATTTCTGTGGGATTGGTTGCAATGTCACCTTTGTCATCCTGCTTGTGCTTCTTCGGATCATCTCTCTTTTTTTCTTTCTTAATCTAGATAGAGATCTATCAGTTTTGTTTATCCTTTCAAAGGAGTAACATTTGGTTTTATTGATTCTTTGTATAGATTTTGGTTCTTAATTTCATTCAGTCCTGCTCTGATTTTATTTTTATTTGTAATTTTTATTTTAGGTTCATTATATAGGTAAATTGTGTGTCACATGGGTTTAGTGTACAGATTATTTTGTTACCCAGGCAATAAGCATAGTACCTGATAGGTACTTACCCTCATGCTCCTTTCACCCTTCACTCTTGAAAATACTCCAGTGTCCGTTGTTCCCTTCTTTGTGTTTATATGTATTCAAAGTTCAGCTATCACTTATAAATGAGAACATGCAGTATTTGGTTTTCTCTTCCTGCATTTGTTTGTGTCAGGTTATGGCCTCCACCTCTATCCATGTTCCTGAAAAGGACGTGATCTCATACATTTTCATGGCTATGTAGTATTCCATGGTGTATATGTGCCACATTGTCTTTATCCAGGCTACTGTTAATGGGCATTTCCATTGATTTAATACCTTTGCTATTGTTAATGGTGCGGCGATAAACATATCTTTACATGTGTCTTTATGGTAGGATGATTTATATTCCTTTGGGCATTTACCCAATACTTGAATTGGGTACGGGAAATGGCTGGGTGAAATGGCACATCGCTTTGGGGTTTTAGAAAAATTGCCACACTGATTTCCACAATGACTAAACTTATTTACATTCCCACCAGCAGTGTATAAGTTCTCCCTTTTCTTTTTGACCTTGTCATCATTTTTTTTCTATTTTTTGACTTTAGTAATAGCTATTCTGACTGCAGTAAGATGGTATCAAACTGTGTTTTTAATTTGCATTTATCTCATGATTAATGATGTTGTGTGTTTTTTCATATGCTTTTTGGCTGGGTGTATGTCTTCTTTTGAAAAATGTCTATGTCTTTTGTCCACTTTTTAATGTTATTATTTGATGTTTTTTCTTTCTAATTTGTTTAATTTTCATATGGATTCTGGATATTAGACTTCTGTGTGATGCATAGTTTCGAAATATTTTCTCCCATTCCATAAGTTGTCTGTTAAATCTGTTCATAGTTTCTTTTACTGTGCTGAAGCACTTTAGTTTAACTAGGTCCCATTTGTCATTTTCTGTTTATTTGCAATCTTTTTTGGCAGCTTTGTCATAAAATCTTTGCACAGACCTATGTCCGGAATTATATTTCTTAGGTCACCTTCCAGGATTTTTATAGTTTTAGATTTTGTATTTAAATCCTTAATTCATTTTAATTTCATTGTTGTAAAGGATGTAAGGAAGGGGTCTAACTTCAACCTTCTTCATATGGCTATACAGCTATCCTAGCACTATTTATTGAATAGCGAGCCTTTTCCCCATTGCTTGTTTTTTGTCGACTTTGTCAAAGGTCAGATGGTGGTAGGTATGTGGCTTTATTTATGGCCTCTCTATTCTTTTCCATTGATCTCTTTGTCCATTTTTTGTACCTGTACTATGTTGTTTTGGTTACTATAGACTTGTAGTATAGTTTGAAGTTGAGTGGCATGATGCCTGCATCAAGCTATTTAAGCTCTTTTTGGTTTCATATGAATTTTCAGATAGTTTTTGCAAATTCTGTGAAGAATGACATTGACAGTTTGATAGCAATAGCATTGAATCTGTAAACTGCTTTAGGCAGTATGGCCATTTTAACAATATTGAGTATTCCTATCCATGAACATGGAATATTTTTCCATTTGTTTATGTCATCTCTGATTTACTTGAATATTGTGTTGAAATTCTCATTGTCAATACCTTTCACCTCCCTGGTTAGGTGTATTCCTATAAAATTTATGTTTTTATGACTATTGTGAATGAAATTGCATTATTGTTTTAGCTCTAAGCTTGGACATTGTTCTTGTATATAAGTGCTGCTGATTTTTGTACAATGATTTTTTTATCCTGAGATTTTGCTTAAGTTGTTTATCAGACCTAGGAGTGTTTAGGCAGAGACTATGGGGTTTTATAGGTATAGGATTGTATCATTTGCAAACAGAAATAGTTTGACTTCCTCTCTTTCTATTTGAATGGTTTTTATTTCTTTCTCTTGCTTGAATGCTCTGGCTAGGACTTCCAGTGCTATATTGAATAGCAGTGGTGTGAGTGGTCATCTTTGTTTTGGCATATTTCTGAAGGGGAATACTTCTAGCTTTTGCTCATTCAGTATGTTGATCATTATGGGTTTTTCATAGATGGCTCCTGTTATTTACTTATTAATTAATTATTTTTTTTGAGGGATTCTTACTGTGTCACCCAGGCTGGAGTGCAGTGACATGATCTTGGCTCACTGCAAATTCTGTCTCCTGGGTTCAAGTGATTCCCCTGTCTCAGCCTGCTGAGTAGCTGGGATTACAGGCACGTGCTACCACGACCAGCTAATTTTTGTATTTTTGATAGAGACAGGGTTTCACCATGTTGATCAGGCTGGTCTCGAACTCCTGACCTTAGGTGATCCACCCGTGTTGGCCTCCCAAAGTACTGGGGTTACAGGCGTGAGCCACAGCACCCAGCCCGCTCCGGTTATTTTGAAGTAAGTTCCTTCAGTGCCTAGTTTGTTGAGGTTTCTTTAACATGAAGGGATGTTGTATTTTACCAGAAAACTTTTCTGTATCTATTGAGATGATCATTTGGTTTTGTATTTACTTCTGTTTTTAGTGATGAATCACACTCATTGATTTGCAGTGTTGAACCAATTTTGCATCCCAGGGATAAAGCCTACTTGATCATGGGTGGAGTACCTTTATGATGTGCTGCTGGATTTGGTTTGCTAGTGTTTTTTGAATATAAAACGTTTCTGAATATAAATTTATCAAAAATATTGGCCTGCAGTTTTGTTATTGTTGTTGTTGTTTTGTATCTGACAGATTTTGGTATCAGGATGATGCTGGCCTCATAGACTGAGTTAGGGAGAAGTCTGTCATCCTCAATTGTTTTGAAATAGTTTCTATAGGAATGGTCCCAGCTCTTCCTTATACATCTTTTCAGTTGTGAGTCTGTGTGAAATTCAGCTGTGAGTCTGTGTGGTCATGGAGTTTTTCTGGTTGGTAGGACTCATTACTGATTCAATTTCAGATTGCATTATCATTGTATTCAGGGATTCAATATCTTCCTCATTCAAATTTGGGAGGTTGTATATTTCCAGGTTGTCTAACTTATGTGCATAGAGGTGTTAATAGTAGTTTCTGAGGGTTTTTTTTTTTTTTTAATTTCTGTGGGGTCATTGGGAATGTAATTTCTAATTGTGTTTATATGGATCTTTTCTCTGTTTTACTTTATTAGTCTAGCTAGAATTCTATCAATCTAATTTATTCTTTCAATGAACCAACTTCTGGATATGCTGATCTTTTGCATGGTGTGTCATGTATCAGTTTCCTTCAGTTCAGCTCTGTTTTTGGTTATTTCTCATCTTCTGCAGGCTTTGTGGTTGTTGGTTTGCTCTTATTTCGGTGTCAGATTCTTAATTTGATATCTTTCTAACGTTTTGAAGTGGGCACTCAGTACTATAAACTTCTCTCCTAATACTGCTTTAGATGTGTCTCAGATATTCTAGTATGATGTATCTTTTTTCTTATGAATATCAAACAATTTCTTGACTCTGATTTAATTTCATTGTTTACTCAAAAGTTGTTCAGGCGTAGCCTGTTTACTTTCCGCATCTTTGTATGATTTGGGGCAATTTTCTTAGTATTGATTTCTATTTTTATTGTGCAATGGTCCAAGAGTATGTTTGGTATGATTTCGGCTTTCTTGAATTTGCTGAGGGTTGTTTTATTTTTTATTGTGTGTGTGATTTTACAGTTTGTGTCATTTGTAGATGAGAAGAATTTACAATCTGTTTTTCAGGGGGGTGGAGAGTTCTGTAGATACTTGTAAAACTCAGTTGGTCAAATGTCAAAATTGGGTCCCAAGTTTTTTAACAGTTTTTTTTTTTTTTCCTTGATAACTTGTCTGATACTGTCAGTGTGGTGTTGAAGTCTCTTACTATTACTGTGGTGTTATCCAATTCTCTTTGTAAGTTTCTGCGAACTTGCTTTATGAACTTGGGACCGCCTGTGTTGGTGTATTTATATTTAAGATAGTTAAGTCTGCTTGTTGAACTGAACCCTTTCCCACTATGTAACACTTTTTCTTTTTGCCTTTTTTGTTCATTGGTTTAAAGTCTGTTTTGTCTGAAATTAGAATAACAACTCTCTTTTTTTTTTTCTTTCTTTTTTTTTTTTTTTTTTTTTTTGCCATTTTCTTGTAGATTTTTCTCCATGCCTTTACTTTGAACCTATGGATATCATTGCATGTAAGAAGGGTCTCTTCTTGACTGGGGTTGAGTCTTACTTCTTCATCCCACTTACCACTCTGTGCCTTTTAACTGGAACATTTAGCCCATTTACGTTTGAGGTTAATATCGACATGTGCAGGTTTCATCCTGTCATTTTGATGTTAGCTGGTTGTTATGCAGATTTGATTATGTAGTTGCTTTATAGTGTCAGTGATCTATGCACTTAGTGTGTTTTTGTTCTGGCTGATAATGGTATTTCCCTTCCATCTATAGCACTCCTATAAGGACCTCCTGTAAGGCAACTCTGGTGGTAAGAAATTCTCTTAGTGTTTGCTTGTCTGAAGAGAAGCTTATTTCTCTTTTGCTTATGAAGCTTAGATTGGCTGGATATGAAATTCTTGGTTGTAGTTTATTTTCTTTAAGAATGCTGAATATAGTCCCCCAGTCACTTCTGACCTGTAGGATTTCTGCTGAAAGGTTTGCTGTTAGCCTGATGAGTTTCCCTTTGTAAGTGACCTGCCTCTTCTTTCTAGTTGCCTTTAATATTTTTTCTTTCATTTCAAACTTGGAGAATGTGATGACTGTGTCTTAGAGAATGGTCATCTTTATAGTACTTCACAAGGATTCTCTGCCTTTCTTGGATTTGAGCATTGGCCTCCTTAGCAAGGTTCGGGAGGTGTTTGTGGATGATATCTTCAAATTTGTTTTCCAAGTTGCTTGATTTCTCTTCCTGACTTTCAGCAAGCCACTGAGTCATAGATTTGGTCTCTTTACATAATCTCATATTTCTTGGAGGTTTTGTTCTTTTTTCTTATATTGGTTTTTCTTTATTTTTTATGCCTATTACTTCAGAGAACCAGTCTCTGAGCTCTGAGATTATTTCCTCAGCTTGGCCAATTTTGCTGTTAATACTTGGGATTGTATTATGAGATTCTTAGAGTTTTTCAGCTCTGTTAGTTCCATTTGGTTCTTTCTTAAAATGGCATTTCATCTTTTATCTCCAGTATCATTTTATTGTATTCCTTAGATTCCTTGGATTGGGTTTCAACTTTCTCCTGAACATTGATGATCTTCATTCCTATCCATGTTCTAAATTGCATTTCTGACATTTCAGCTATTTTGTCCTGGTTAAAAACTCTTGCCAGGAACTACCATGGTCATTTGAAGCAAGAAGATACTTTGGCTTTTTGAGTTGCTAGAGTTCTTGTGTAGTGTTTTTCTTATCTGTGTTGGCTACTGTTCTTTCAATCTTTGAAGCTGCTGTCCTTTGGATAAGTTTTTTTTTAATGCTTTTGTCTTCTTTGATACCCTTCAGAGTTTGATTGTTGTATAAGGTGGGTTCTATTGACAAGCTTTGAATCTAGTTTGCCCCTGGGTCTTTAACGTATTCCTTCCAATTACTGTCTCTGTGTCCATGTTTCTTTTATTAGGTGTTCTGGCCTAAGTAGCTTCCTTGGACAGGGGCAACAGTTGGCAGACAGGCTGTATCCTTGCGGTGTCAGCCCTAATCTGCTGTCCAGGTCTTCCCAGGGGAACATGGGGTTGCACCTGCCTGCAGAGTTCAGGCAGAGGTGGGACTACTGGGCTGGAAGCTCTAGTGGGTGCAGCCCATCTAGCTTTGAGAAGCAGGAGTGGGTAGAACTATCCATCTTGCTGTCTGTGTGTTTTTGAGGCAACAGGAGGCTGTGTCCCTTTGCAAATACAAGCAGAAGTAAGACCAGTGTGCTGTAAGCTCTAGCTGGCATTGCTTGCCTTGCTCCAAGAGGCAGGGGTGGGTTGAGTCACCCACCCTGCCATCTGGATGCTTTCTGGAACAACATGAGTCTGTGCCCACTTGCTGACTTCATACAGAAGTGGGAATGCTGTACTGGAAACTCTAGCAGGCACTGTCTACCTGGCTACCAGTGGCAGGGGTAGGTGAAGTCACCTGCCCTGCTCTCTGGGTGCTTCCTAGGACAACCGGAAACTGTGCAGTCTAGCTGAGTTCACAAAAAAGTAACACCACTGTGTCAAAAGGTCTAGCAGGTGCTGCCCACATGGTTACCAGTGCCAGGGGTGGGTGTGATTATCTGCCTTGCTGTCGAGGTGCTTTCTGGGACAATAGAAGGTTGTGCCCACTGGCTGAATCCATACAGATGCAAGAACCACTGGGCCAGAAGCTCTAGCAAGTGTTGCCCACCTGGCTACCAGTTGCAGGGTTGGATGGGGTAACCCACCCTATCGTCTGGGTATTTTCCAAGACAACAGGAGGTTGTGTCCTCTGGCTGAATTCACACAGAAGTGAGACTGCTGGGTCTGAAGCTCGTGTGATGCCCCATCCAGCAAGGAGGAGTGAAGCAACTGCTCCCAGGCACCAAAACTTTGGCCTCTACTGGGGATATGGTGCTGGTGCTCATCTGCTTTGGGACCCAAGGCTTGTAAAAGTTTCCTTGGATTCCAAAAGTTGCCACTTCAAAATGTCCGGGTGCTCTCTGCCTGTCTAGAAGCGTGGTAGTGGGGAAGGCATGGGGAACCTGGGAGGATTCTCTCATTTCCAGGCTTGCATTCATACTCCGTGGAGAATACGAATCCCCTGGAAGCTCTTGTTCACTCACCCTTTCCCATACTGGGGAGGTTCTCCTGTCTCCATGGTGAGCCCAGACAGGCTGGTGTCCAGCTCTACTCCTCTCTGCATTCTGTGTCGCTCTGCTGCCTTGATGGGTCCCGACGTGATTTCTCAGATGATCAGCTTGCAGGTTCAGTATTCACTAGCCTGTTTTGCTCCCCCTCTGTGAGAGGAGCACACATGATCTTCTTCTAGTCTGCCATCTTCTATCCAATTATTGGACCATGTATATTGGTCTATTGTGCCTCAGCATCTACCTCAAATGTGAATTCAACACACTGCAGAAACTTTGGATGTTAGCTATTTCTTTACTTCCGTTACTTTTGGGATTCTTTTCTCTTCTTTTTTCTTTCTTTTCTGGTATTTGTGTTTCCCCTAGTTGTGATGTTAAGGTTATTAAATAATGTTATTTAGTCAAAAGTCATTCAGGAGCAAGTTGTTTACCTTTCATGTAATTGTGTGGTTTTGGGAGATCATCTGGTTTTGATTTCTATTTTCATTCCTCTGTGATCTGAGAGTATGTTTAATACACTGCTGATATTTTTTAATTTATTGAGACTTGCTTTATGACCAAGCATGTGGTTGATCTTAGAGTGTGTTCTGTGTGTAGACTAGAAGAATGTGTATTCTGTGGTTGTTAGGTAAAATATTTTATAGGTGTCTATTATGTCTAATTGGTTCAGTGTCAGATTTATGTTCAGAATTTCTTTGTTAGTTTTCTGTCTAAAGCTGTCAGTGGGGTAATAAGTCATTCACTATTTTATTGTAGCTAAGTCTTCTCTTAGGTCTAGAAGTACTTGTTTTATAAATCTCAATGCTCCAATATTGAGTGCATGTATATTTAGGTGAGTTATGTCTTCTTGTTGAACCTTTTTTGATTATGTAATGCCCCTTTTTGTCCTTTCTTATTGTTGTTGGTTTAGTCTGCTTTGTCCGATTTAAGAATAACAACACCTGCTCTTGTTTCCATTTACGTGACAGATTTTTCTCTATCCCTTTACTTTGATCTTATCGATCCCTTTACTTTGATCCTATGGGTGTCGTTACATGTGAGCTGGATCTTTTGAAGCCAAAAGATGGATGGTCTTGGTTAGTCATCCAATTGCCACTCTGTGTCTTTTAAGCGAGAGTGTTTAGAGCATTTACATTCAAGGTTAATTTTGATACTACATTCAAAGTGAAGTTTTGATCCTGTTGTGATGTTGTTAGCTGTTTACATTGTAGTCTCAATTGTATAGTTGCTTTTAAGGGTCTGTCACTATGTACTTAAGTGTGTTTTTGTGGAAGCAGGTATCATTGTTTCATCTTGATCTTTAGAACTCTCTGCAGGATCTCTTGTAAGACTGGTCTCCTGGTAAGAAATTCCCATAGCAGTTGCTTGTCTAGAAAAGATTTTTTCTTCTACTTATGAAGCTTAGTTTGCTGGGATACAAAATTCTTGTTCGGAATTTATTTTCTTTGAGGATGCTGTACATAGGGCCCTGATCTCTTCAGGCATGTAAGGTTTCTGCTGAGAAGTCTACTGTTAGCCTGATGGGGTTCTCTTTTTTGTGATTTGACACTTTTCCCTAGCTTCCTTTAAGATTTCTTCTTTCACTTTGGGAGGCCGAGACGGGCGGATCGCGATCACGAGGTCAGGAGATCGAGACCATCCTGGCTAACCCGGTGAAACCCCGTCTCTACTAAAAAAATACAAAAAACTAGCCGGGCGAGGTGGCGGGCGCCTGTAGTCCCAGCTACTCGGGAGGCTGAGGCAGGAGAATGGCGTGAACCCGGGAGGCGGAGCTTGCAGTGAGCAGAGATCCGGCCACTGCACTCCAGCCTGGGCGACAGAGCGAGACTCCGTCTCAAAAAAAAAAAAGATTTCTTCTTTCACTTTGACATTGGAAACCCTGATGACTATGTGCCTTGTGGGTAATCATCTTGTATAGTGTCTCACAGAGATTTTCTAGGTTTTTTTTGTTTGTTTGTTTTTGTTTTTGTTTTTTAACATTTGCTTGTCTACCTCTCTAGCAAAATTGGAAACATTTCTGTTAACTATATCCTCAAATATGTTTTCCAAGTTGCGTACTGTCTCTCCATCTCTCAGGAATTGTGAGTTTGTTCTCTTTACATAATCATATGTTTCTCAAAGTTATTGTTCATTTTGAAAATTATTTTTCCTTTTTTTTTTTTTTTTTAACTGAGTTGATTTGAAGGGCCAGTCTCTGAGTTCAAAAATTCTTTTCTAAGCTTGGTCTAGTCTATTGTTATAGCTTCAGACTGTGTTTTGAAATTCCCTGTAGTACATTTTTCAATGCCAGAAGTTCAAGTTTGTTTCTTTCTTAAAGTGGCTACGTCATTGTACTCTAGGATCATTGTACTGGCTTCCTTGGATTGGGTTTCAACTTTCTCTTGAATCTTGTTGAGCTTCCTTGCCATCCGAACTCTGAATTCTATGTCTGTCACTTCTGCCATCTCAATCTGCTTAGGATCCATTGCTGGGGAGCTAGTGCAATCTTCGTAAGTAAGAGAGTACTCCAAAGATTAATGGAATTTTTGTGCCAATGTCTTCTCATCTGAGATGGGTAATGTTTCTTTTTTTTTTTTTTTTTTTTTGAAGTTACTGTCATTTCGATGAAGCTTGTTGGTTTTATTTATTTTTTCCTGTTGAGGGTTTCATTGAGATGCATATTGTGTATTATGGATTGGTTTTGTTTCTTCGTGCTTTTAGAGACCCAAGGCTCTGTATGGGTTCCTTAGCTATAGCTGCTTTTCTGCCTTGGGTTTCACAGGTGATTCATGGTAGACAAATTTATTTTTATTTGGTGGTACAATTCAGGGTGAGCTCCAGTAGATGAGACCTCACCAACTCCATTCCTGGGCCTTAGGAGAGCCCCTTGCAAACACTGATGCTAGGTCCCCATTTCTTTAGGCTCAAACAGGTCCTTGGCAGGCTGCACTCTCTCCCAGGGGCTATTTGAGTCAAAGGTGGGGCCACCAGGGGACCTGCCATTCCCTGGGGCCCTTTTGGTCCTCTGAGTTTGGCAGAGTCGAAGTGGGTTGTGGGGTATGTCTCCAAGTGGTCTGTTTATGCAGTGGGCCCAGGATGGAGGATCCCCAGACAAGGAAGTGGTACCATTGGTTTGTAGCTGCTGCAGCACCCAAGGCCCAGGATATTTTACCCAACAGATGGCTGTGGGAACTGCTCGCTCTTACTCCCCTGTCAGTTTCTCCCTCTGTTGTCTACTCCAGGAGCAGATCTGAACAGCTAGTTTTGTGCCAAACCTTCGGTGCCCAGATTGATAGGTCATTCTAGGTGTTCTGGGCTGCCTCAGGAGAAATTGTCCCTGGCCAACTTGCTACACTTATTCTTGTCTGGTTTTGTGGAGAGATGGATGACCAACTCCCACGCCAGCACACAAACCCATACATCAGACATTGGTTTCGATGTTCTGAGAGTGGGGGCTCATCTCCGGCTTGAGCACAAGCCCCAGATCTTACCTCATACTCCTGGGTGTTTTGCTCAAACCCTGGAGGGTTGGAACTAAGCCCAAAGCTTTGAAAGCTTTGTCTTCTGGGCCCCCTGACTCTACTGTGGAGGGGCAAACTGCTCTCAGGCCAATGGAAAAACACTCAGCTGGGTCAATGGAGGCTGTGCTGTGTGCCTCCTTTTATGAGAGTGGCCAGGCAGGGGCCTCGGGAGTGGCCAGCTAAAAAGGGGTTTTGCAAATCAGATTCACCATGGTCCTGTGGGAAAAGCAGCCCTGTTCTCCCAACCTGGCCATTCACAGGGGCTAGAGCCACTCGGAGCAGGATGGAGAGCCTTGGAGGATGAGCACCTATGGTTGTGTTTTGCAGCAGCTGCCCCACAGACAAAACCTTCTGGGCACTGTGCAAGCTTGAGCTCAGTCTCTGCCTCCTCCCTGGAAAGTTCCCCTTGCCAATTCAAATGTCTGTGGGGGTCATGGGATCTCTTGTAGCTTGGATCCCAGAGGTCTTCAATGGGAGTGTGGTGCCTCACAGTTCCTTCACTCACCCCTTCCTTAGGACCTGGTCAGGACTGGGAGCCATTCGTGACACTTGGAGACTCCATATAGGCTTCCTAGCTTCGTCCCTATTCACCCTTGGTGTCTACATCACTTCTTCATTGACTTTGAGTGTTTTTTTCTCAAAAGATCTGTTCAGAATGTGATAGTTTGCTCGACATTTTAGCTTCTCTTTTTGGAAGAGACATCTCTTGGCTGTGTCTAGTTAGCCATCTTATTCTACTTTACTAAATTTTTAGTGAGAGTTCAAGTCCAAGTATTTTGATATGTATTCGCTTCTCTTATGTTTCTTATAATAATTTTTAAACATTTTCTCAATGATTAGATTTGTTATGATATAATTTATTCTGTTGACATTAGTCTATTATTCTTTACTAATATATGTACATATGGCTAAGGCCATTATTTTAGAGCACTTTGTAATAATAAATGATAAATTGTACATAGAAGTACAAACACATATATGTATATATACATGTATTACTTATATAAATATATATGATAATCCATAAGTCACATTTTTTTCCAAAATATAATTGCCTTTAGAGTTCAAGTATTCAAACTAGCAGAGGGATATATCTCATAGATCTGATTACTTGTTAAAGATCTTTTAAAATAATTGAAGGACTAGGATAAGAAAATAATAGTAGCAAATTTGGTAAAAAGTAACTGATTTTCTCCTGAAACGAATTATAGCCACGTGCCACATAATGATCTTCGGTCAACTATGGACAGCATATATGACAGATTGTAGTGCATATTTTATTGTACTCTTTTTATGCTTAGATGTGCATATACTTATTATTGTGTTGCAATTATCTACAGTATTAAGTACAGTAACATGCTCTACAGGTTTCTAGCCTGGGAGCAATAGGCTGCACCGTATAGCCTCTGTGCCTGTGGGCTGTTGTGTCTCGGTTTGTATAAGTATACCCCATCATGTTCACAAAAACACACAACTGCTTAATGATGCACTTCTCACAATGTATTCCATCGTTAAATGAAGCACGACTGTATATAACAATTAGTCACTATAATTTTAAAACAATTTGTTCATTCTTTTTAAAAAATCATGTAAAAACTAACGGACTCGCTATTCTATTTTTCGGTTTTCAAAAGTTGAATAGTGCTGAATGATTCATGTTGTAAATAAGAGTATAATTTTACTCAAGATATTACACACATCCTACAATTCGTGTCATACATCATAATGATCATTAGAATAGACTTGTTGTCTTCAGGAGATAATAATAATTACTGAGTGAGGAGCTAAGCTTGAGTTACAACTCCTCCGTTTACTTCCTGTATTACAAGTGACAAGTCTCTAATTCCTTGCATCTTTGTAAAATTGAAAAATACTGTTGACATTTTGATTACTAATTGAAGTATATTATGAAGTTTGGTTTATGGTTTAGATCAGGGTTCAGTTAAGCTACAGTCTGTGTGTCAAAGCTAGCCCATTGTCTGTTTTTGTGTTGCCGACACACAGTTCTGTTTCCTTTTTAAATTTTTGGAAAAAATGGAAAGAAAATAATATTTTGTGATACCTGGAATTTATATAAAATTTATATTTTCGAGTCCATAAATAACATGATGTGGGGACATAGACACAAAAATTTATTAATGTATTATCTATGGCTAATTTCATGCCATGACGGCAGAACTGAGTAGTTGCAACAGAGAGAGTAAGACTCACAAATTCATAAATATTCAGTATTGACCATTCACAGGAAATATTTTGAGCTCCTGGGTAAGACGTTTACCTCAAAAAATATACCATAAATGTCTTGGAATCAGGTTCTGGAATTATTGTATCTTTATATACACAGTACCTATCATGGTGTCTGCCTAGTAGAATGATCAAATGTCGTAATTCACTGGAAAGTTTGCCACAAACTATGAACTTTGATAGCCATGTTAATGATTGCAGTGATTATTAAAATGATTAAACAAATTATCTCTTATTAATCAGTACTTTTATTGATGAGTTTTTGGAAGTCTTTACCTCACTAATTTCACTGATGTACTCACCCCTCTCTCATTGTTAACTTCATGAGTATTTATTGTCTCTTGTTACCTCTTTGCTATTACATGTAATAATGTAATGAATGTCCTTGTACACATATCAGGTAGCATATATATTGGTATATATGTAGGAGGGATTTCTGTAAGTGGGATTCTGATTCAAAGATAAGTAAGTTTAATTTTGATAGCTATCACTAGAGCCTCCTCCACAGACCCCGTAGTATCTCCCTTTGCCAATAATGTGTAAGAATGTCTGTTTCTCTGCAGGGATAACAACACATAGGGTTGTTTTTAAAATTTGGAATTTTGCAACTATGATAGGTGAAAACAAGATATCCCCATGTAATTTAAATGTATATTTCTTATATTGTGAGTAAAATTGATGACCTTTTCCAATTTTGAGGAGATGCAGTTATTTCTTTTTTATTAACTGCCTATTTATGGCCTTTATTTTACATTATATTTCTAGTCTGTTTAACTTATCAACCCTATTAATCCTTTACATAATAGGTACAGTAGCTCTTTGTCAGTGATATAAGCTATCAATAATTTTTCACAGTTGCCATTTGGCTTTTAACTTTGTTCATGGTGCTTTGTTTAATAAAATTATCATTTTAATATAGTAATTCTATGCACTCTTTGACTGAAATTATATTTTGTTTGATCTAGAACTTTCTAAGACATGAGAGTACTGGTCTTCAGAGTTAATAGCAGTTGAGAAAAAAGAATTCCTTAGCCCTTTTTATATTCAGTTTAACACCTGTATTAGAAATTTTTTTATTAAATAAAAAAGAGTGATGCAATAGTGAAATTGCTTATGTTAGGGACCAGAAATTATAATTTAAAATGCACCTGACTTCCTATTTTTAGTCATTAGCTATTGACTGGATTGGATTTATGTTTCATATTTACCAATGAAATATTCTAGAGGTGAAGGTTGTTATTGTGAAGTGTGTGGATTATTAATGTCATATGTTAGGAATATTTAAACATCTGTAATTGATATAATTTAACCGAGGAGACATTTAAAATCATGTCTATTTTGCTAAAGCAAAACTGCTGGCAATATGCTTCATAAATTTCAAGTGCTAAGTCCTTGTGATTAGCTAGATGTTGTGCTCCATAAATACATATTATTTTCTGTTTTAAAACACCATAGATGATGTTTTTAACTGACTAAACAGTCTTTCTTAAGAAAATTAAGAAAATCTATGTTTATCTCAAAGTATTTGTAAATGGTTCTTGTCCACATTGCACTATTTGATCATTAAAGAGGATAGGAATAAAAATTAAAAAGAATAGGTAAGAGACCAAATAATATGCCACATTGTTTAGGCTAAAATATTCTAATCTATTACCAATGTTGCCTTAGAATCTTGGCTATATTGACCTTAAAAATAGTTCATTAATAAAACTTAATAAAAACATTGTTTTCTGAATAAACAAAAGAATGACGTTCTTCTTTTGAACGTCAGTGAAGATACAGTACTATCTTCACTGTATTTATGGTGTATCTGTTTATAACTTTTAGAATTTTCTCTAGATATAAATCATATGTTGAAGATTTTGCTTACATCTGTTAAGAACTTGGTTACTAAAATTCTCTCTCTCACTCCTCTCTTTACCTGTGTCCTATCATGTGTGAATAAATAGGTATAGATTTCTTTATTAAACAAAAACAACTACAAGAAACAGAGGGTAAGGAAAAAATTCCAGTGAAATAAAAAAAACTGAGAAACTATTTTGCTGAATTCCTCAAGTAATAGAAAGGAACGATGCTCAAAACAGTTAAAAGGCCTCTTGGTGTTCATAGGATTAGTTACGGAGGTGTCAAAAAAATTGAGATATCCAATTCTTTAATGAAAATCACTTTCCAATATATAGGGCATGAAATTCCTCTCTTATCATCACTATCACTGCCCTTATTCGTATTTTTCATTACTTAGAAGATAACTTTTATTTTTTTAAATATTAAGATATTTAATATGAGTTTTCAAATTAAAGAAATGAATTTTTGGTTAAAGAGAGAATAAATCACATAAAAGGAAATAGAAAGTTTCAAGCTTTTTAGAAAAAAAGATAGCTTTTATGTCATCATAAACTCTGAAATAAAAATTAAATGTACAACAAGAAAAGATCCCAAGTGTCATCCAATATTGTCAAGATGATAGCTATATAAACATTTTTTCATAGCTTCCTTGAAATGAGAAAGCTTTTATATCAAAACATGACATCTGAATGTTATACAAATGACAACATGATGACATGATGTCAGGTAAAATTAATTATAGCACACAATTCTATATGAATATATACCTTTTCCAGTAGTCATCATCAAAATTTATCTATTTAGATACAGTCCTCCAACAAACTGGATGCAGAGAAAATTAATTTTATTTTAAGTATATTATATTTAGTTTGTAATAACTTAGGAGTTTTTTAATAAGTCAGATTTAATTAAGGTTAATTATGTTTTTAGAGAATAAGTGATATTCTATTGGAATAATTTAGCAAATGTTTAATGAATGCATTTCCCAAGTCTACAATGACAAATTTTTAGAGCTCAATAATGTACATTATGGGCACAGTGTATATATTTATTCACATTGTGAACTTTATATTATCATACAAACATACTAATCTACTTGTGTGTTTGTGTGTGTGCGTGTGTGTGTTTGCGTCTATCAATTTTGCTAAACCAGAGGTGACTTTGATGCTACAGGGCATTTGGCAATATTTGAAAACATTTTTTTTCCAGGGCTGACTTGTCTATTAGTTACAATTGGCCTAGGAAAATGTTTTAATGCATTTTCATCAGAATAAAAAATGAAAATGAATATTATTCAACCTGCATTATATTATTCTTTCTATCAGTTTTCTTTGTAAATCAAATTTATTTTTTAATTGATAAAAGAACCTACAAATGCAAAAGGGTATCGGGTTTGTGAAGGTTTTAATGCCTTCCTTGGATTTGGTTTTAAATGACTAAAGGTGTAGTGCTCCTGGTATTTAGTTTGTAGAGTCCAGGGATGCTGCTAAATATTCTGTAACACATAGAACAACCACCCAACAAATAGTCATCCAGCCCAAAATTGCAGTAGTGCCAGGGTTGAGGAATTATGCGTATACTGTATTTGTATGTATATGCAATTTGTGTGCATATACAAGAATGTTTTTTTAGGGCACAATTCATGCCTGGAAGGCCAAACCAAAACCAATAGTATTATTTATTGTTTCTATGGGTGTGGGAGTAATATTCGTTAAACAACAAGGGAAACATTTGATTTGCTTACAGTATTGGGTATTTTTACAATAAGAGTTCATTTGTTATATTACTTTAATAATAAAATAATTTTTGAAACATAAATAAAGTCTATTGAGAGTTGAATGTTAAAGTCATGCTAGCAAGAGAGCCTCTTTCTTCTCCCATATTAAATTAATTTTTTTTTAATCTGCACATACGAAAAAAGACAATATTCTCTTATCCTCCTGATCCCTAAGGTTGTTACATCTTCTGGATCATACATCTTGTTATACTACCATAAGCTGGTTTTGACTTATTTTGGCTTATTTTATGTGTTCTCAATAGACTTAACACACATGTAAATGAAAGCTTCCAAAGAAATCATAGATTTTTCCACATTTGATAATATGAAAATTATATTTTGGCACATTAGTGTTAATAATTATCATTACAATGTAGTTTTGAAATAGAATTAAATGTTCAAAATATGTATATTCAGGACGGGCGTGGTGGCTCAAGCCTGTAATCCCAGCACTTTGGGAGGCCGAGACGGGTGGATCACGAGGTCA